>NC_041382.1:51651298-51652115 GCF_002162155.2 Triticum dicoccoides
AAAAAAATTAGTATCAAACAGCTTTTTAAATGCTACTGTCTTATAAAAAAAATATTACTGTTATTATTTAAACAAGTTTGAACATATTTAAACACAAATAAGTATCAAACAGCTTTTTAAATGCTAAAAAAAATTTGTGGAGCCCACCTCGATCCCCCTCCATCTCGACCGCTATCCCACCTCGCCAGATCCGGTCCCCCTCGGCGCCGAGCACCCCCCAAGTCCACCGGCCGCCGCCGCCGACCCACCGCACCCTCGATTCCCCTACCCAACCGCCGCCGCCGACCCCCCGCACCCCGCGCACCGTCTTATAAAAAAAATAAGTATCAAACAGCTTTTTAAATGCTACTGTCTTATAAAAAAATATTACTGTTATTATTTAAACAAGTTTGAACATATTTAAACATAAATAAGTATCAAACAACTTTTTAAATGATAAAAAAATTTGTGGAGCCTGGGAGTCGACCCCAGGACCTCCTGGTGTGAGAACTGGCTACTGACCAGTCGAGCTAGTAGAGGGGACTTGGTGTGGATCAGGTCAGGTGGGAGATAACCTGTTGGCTCGAGCAGAAATCAAAAAAAAATACTAATGGCGCACCAGGGTGAGGTGCGCCATTAGTGTGGATATACTTATGGCGCACCGAGGGGTGGTGCGCCATTAGTATTGTGCCCCCATCCATATTTTTCCTCCCCGGCCCTCGATCCCCTTCCCCTCTCCTCTCCTCTCCCGACGCCGCTGCCCCGCCGCCTCGACGCCGCCCCGACGCCGCGACGCCGCCCCGACGCCGTGAGACGCCGCGACGCCGCCCTCTCCTCT
>NC_041382.1:51652967-51654156 GCF_002162155.2 Triticum dicoccoides
CCTTAAGAAGCTCAGTGATACGTTTCTCATAGGGAGCGAATCCAGCAACCTCCCTAATCAAGTTCCTGACAAATTGCACCCTCTTGGTACCTTTCTGCAAAATATGCCAAGATAACATTGTAAGAATAACTGCAAACTGGATAGACATGTTATAATAATTCAGCTGAGCATATAGGAGCATGTAAGTTAACTTTGTTTCAGCTTCACACAAGTTACAATTCGCTAAAAAAAGCCAGCTAGAATAGCCAAATAACAATTTGGTCCCAAACACAGCAAGGTCCTATTTTACTTTCAACATGACCTGACAACATGACCTGACAATAGTTCAGTTTACAGCTGAGGACAAAGATTTTGTGCAGGACAAGGCTATTTGTTATCGATCAAATAAATGATTTAGAAACCATCAATAAGTAGGACTAGTGATTTATTATGAAGTTGCTTGGGTTTATTATGAAGTACTTTGATCATGTCTCTTTATTTGTACTGCTGCTAATATACTTTATATGATGATGAAGTGCTACTGAATTGTGTGCAAATTTCGTTAAATCAGTGATGTGTATGTGTGCTGTCAGTTATGTGTATGTGCTTATTTTAATCCAGTGAAATATGGCACTGAACTGTAGCTAGCTAAACGGTAGTTTTGCTTAAATTGGTGAAATTTGGCACTGAAATGTAGCTAGCAATGCAAATATCTCAATGAATTCATGTCTGTTTTCTGTGTGAAACTGTTGTTGTTAAATGAAGCCACATTCCAGTCCACATGCCAATGTATTTTCCATGTTGTGATGGAGGCCTTTTTTGCCTTGTCCACCCGAGAGGCCCTTGAGTTTGCTGGAATGTCGATTAACTTCCGTTCCAGCAAATTCGGGTACTCCATATGTCCTATTTTCAGCAAAGGTCATGCTGAAATTTTCCGTGAATTTTAGCATGACTTTGCTAAAAATAGGACATATGGGGTACTTGTGACTAATGCATGGGCCGGGGTATCTTAGTAGTTAATTAAGTAGGATCAAGTGCCCCGGCGTACTTGTGACTAATGCATGGCTTTTAGGGTGCCTCGGTGTCGATAAAAACCGAAATGATGAAAAGTTAGGCTTTTAGGGTGCCTTGGCGTCGAAAAACCCTCAATGATAAAAGCTTAGATTTTAGGATGCCTCGGTGTCGACAAACCCTAAATGATGAGACCATG
>NC_041382.1:51654166-51657321 GCF_002162155.2 Triticum dicoccoides
CGGGATCTCATCCGGGACTCCAAACAACATTTGGTTAACACTCATCAAATATCCCAATACTACTCTAGCGTCAACGAACGTTAAGCGTGCGACCCTATGGGTTCGGGAATTATGTAGTCATGACCGAGACACCTCTTCAGTCAATAACCAATAGCAGGACCTAGGCCCATATTGATTCCTAGATATTCCACAAAGATCTTTTATTGGTTGAACCTTTATGACAACATACATAATTCCCTTTGTCTGACGGTATGTTACTTGCCCGAGATTCGATCGTCGGTATCTCTATACTTAGTTGATACGTCCCCAACGTATCTATAATTTTTTATTATTCCATGCTATTATATTATCTGTTTTGGATGTTTTATATGCATTAATATTCTAGTTTATATGATTTTTGGGACTAACCTATTAACCTAGAGCCCAGTGCCAGTTCCTGTTTTTTTCCTTGTTTTAGTGTTTCACAGAAAAGGAATACCAAACGGAATCCAAACGAAATGAAACTTTCGCGATGATTTTTCTTGGACCAGAAGACATCCAGAGGGCTTGGAGTGCACATCAAGAAAGCCATGAGGCCGCCACAAGGTCGGGAGGCGCGCCCAGGGGGTAGGTTGCACCCCCACCCTTGTGGGCCCCTCGTGACTCCACCGACCTATTTCTTCCGCCTATATATTCTCAAATATCCTAAAACCTTCCAGGGGAGCCACAAAACCACTTTTCCACCGCCGCAACCTTCTATACCCATGAGATCCCATCTAGGGGCCTTTTTTGGCGTCCTGCCGGAGGGGGATTCAATCACGAAGGGCTTCTACATCAACACCATCACCTCTCCGATGAAGCGTGAGTAGTTTACCACAGACCTACGGGTCCATAGCTAGCAGCTAGATGGCTTATTCTCTCTCTTTGATTCTCAATACAAAGTTCTCCTTGATGTTCTTAGAGATCTATTCGATGTAATACTCTTTTGCGGTGTGTTTGCCGAGATCCGATGAATTGTGGATTTATGATGAACTTATCTATGAATATTATTTCAATCTCCTTTGAATTCTTATATGCATGATTTGATATCTTTGCATGTCTCTACGAACTATTGATTTGGTTTGGCCAACTAGATTGGTTTTTCTTGCAATGGGAGAAGTGCTTAGCTTTGGGTTCAATCTTGCGGTGCTCGATCCTAGTAACAGAAGGGGAACCGACACGTATTGTATTGTTGCCATCGAGGATAACAAGATGGGGTTTTCATCATATTGCTTGAGTTTATCCCGTTACATCATGTCATCTTACTTAATGTGTTACTCTGTTCTTATGAACTTAATACTCTAGATGCAGGCAGGAGCCGGTCGATGTGTGGAGTAATAGTAGTAGATGCAGGCAGGAGTTGGTCTACTTGACACGGACGCAATGCCTATATTCATGATCATTGCCTTAGATATCGTCATAACTTTGCGCTTTTATCTCAATTGCTCGACACTAATTTGTTCACCCACCGTAATATTTTCTATCTTGAGAGAAGCCTCTAGTGAAACCTGTGGCCCCCGGTCTACTTTCCATCATATAAGTTTCCAATCTACAATTTTAGTTTCCTATTTACTTTCTTCGCAATCTTTTACCTTCCGTTCCATAAACCAAAAATACCAAAAATATTACGTTACCGTTTATCCATCTATATCAGATCTCACCTTGCAAATAACCGTCAAGGGATTGACAACCCCTTTGTCGCGTTGGGTGCAAGTTGGTGTTTGTTTGTGCAGGTATTCGATGACTTGTGTGTTATCTCCTACTGGATTGATACCCTGGTTCTCAAAACTGAGGGAAATACTTTCTCTACTTTGCTGCATCACACTTTCCTCTTCAAGGAAAAAACCAACACAAGATCAAGAGGTAGCAGGAAGAATTTCTGGCGCCGTTGCCGGGGAGATCTACGCCAAGCCAAGACATACCAAGTACCCATCATAAACTCTCATTCCTCGCATTACATTATTTGCCATTCGCCTCTCATTTTCCTCTCCCCCACTTCTAAAATGATTTTCAAAAAAAGATTCACCTTTTCTTCGCCCCTCTTCCGTTCATCTTCTTCGCTTGCTTTTTGTGTGCTCATGTGTTGGATTGCTTGCCTTGTCACAATGACTCCTCCAAAAATGTTGACCCTCACCTTAGGAGGTTAGACAAAATTGAAGTAATGTTAGTAGCTCCATGTCTTTGCAATTTGAGCATAACAATTTCTTTAGAAGCGATCTCAAGGAGCAGAAAAGTTTTATGGAATACATGAATAAAGAGCTTGATGATATGTCTAAGGAATTTTATGGTTTGAGATCTTAGTTTGCGCATCTTGAAAATTTAGTAGGTGAAATTTCTGATAAAGAAGCTACTTTAGTAAACAAAATGGCCGCCAAACCAGAGGCTTTGAATAATGATGAAGATCTTAAAGTGATTGATGTCACTCCTATTGAATCTTTGTTTTCCAATGTAAATCTTGATAAATATGGGACTGGAGATGAGTCAACTTTAGTTAGAAGGCATCCCAATGATTCAGAGTTTTTAGATCTAGATGCAAAAATTGATAAAAGTGGGATTGGAGAGGTCAAAACTTTAAATAGCAATGAACCCACTCTTTTGGATTTCAAGGAATTTAATTATGATAATTGTTCTTTAATAGATTGTATTTCCTCGTTGCAATTCATGTTGAATTCTCCTCATGCTTATAATCAAAACAAAGCTTTTACTAAATATATCGTTTATGCTATCATGAAATCTTTTGAAGAAAAGCTTGAATTGGAAGTTTCTATCCCTAGAAAACTTTATGATGAACGGTAACCTACCATTAAGATTAAGATTAAAGATTATGAATCCCATGCTTTGTGTGATTTGAGTGCTAGTGTTTCCACGATTCCAAAAACTTTATGTGATGTGTTAGGTTTCCGTGAATTTGATGATTGTTTCTTAAATTTGCATCTTGCGGATTCCACTATTAAAAAGCCTATGGGAAGGATTAATGATGTTATTATTGTTGCAAATAGGAATTATGTGCCCATATATTTAATTGTTCTTGATATAGATGGCAATCCTACATGTCCTATTATTCTTGGTAGACCTTTCCTTAGAATGATTGGTGCAATTATTGATATGAAAGAAGGAAAAATTAGATTTCAATTTCC
>NC_041382.1:51657331-51702712 GCF_002162155.2 Triticum dicoccoides
TGTGAAGAGAATGATCGAGAAAGGTGAGAGTTATGAGAAGATCAAGGAGAAAAATCCTTCGATCACCGAAGATGACTACAACGACTTCAAGATCAATTGCTCGAGCACCGCAAGCTCCCAATCAAGTGAGTGGGGGAAACAAATGCGGGAGCTGAACATAGGGGAACACACACTCGGTCCCGGCGGTTACAGAGTGGCGGAGCCTATATGGGACAAGGAGGAGGCGGACCGTGCCGAGCAAGGCCTACCGCCCCTCTTCGATAAATACGGTGACAAGCAGACCGGGAACTTTGTCAGGGCCCGGTACAAGAAGGACCCGAAAACAAAGGAGCTTACCACGGATCCGAAGACCAGGCAGCTTGAGCTTGTTCTGGTAAGGAATACACCCCCGCGTAATTAGCTCCATATGGTTGCATTCTAATTAATGAAGCCGAATTTCTAAATGGTTCACATTCCTTCCGCAAGCGACTGAAAGCAGTAGCGCGGGGTCGACTCAGAGCAACCCTTGGGACACCACTCTAAATAGGGGGTTGAATATAATGAAGAACAAGGATAAGCTCAGTAAGCCGACGTCAGCTGGTCGTGTGGCCGGCAAAGGCTTGTCGACAAAATGGGGGTCATACTATACCGCTGGTGTGCGGAAGGAGAAAAAGACCAGCTCGGAAAGCCAGGCGCGAGAGGTTCAAGAACTCAAGGCACAGGTGGCGCGGATTCCGAAGATTGTCCAAGAGCAAGTGGAACAACGACTCGGAGCGACGATCACCACCCTTGTGCCTACCTTGATCTCGGGGTTGAGTGCGTGGATTGCGGGCGGCCAGCAGGGGCCGCCCCCGATTCCTAGCTTCACGGCCAGCAACTCGCATAATGCGATGGCGGGGCCATTGGTGCCTCCGGCGGAGGCGGCATTGGTGTCTCCGACGCCGGCACGGGAGCTTAATGCACCCGGGTGTACGCCGGCCGGCACCTCTTCAGCAAGCGGCCGCTCCGTCAACTGCACGCCCGCTGTTGGCGGTGCCTCGACATTAGCCGAGCTCGACGCCATCATCACGGTAACTAATTAAGCCTCTCTCGGCCGAGGACTTCATCTCCTTGCCTTTGACTGGGCATCCCTGACGCCCTACATGTTTTCGCAGGGCGCCGCCGACGTTCCGTGCACTCTCCTCCACTTCGTGAACAACGAGTTGGTCGATGTCGCCAAGGGCAAAATCGTTCAACCGGGCAACCCCTTGTTCCACGGTACCCAGATGCCACCCAACTTGTTTAGGGTTCAACTGGTTCGGGTGCTGCCAGGCTGCGACGACTTGTTACCTCCGATTTGACCCGTCGGGGCCGACGATGATGACGTGATGACCCTCAGCGCCTGCCTGAGCTGGCCCCTGCTTTGGCCGAAGAGCCAGATTCGTTTGGGGGCGGGGGACACCACCCCAAAGACAACACCGCCAGTCGTGCCGGCGCCAAGTCGGCCCCATGGCAAGACCGCCGTAACGGTGCCGGACATCCCTATGCCACTGGATCCAAACATGCATATGGCACAGGATCAGAACGACGACGACGACGACGATGATACATTTGGCAACGTCGATCAGTACTTTGCCGAGCATGGGTACGATGGCGACTTCATGGGGCCTCCTTCTCAAGAACCAAACCCAACAAAAGACGTGTGCGATCTAGCTCGTACCGCGGAGAAGCCAAGTTGCAACAGGCGCCGTCTGGCGTTCAGCTCTCAGGAGACGCCTCCAGCTGCCGACTTCACCGAGCCTCAGATAGGCGAGGTGCGAAATATTGTCAGCCCCAACACACTCAAGAAGGCGGTCTGTGAGCAGAACTCGGTCCCATTACAGGAGAAGAAGAAGGCACGCAAAAGAAAGACTAAGAAGGGTGCGAGCCAGCCGGCACCAAGTACGATCCGTGCTCAGGACGGGCCACCTTCACCGCAGGATATCTCGAGGAGGGTGCATGTGGCGGGTAGGGCGATGCTACCACCAAATATGCTCAATGCTGCAACCGGTGCTATGCGGAGTCTGCACGACAGTGTTCTTTCTTTGGAGAAGCGGCGTCTCAGAGAGAAGGATGTGGCATACCCGGTTTTCGTGGCCAAGGTGCCAGAGGGCAAGGGCTTTGTGGATGGCGACATCGGGGGTACGATCGTCCTGCGGTTTGATGACATCTTTGCTATGTTTAACCTTCATCCGCTGCACTACACCTTCGTTCGGCTATTTTCGCTGAGTATGGAGATGCGGATCATTCGCGACAAGACCCCGGACATCGTGATAGTCGACCCCTTCTACATGCGTGCCAAGATCTTGGGCAGCGTTGGGGACCGGCAAGTCGCGAGTTCTTACCTCGAAGGCGTCATTCTGGCAAACCAAGATAAGGATAACTTCCTCGTGCCTTACTTTCCCGAGTAAGTCCTCCCCTCAACCGGCCCGTAACATATGAATTCTTACTTTTCGATCGTTTTTCTTTTAACATTCCGTGTTTTCTGCAGTGACACACGTTGCACGCTCATCCTCCTAAGCCCCAAATATTCCATGGCCACGTATTTCGACCCGGACCGTCAGTCGAACGTAGACTACACAAATGTCAAGAAGGTTCTTGATGATGTTCTCCCCGGCTACGCCCAATCTGGAGGCACCTTCACCAGGCCTATTCGTAAGTACGGCAAGCACGTGTTCTCCCACAATACGATGTTCTGCTGCGTCAAGCAGCCGCCTGGCGGTCAGAAGGGTGCCTACTACGCCATCCATCACATGTGGGCGATCGTACGGGACCATCATCAACTTCTGCTACCGAGTAAACTCCAAGATTGGGCCGCGAGCGTGTCGGCAATCCAGGACGCGGACCTCCGACAAGAATTCTTTCGCATCCAGTCGGAGTTGCGGAAATCATCCATCAAGATGTCCTTCGTACCTCGGGGCAGTTCTACCTCAGAAATCAACCGTCCAACAGTGACATCGACACAATGCTACAAATGCAGGATGACAACGCCCGTTCTTTCATGACTCCCACGATAGACGGCGGCTTCATCCACGCTCCGGTCCCTTGAGTCGAGTTGTCTAGTTCTGAAACATCGATTGGCTCATGTTGTAATTAAACTTTAATGAACTTGTAGTATGTCTCTTTGGTTTTGAGAGTCGTTCAACTTAGATGTAATCGATGCTATTAATGTCTTGCTTTTCTCTTCCGATCGTTCTGTTGCATAATTATATATTGCTTATGTATTGTCTGTGAATTGGTACTAACGTTTTGTTTGGCTAGTGCATAGTGATGCCGACGTATGTCGTGTACAAGGGTAAGGTTCCCGGAGTCTACGATGACTGGGAGGAGTGTCGGAGACAGGTTCACCGATTCAGCGGTAACATTTACAAAGGGTACACCACTAGGGCCGAGGCCGAATCTAGATACGCCCGCTATCTAGCGGGAGAGGGGAGGGAGCGTTGGAGGAACCGGATGAAGACGAGTTTCATCGTGATGATGCTCATCGTGATGACCGCAGCTCTCTTCTATGTGATGGTAGTTTAGATGATCGATATCGACTTGTAATGCGAAGACAAACTCGCTACTCGCGGTCTCGAGACTTGTAATATAATGTTCTATCTTTGTTCGGTCTTTTTAATTCGGAGACTAATATGATGAATTGTATTCGGAGACTAATATGATGAATTGTATTCAAAGACTAATCTTCTATTGTATTTGATGAATCTATTGTTGATGTGTGCTGTCTATATTTTGTCAAATTATACATTTTGTAACCTGTGCAAAAAACAGAAAATAAAAAAATAAAAAAAAAACTAATATTCATACTAATGGCGCATCACACGACAGTGCGCCATTAGTATGACAGTGCATACTAATGGCGCATCACCGGGTAGTGCGCCATTAGTATGCTGCGGTTACTAATGGCGCATCTAGAGGTGGTGCGCCATTAGTATGCCAAAGCACCTGGGTATACATGCCAACTGGGAGGCATACTAATGGCGCACCCTCGCATATACTAATGGCGCACCAGGTGGTGCGCCATTAGTATACCAGATACTAATGGCGCACCAGCTGGTGCGCCATTAGTAAAAATTACTAATGGCGTGCTATCAGTGGCGCACTAGTGATGCGCCATTAATGGCCATATTAGGTGCGCCATTAGTAGTGGTATTTCTAGTAGTGTCCTGCACGAGCATCCGCCGCCGCCGGTGCGTTGGCTGCCTCCCTCCCCCATCGCCGGCCACCTCCCGCCCCTCATAGCCGGTCGCCTCCCTCCATCGGATGCCGACCACCTACTTCACCGCGCCGACCGCCTACATTCCAGCCGCCGGCCATGACCAGATCCGCACCGGCGTTCCCGCATCGGCGCCACCACGACCACGCAGCGGCAGAGGAGTCCTCCTCCTCCCACCACCACCGTCGCCACCACCGCGCCCTCCTCCTTCCACCTTGACACCCATCCATCCCTCCCTGCTCGCGCCCGAAACCCTAGCCCGCGGGCGGCCATGGTGACCGAGCTCAGGATCCGCAGCATCTTCCTCTCCTCCGAGAGCAAGAGCGGCAACGTCCGCGAGGGTATGCCATGAATCCCTTCTCTTCTTCTGGCCTTCTTCATCTCAATATCTGATTCGTGTGTGTGGTCTATATATGCAGTCAGTTTGCTCCCTCCGATCTGCTCTGCTTGTGTGAAGGGGCCCGGCCAAGGAGAAGCTGCTGCTGCTGCAGGTTCTTCCTCCTCCCCGCTATAGGTGGTAAGCCATATCCCTCTCCCTCCTTCTCTCTCACCCCCATCTTGTCTCTGTAGGCAAGCGGTCTGCATGTTAGCATGCACATGAATCAATCAAAATGCCTTTTTGATTGATATATACGTGTACTGAGAGGAGAACCATGTTAAAGAATCACAGTGTGTGATGTTATATTTCGTTTCCTGCTAAACTCCGAGGTTGCATTCATTTCCTTGAACAAATGTTTGAACCTTTTGCTGTAAATTTGTAGATTAAATTTATTTGTCACAACTTTTTTGGTTGTTGCTTGCCTGAATGAAATCAGTAGACATTATTCAGATAACTGAATTAGGCGCTGTTGTGTGTAGTCTTTGTTGGAATTACATACTGTACCGACAGACAAATGAAGTTCACTGAGAAATCTATGGTTTTGACCAAGACGAGGATTGAGTACTCTTATCTCATTCATCATTACAAGTTGTATCTTTCAGAATTAGGTGTTCGTACAGTTACCATTTACTGTATATTATTTTCTACAGTAACTGTCAGGATTAGGTGTTTGCTGGTAATATAAAATGATAGATGTATAGAGTTCACCGAGAAATCCAAGGTTATGATCAAGATGATAGGTTAAAAGTTAAGGATCAAGTACTCTTGTCTCATGATTCAGGATTATCTCATGCAGTGTTTATCAATATCCAGGATTAGGAAAAAAATGTACTCCTATCTTGCAACTTTGTTTCAGCTTCAGGCAAAGTGCACAGTTAAGAACCTCATGCTATTGTGAGAGAAACTTAGAACAGTCTTTACTATCTTTTTTTCTTGACAATCATATCTTGCCTGAATCAATTCAGTGCTCATGTTCAGATAACTGAAACTAGACACTGTCTTGTAGTGGATGTATAGAGTTCACTCAAGGATGTCGATATAGCACAGCCCACACATACCCTCCTACCCTGAGTAAATCTGAATCCCCATATTTCAGTTCTGAACTCCAAAATTTCGTACTCAAATGGCTTGACCCCAGATCCATGTTCTGGACTCTTGATATTTTATGAGGCCTTTTCATTTAGCTGCTCAATCTACATATGCAGAAAACCACTCCCTGGATGCGTGCATTTCTGGCTGTACCTGAAGCTCTCTCCAACAATCTCCTTCTCCATCCATACATATTTCATAAACCAAAACCTTGTGTTTATTACAATACCTATTTTAAGCTCACTCAGGATGACAAATATAGTCACAAAGTTTTTTGGTTCTTTGGTGTTGATAAAAAGAACACCTTTTTTCTATTTCCTCTGATCCTTGTTTAGTAACTACAACTCTCGTGTTGTATTTGCTTTTACTGTTTCACCTCACCGTGAGTATCTTTTTGACTCATTCTTTGCTCACTATTGTTCAGATTCTACATCAAGGCTTGTGGCTTACCTTATGGATCTTAATTAAGTCACCCCTTGTAATTTCCTGAGGTGCTACCTCATCATTCTTAGGTGGCTCCTTTTTTTCCATTTTGTGGCAGTTGATAGTTGTGTAGTACATGGATGGGGGAGCTACTTATTTAGCCTATCAAAGAATTATCTCACTAGATGTACGTAGGGAAAGAGAGCTCTTATATTGACACTCCTAGCACTTGATATAGGGTAAGCTTTTTTTCAAGTTGTTTATAATCTTGTGCTGGAAAATAACAATCATAGATTGCTAGGCATTTGCCATATTGCCATGCTAACTGAAAATTGATGTAATCTCTGGTCTAAAATGTCGTAGCTTGTTCTTTTGTCTTTCATACACTCGTACTGACTACACATAATGTCAAATGATGCGAGTGTCAGTATATATCATCTATGGAGTTGCTTGTGCTATTGGAATTTCACCAGTTGCTCCAGAGGTATGCTTTGTGAAAATACTTCATTAGTATATCATCATTAAATGATGCACTGTTGTTTTATAGTGGAGTGTGATATAGATCAGATTTCTTTTTGTATTCATTTCTGCTATTGTTTCCTCTGTTCCTTTGATGGTTTCGACGACTCTTACTATATATAATACCATAAAATATAGTTTTTCAATCACACACGCAATTTACAGTGGCGAGCTACCAGAATTTTTGTGTGTCAAAAACAGAGTTTTGAGTCGTTCTGTACTCTTTCAAATGTAATTTTTTTAAAAAATTTCAAGAATTTCTTCCAGTTTTATAAACTGAACTCCTGCATTAAGGTGTCCAGAATTGTTTTACAATGTGGAGTTTTGTGAATCCAAAAGAAATGATTAGCATAGATAACCACTACATACAGTACATGAAGGTTGGTTATGCATGGAGAATGAGGTTAGTATTGTTAGAAGTTAGAACTGGGAGTTTTCCAGCACATGACGGTTGCGGCCGTCTTCCAGCATATTGTTGCTTTTCAGCAGAACAAGATGTTCGTCTCTTTGTCTTATGGACTTCAATAAGGTCGATGGTAGCTTGCTGAATAGGTTAAGGGAGACCCCACAGATTTCTAATGACCACACAGGGTATTCTTGCTGGCACCGCTGCTGGCAGAGGCGCGTGGTTGACAGGAGGAGCCCGGGAGTCATGACGGTGGACATGTGGATGTTATCATGGCATTGACACATTTCGCTCTACCAACACTGCATACCAACGTGACTGAATGTTATCGTGCCTTAGATGCCCTATCAAATTCTTGCTTGACTTTTTGGTTTTGTATGCTCGGATGTATGTTTCAGTTCCTACATGGTATTTCTCATGTGGAGTTGAAACCACACTTGGTTGGTCCAATAGCAAATAATCATATGTTTCACTCTGAAATCATATTGCATATAGAGTGATGTTACGTTCTTGTGCAAATTACTGCACACATATACATGGAGTTACCTGAAAAAGTCTCACACTTGGGCTCCTGCAAGTAACACTGTCTCTCGCTTGTAGAGTTTGCAAGTGGTTATAATGTCATACTACTAGGTAAGAGCCTTACTCGAATCAGCCTTGACCTTGTATAATATACATAGTTATTTGGTGCATGGTATTTTTTAGTGAATTTGATCAAAACTGTTATTTTAAGTACATTTGTACTTTAGTTGTTTATTCAAATAAATTTCCCAGTAAGTTGATTTTCTATCATGGTCATAACGTTGACATTATGAATTGATTTGTGAAGCACAAAAACACAATAACAGTTGGGAGGGTTGCTTTGTATCCCTAGACCCACACCCACACCCGACCACCATCTCCCATTTTCCTCAGTATCATGACCTGATGCGACGTTGGCAACGCAATCAGTCGGAGGAGGCCAGCGGTGGCGATGACGGCTCTGCGATGGGGAAAGGTCGCTCGTCGTCGCGGCACCAGCAATTCCACGATCGCATAATACCCGCATGTTGATGACCTCCAGGACTCTCCGGCCTCCTCCCTCCAGGTACCTCTCTGGCTCCTAACCGTTTCTCAGGTTCACAGTTTATTACTATACTACTATTGTTTAATTAGATGGTAACATAAAACTTGGAGTGTCTGATAGGAGTTCTTATTCACTGTTTGAGATGCTAACTGGGACGGAGTGAGTAAAAAAATGCCTAGAATAAAGAAATGATGAATTTTATTGTACACATTATTGTAGTTACAGATTATGTTTAAAATCGGTCATTACTTGGGATGCTGCCAACTTGCAGGGTCGATGGGACATTAAATTGCCATATTGCTTTTCCCTCTCTTCTTCACGTGTTAGGAATATATCTTTAACAATAGAATTGTAGTGCAGTCATTCATGCAGTTAAAGATTATGTTTAAAATTGATCATCACTTGGGATGCTGCCAACTTGCAGGGTCGATGAGACATTAAATTGCCATATTGCTTTCCCCTCTTATTCACTGTTGTAAGCTTGGTTCTCGAGGAACTTCTCATTGTTGTACATGTAGGTTGTGGAAAATAGAAATAAAATCTATTTGTTCATTCTTCTACTGTACCTCCGATCCATCTCCCACGGTTCAGTAAATTTAAGTTATGTGCTTAAATATTAGGAAGCCATCATCTTCTAAAACATATTGTTACCTACTCAAACATATTGTCTTCCTTTGTGTTTCCGATAAATTATTTATAAAAACACACGTAAAACAGAAGTTGCAGAACATGCATTGGACCATGCTCATTTGCTTTGTCCATTTTTTCGAAGAAATAACACTCTCCAGATTCCTAAGCATTTAGAATTATGACTTAGTGGGCTATTACATTTCCCAGTATCAGACGCTATATTTTTTGTGGGAATCATTGACACAGTTCCTTCAGAAAGTTGTATCTCTGAAATGGACAAACTGCTCTTATGTAATTCTACCATCCATTCTGATGTTGAGGCAAATATACATGTTATGCAGGCGTACTATTGTTCAAGATAGTGCGTGTGACATATGTGGGAACGGGGAGGAAGATGAATATCATGTTGTTATATCATGCACAAAAAGTAAGGCGTTGAGATTTGTCATGAGGAAAGAGTGGAGGCTTCCAGAAGAAAAGGAGTTCTGGTACACTGGAACAGACTGGCTACAAATCCTACTGGACAAGTATGATTCAGAGATAAGAAAGAAAAATCTGCTGTTGTTATGGAGAGCATGGTTTCTACGAGATAACTGTATCCACAGTGATGGCACAGAAACCATTTCGAGATCGGTGATGTTCCTTGTGCAGTATGAGGAGGAAATCAGCAATTTGTCGCTATCTGTTGTTGGACAGGGAAACAAGAGTTGCTGGTCCCTGTCTGCATCTATGCAGACACACCACACCTAGGAATCAGCCGAACGCCGAGCCAAATGCCCAGTGGAAAGAGCCGCCTGAAGGTGTTGTAAAACTAAACACTGACGCTGCCTTTTTGTCTGGCACGGGCCAAGCCTAGGCTGGCTCGATCGCACGGGATCATACGGGGCATGTTGTCTTCTCGGCGAGTAAATTGATGAATAAATGCAGATCAGTTGAAGAGGCAGAGGGGCAAGCTATCCTGATGGGTCTGGTATCGCTGTTGAGACTGTACCAAGGCCCACTGATCATTGAGTCTGACATCAAAATGATTGCAAATGAATTGGGACAAGCCAGATCAAGCCGATCGGATTGTTTTCTAGGTTGTCAGTGAGATAAAAAACACAAGCCGGATCTTCACTTCAGTTCAGGCCAAGGCCATCAAAAGGGAACAAAACTGTCTAGCACATGAGCTTGGCTGCCAGAGCTAGACGACATGAGGACTCACTGATAATTGCGGACGTGCTCGAGGAGCTTTGTTCACTGATGCTATCTGAATGTACCAAGTGATGTGTCTGGTCCTTTTTTAGGTAGTCATCCTCAAAAAAATAATATACATGTTATGAAATGCCTTCCAAGTCAACCACATAGCCATTTTTTATGAACTGGTGGGAATTCGTTTGTCGATAAAATTATTCTTTTACAGGGGATGTTGCCTTATTTCTACATTAAAGCAAATAAACAGTTTGATGAACTTAACAACTCTCTATCCTTATTTGTTTTTCTCTTATTCATAGCGTGTTTTCGCCATTTATACATGTAACGATGATGAACTAAACAACTTATTCTTATTTCTTGAAACATGAAGTGTTTTTCACGTTTGTTACAATCCAATGTCTGTTAATTAATTATATTATTTATATTCATAAGTAGTATAAAGTTGGCTCAAAATAGTTAATATGATTTTGGATGATATATTATGATGTTGACTAGGAGGTTATTGGTGCTCATTAAAATAGCAGTATGAAATAAGCCTGCATATATTTGTTGGTTTTCAATTTAAGCCTTTCAACTCAACTGAAATTATTATTTTTACATTATTTACTGACATAAAACTCCTGTTTTGCAGGCTATCTTGAACGATTGCAGGTTTTAATCAAGAAGTCCTCAATAGGTGGACTGGCTCAAAATGGAGAAGCACGCTGGTAGCTTTTTGGTTGATTGTATTAAGCATTTAAGTTTGTAGCAATTCATACCATCAATATCTTTGGGGTGCCTTGTACTCCTTCCGTAAAATAATACAAGAGCGTAGTGTTCTAAACGCTCTTATATTATAGTTTACAAAGGGAGTAATATTTTAGAAAATTGTGCCTTTTTCGGCCTGATGTGGCGTGCTGTCCATAGACATCCTTACCCCATTTCCTCCTTACATATGGCCTGGGTTTTTGGGATAGCAAGACATATGAAGACAATTTGGGGGTGCCGATTCTCTCTCTCCCTCTTGCTAATAGAATTATGAACAACTGATAAGACTAATATTATAGACCTCTCTTCAATCCCACCATGTATTCTTTGACTTTTGTGCTAACACAGGAAAAATGTGTTGTAAACTTGTGAGTTGTGCCTTACTCCATCCGTTCTTAAATACAAGTCTTTTTAGATATTCGAACGCGGACTAACATACGGAGCAAAACGAGTGAATCTACATTTTCTAAAATATGTCTATATACATAAGTATGTAATTCGTTTCTAAAATATGTCTATATACATAAGTATGTAGTTTGTATTAGAATCTCTAAAAAGACTTAAATTTAGGAATATATGGAGTATATTTTCTGGGCAAGTTTTAGCCCTCTTATTCGCAATTGATGTTGCATGTCATTCACCCTTATATTTGATGTTAATGTCTGAGTTTATGTTGAATTAGGGTTGGTTGCTCACTTCCCTTTTATGTACACACACACACACACACACACACATTTCCTTGGGTTTTATGTGAAAATCCTTTTGAGTCGATACACCAAATATGAAGTTACATGACTCAAACAAAACTAGAAAATTATGATAAAAATAAAGATAAATGCCAATAAAATTCTAAACAATAAATGTTATCAAAGATTGATATATCTACCTATCACAAGAGAGGTAGGAGTAGCATGTTCTAGAAGATGTGTTTTTCTGTAATAGTTTCTAAATGGTAAATCGTATGGTTTCAAGCACCTAAGAAAAACGTCTACACTGATTCGATCTGTTCGCTCGCTCGCCTCCCTCCTTGCGGGCGACGTGCGAATCCCCTACCCCCCCTCTCCTCCATCCCCTCCCCGTCTTTTCCCTTGCCGCTACCGGCGTGGTCCGCCAGGCCATTCCCATGCGGTGCTAGCGGAGGCGGGCCGTTCTTTCCCCGCTCGCTCGTTGGGGGCGCGGGGGCCTCCTGATGGCGGTGGTGTCCTCGGACGGAGGCGGTCCATTCTTTCCCCGCTCGCGATTTGCACGTGGGCGCGATTGTTGGCCGCGGGGCGCGTGGTGGTGCGGCTGGCTAGCGGCCTCCACTCCGCCCAGATCTAGGCCCTTTTGGGCCCTATCTGGGTTGGGGCGGGCCGACGGTCCGATGCGCGGCGGTGTGGCTCCCTGGTAGTCGTGGCGAGGCATTGAGGGGTGCGGGTGGTGGCAGCTTTTGTCGGCCGTTGTGTTGCAGTGTGGCAGTAGGGGTTGCCCAGACCTATTTGGGCCCGCTCGGGTCAGTAGGGGCCTGCTAGGCCCCTGCCGTCACATCCGGTCTGCTTCGTGGCAGCGACGAAGGTTGTCCCCTCTCGTCAGCTGAGTTGCGAATGCCCCTGAGCCCCTGGGATCCTCTTCCCTCCTCCAGGTCTCGTGTCGGTGGCCTCAGGAGACGACGAAGTTGGTTCAGTGATCGTGGTGGCAAAGGCTGGTGGGCAGCAGGTTGGTTGGTGCACTTCAGATCGTCCGAGGTGGTGGTGGTTGTTTGGGTCGGTGAAATCCCTAGGGCTCGTCCGGCATCGATGTCGTGACGCCTGCAGGCGCCGCCGGACCTTCCTAAAGGGCGTCGGGTATACACCTTCCCCATTGTCCTTTGCGTACCGAGGGAAACCCTAGGACTTGTCCGGGCAGCAGTGCCTTCTTGAAGGTGTTGCTCGGTACGCAACGCTTCGGGTGCTAGGAGTGCGATGGTACTTCGCCGGAGGGTGCATCGTTACCGGTCATCTTTGTTTCGTTGATCTACCGATGTCGGGATTTGTTTCTCTTTCTTTTTCTCTCGTTTTTATTTTGGGCTTGTTTGTGCTGCAGGCCCCAGTGTGCAGTGAGCTGGTTGTATCGGATGGCTGCTTTGTAATATAAAGCGGGGAAAACTCTTTATCGTCAAGCACCTAAATCAATATTATGTAATAGTTTGCCAGCCAATCGCATATTGTGATGAAGTTTCTGGTTGTAACATCTTGAAACATTTGTATAAAAGGAAAAAAAATCCTTCGTGTGTTGTTTTTAATTAATGGATAATAACAATGCACATGCTTTCATGAGAAAAATGATTTTAAGAAATTTAAAAGGCATTCAAGTGTTATTATCATTTGTAATGCAGTGCAGAATAAAGAGTTTAATGTTTGTGTACCACCTTTATTTTGTGCATCAGGTGTATAGGGTCGAATTACATTTTTTTATCAAAGTACATTGCAAGCGTATTATTCCAAAGAAAATGTTCTTGCCTATCTTTTTATCTATATAAAATTTGACATGCAACCAATAAAATTTTTCAAAAGCCCGTGGCAACGCACGGGCAGTCTACTAGTATATATAATATTCATTGGTCCTCTAGAGAGAATTTTCTCATGACTGTAGTCTTGGATGTATCAAATCTTTCTATACAACTGATCATCATACTTCTGTTTTAGTATCATCCACTCCCGGGTTGCGCAATATGACAATACATGGTTAGGAACGATGCAATTTCATGTTTAACAAAGCGAAGAGACACCATGGGACAAACTAAACACAACAGATCCATACCTCTGAAAAATCAAGGAAGTGATCATCTCATATAATTAACATACCTTATCAAAAATAAAAGCCCATATTACATAGTTACATAGCTCTTTAGTTTCACATGGTCTGTACTCTGTACTGATTGTACATAAAGTGTTCCTCTGATCACAGATGACCTTGGGTGTGGAAATTTTATGTTGGACTAATGATGCATGCCTTGGATAGGTACCCTTTATGATAGGTAGCTAAAACAGAGAATTTTGGAAACAATTTCATAGTCACCAGCAGTCGTGCAGATCTTGGATGGGTGCATCTAGCTGCCTGATAAAAAAAACAATGGATGACGAACAGCTTGATGAGAGTTCAATGGAGTATCGGGAGTGTGGCAACCAATTTACTTCGTGAGTATTACAAAACGAATCAACATATACACCACTTACCGGAGTCACTTGAATGGAAATAAAACTCTAGAGGGGGAGAGGGGCGCGACCGCGCTCAGGATACAGATTGCGCAAGGCTGCCGAGCACACGACAACTCCATCCTCTGCAGCAGTAGGTCGATGGCATGGGGCGACAGTAGATCGTCAGCAACAACTGACCTGGCGGCAAAGGCGCGTGGGGCGGCAGGAGGAGACGCGGTGCGTCGCGTGGCCACCGGCAGCGCGAGCAGAGAACAACATACGAGATCAAGATGGATGGATCCCAAGAGGCGAAATGGGGTGAGGATAAGGTCGCGGCAGCGGTGGATTTTTATGATCTATTCCTTCCGTTCGGAATTACTTGTCGTAGAAATGAATGTATCTAGATGTATTTTAGTTCTAGATACATCCATTTCCGAGACAAGTAATTCTGAACGGAGGGAGTAGTAGAAACGAAGATGGAAGAGTTTCACTTACAGGCTATCTATAATCGGTTAGGGAAGACGGAAGAGGAGGCGATCGCTAGTATTCTTCGGTCAGACGGTTGGTTCCCCGGGTTCTTTGCGGGAGTTGGGCGTCTGTGCTAATCTTAAGGAAAAAATAATTAATTTATCTAAAAAAGAAAAAAGCTGATGTGGCACAATGATGATGTGGATAGGCCGCATGTCAAGAGAAATAAGTTAGGCTGGTTTTAATGAGGAGTATCATATACTAGTATCATACATATGATACTAGTGTATGATACTACCACCCTAATGCATAGTATCATATATTAGTATCATGTTGTACTCTATTTATTGCCATGCATAACACAAAGTAGTATAATATTTAATATGATACGGTATCATGATATAATACTACACACCATCTCTTTCTTTATTTAATGCTATGCCTTCTCATCAAAATTGCCTAGTTGGCATGCATGATACTAGCTATGATACTACCATTACGACCAGCCTTAGTGGGGATGAACTATTTAGGTATTATAGATTTCTAAATAGATAGCATATTAGAAAGCATGCACTCTAAATTTGGCTCGCAATAAAAATAGTATTCATATTGTTTTCTTGAGTAAAGAAGGTATTCAAATTGTTTGGGTGAAATGTACGTGAAAGAAATATTGATTTATGAAGAATGATATTTCTAATTATGTATGCCAAGAATTAGGTACTATACACTTTGTGTCTATACATTTCACGGATTTACAAAATGTTCACGAATTTAAGAAAATGAAAAAAGAAAATATAAAAATAAGAAGAAATAAAGAAAAATAAACCGAAGAAAAAAAGGCAAAAAGAAAAACAGAAAGATAAGATGCACAACAAGAAGTAGTATAAAAGAAGAAGCCAGGCACAACAGGTACGCTGTACTAGTTGGTTGCTGCAGGTAGATATAAATCAAGAGGTTTGGTGTTCGATACTGCTCACCCACTAATTTTTTGAAGCTTAAAAATAATAAATGGGCCAGGCCCACGATGGTGGGGGGACGTGCGCCAGTTGTCTTTTTTTTTGCATGATAATACGTGTCTCGTTCAAATCAGAAAGAACAAAGTACAAGTCACGTAAAGACCGACATGACAAAACTAAAAAGATAGCAGAACATCCCTGAGCTTGACACCAACGCACGTCACCTGCCTCCGGCACCACCACAGCAGCCACCGAAGGAAATAATGACGAATCACCTCCTCACCCGAGCTCGACGCGGCTCCATCGCTGATATGTAGCTTTGCGGACCTCCAAGGTGGCTCTCTAAAAGTGAAGCCCTTACCGTTGAACGAATTAGACCGGGGCAACACCCCGGACACGCCATCGAACTCCAGATCTGACACCCCACCACGACTAAAACGCCGAAGGAGGAAACCATATCTGCCATCTACGAACCACGAGCCCAGCACATGCTCCGTCTTCCAGATGTCGTCGATGCAGACCACAATCTGCATCCGCTCCTGGACTACCTCCCAAGCTCCGCGCTGACGCTGGAGCAAACGCCGTCGCAACAGCGGAGCCCGAGGACACAGGTCCACCACGAGGATGCCGCCGCCGCCACACCATCCTTGCTTGAACAGACTGGTTTTCAAATCCATCCCCAACCATAGGACCGATGGCCTCGTCAGGGAAGGATCCGAAGAATCTTTATTCAGCATTGTCATAGTTGCCGCCGAAGCAAAGACGATGAACAACCTAAAAACCTAGACTACGAGAAAGTAAAAGCGATCCACACGCGTGGATCCGGCGACCCCTCTCACCACCGACGACCGAGGTCGCCGGCGGAGGGGAGCCGCCGGAGAGTGGCGTTGGAAGATCAGCCTCCCCTGGTGGCGGCTAGGGTTCCAGCCGCCAGGGACGAGAGGAAACAGGAAAGAGTACGTGCGCCAGTTGTCTGATGGACCGACGGATCTGCTATGTACGTATATGTATAGCTCGTACGCGTCACATACCGAGGTGTCTATACGTTATGGTCAAATGACCATACTATCCTTATACGGTTTGTGAAGGGTGTGTGTGTGTGTACCGAAGCATAGCTCCACTGCAGAATATGGCTTATCTTTCAGCTGCATTTAGGGAAACTAATTGAATACCCGTGCGTTGCCACGGGATAACAAGTAAATTTTACGACATAACTTATTGATTGAATGTGTTTTATTTGGACGGAGAGGTTAGAAACTGTGAAAAAGAAAACATCACCATATATATATTCGTGCTTCCTCCCCCACCCAAGCCCCCTTCTCATTCAATGTCTTCCCATTACATGTGTGATGTTTCATCATCATCCACGAGCTTGTTCTAGTTCTGA
Organism: Triticum dicoccoides; assembly: GCF_002162155.2. NCBI lineage: Eukaryota > Viridiplantae > Streptophyta > Magnoliopsida > Poales > Poaceae > Triticum > Triticum dicoccoides. The sequence goes on from NC_041382.1 coordinate 51,673,964, forward strand.
CGATTACCTAACGAAATTCATCTTGCCTGGTGTTCCATATTATCGCATCTAATGTCCATCACTTAGATGGATAGTAACAACGAATGTGCGGCTGGCCTCAACTTCACCTCAAACTACACACGACACATGCTCCTTCTTACCCCATGTTTTCACATGAAAGGTAAGAGTATATAATAGATCTGAGTCGTTGATCTCATTAATTAGTGGTCTGATTAATTCTTACCTTCTTACCTCACATGTAAAAAGAGGGGGTAAGAGGGAGCATGTTAAAATTTGCCGTCACTGTATGTGTGAAACAACAATGGTAACCGCGAACTTTTGTGAGAAATTTCCTTCAGACACAATATAGTAGGCCATGGTGAACTTGTGTGATTAAGTTCCTTGAAAACACAATATAGTTTGCAAATCCTTTTAAGTAATCTCAACTGGTGCTTAGTTTGTCATTCTAATTCACTATTGGAGTTCAATATGATTCAACAGAAGCTAACTAAAAGTAAGTAGTGTTGCCATATTAGTGGTATGCTTGTTTCAAGATTTGAAAAGATATATTGCCTGAAAACCCTGTAAGTGCCCCTTCTAAATAAATGTGAATGGAAGAGAAAATGTTTCAAAGTTTCTTACCAGCGCTAAGTCACTGCAACTTGTGCGTGCTCATGTACATAGCCGACAAGTCGATAACAAAATCAGATCTACATTTCTAACAAATAAAATAGTTCTCTAATGAGATAAGTATCACTCAACCTGTAGGGATAATATGATATTGAACCAATTATATATGTAAAAATATGTGATTCAATTTGGGTGTACATGAACATGAATAATTGGGTAGGCATAGGAGCCAAAACTGAAAACACAAAGGTACTCGGCAGCAACAAAACAACTCACTTCTATGACACATCGACAATAAAAAACCAACACCGTATTTTTGGTCAGGTGGTTCATTGTGGTGATGGCCCAAAGGTCCCACGCTACTTTGTACGGTCTAGAACATGTATATGTACTGATTGTGAGGCTGCAAAAAAGAGTATAATGAGTCCTTGTACGTCTAATTAAATTCATAAATCCGGTGAAGTGTGTAAGGTTGAACCAAACTGCAGGCCATCACTACACTAATCTAAGAGATGGCTTATTACTGAATTAAAGATGCTGGCATTTAGTGCATAAGTAAATACAGAAAGCACAATGACAACATAGCTGCAGAGCCACATCATAAAAAAGTAGTATTACCACTTTGGCATATTTATTCACAGTTAAGAGGGAGAATGATAGATCCATCATCAGCCGCAAAAAAATAGAAAAGAAGAAACACTAATTCTCATATCTTGAACGAGTGTGCTGCCGTGACCCGTCACTAAGTTCAAACGTTATTGCCCATCGCCAACGCCACACTGCTATTCTGCCCCCGCCACTGAATCGAAGCCGAGCGACATGCACATAGTGGCGCACTGCGGTCATGAGGCTCATAATCCCTCGCTTTCAGTAGGTTGCATAGCTTCTTGTACTCTACAATATGATAGCACATAGTGACATGAGAATTAGTGGTACTGCCTGTCTCCTTCAGGAAGCTTGTTTTATAGCATGTCATCAGAACACCTAAATAACAATTATCATTAATAATTGTTATTTTCTTGTAATCAAACAACAAAGGAGCTGCTCGATCAAGTATTTTCCAAGCCCAATTCAACCAACAATGTTGAATGGTTTTGCACTACTGAAATTGGTCACGACCATCTTCAATCAGAAGGAACACGTCTCAAAATTAATTAAAGCAAACTTGCAAAAGTATTGTTTGGTCGATGCTCCAATGAATCCTGCTAAATCGGAAAATACAAATATGTATTACTATACATTGCTACAAAGTCAGAGATACTATCCCTTACTGTACCAAATTGAATAATACATACATACACATTTTCTTTGTCTTGAATTTCTAGTGTCAACAAGATAACCGTACCCTGGTTCATCGTCTGAACCACACCATGGGATCCGCTCATCCGTGCTATCATCAAGCACAAGAAAATAAACCTTGAAGCTAGACAAACAACTATAATCTCTGTTCACAAGAAACAAAGTTGAAGCTGCATAAATATCAACTACCTTAGAAAAGCAATTTCGACGATTTAAAACAATTACTCGGAATAACAGTGGAAAGACAAAATTATCCAATCAGTTCACAAACCAAGCACACAGGCAAAAAAATTACTCACATTCAGACATCGGCAACTCAACAGTCCACGTATTGACCATAATTAGACTAAGGTTACCCTTCCTTTCCACGAAGCTAAATCCATCATCCCAGATTCATTCCCCGTGCTAGCTTCATGCAAAGAAAAAATCACAAGCGCACACATCAAACTGCACGCTCACCAAACCGGTGAATGAATGGCAATAAGAGACATCAACTGGGGAGAGAGAAGCTCACCTGAGAGAATACACAAATGATTGGGAAACTGCTGCAGGTCGACGAACACCATCATCGCGGCTGATAGGGGCCATGAAGAGGAGTAGCTTGGGCAGGTCGCGCATTAAGGACTTGGGCGGGCGGGGAGGAGGGACGGCAACTGCTCGGTGGCCGGCGTCTTCTGGCTGCAGCAGAGGCCCGGCCGCCCGGCTCGCAGGGGGCGACGGGGCGCAGATGCGGGGACGGTTACGGCGGCGGCTGCTTGAGATCGTGCGGGAAGGAGAGTCTCGAGAAGTTCTACGACGGATCACCCTAGGATTTAGATGACGGAGTCGGAGGAGGGAACCGGAACCTGCGGTCTCACCGGTGGGGAACACGGGACGGGAGCTCGAGGGGAGGGGAGGACGGCTTTGCTATGGTGCATGTCGTGCGTGTGGTTGGATCGCTTTGCAGTTATTTTCTCCTGATATTCATTGCGATGGATTATTTTCCTTTTTTTCATGAGAGCGGTAGTTTTCCTTTTTTCAATCGTGCGTACGAAGGGTGGAGGGAGACGTCGATCGATAGAGGGGGAGTCGAAAGGTTGAAACATCACGACGTTCCATTCTCCTTTAATAGTAGAGATTTGGTCCAGTTCTTCATTGTCTTGGTGATGCCCAACCATAGAACCTGAAATCCCGACCAACGAGCATTGTTATAGCAGATATCATTTCAAAGTTTCCATAAAGAACACATAATTGCAGCATGAAAGGCACTGTTGAATTTGCGTGGATTGTCAGTCAACTAACTTTAGCAATACTCATAAAACCAGTCCGAACCGGAGGACCAGTAATGTGGTTAACTTCCCTCCTGCAGCCAAATAACACTCGTTGCACACATTCAGGCTTTGAGCAGAAAATGCAGGATAATTGTCATATACTATCATCTCGTGGCCTGGTTTAATTCCATGTATGCACTGCACTCACATGTAACTGCATGTACGAACATACTACGAAACTGGGATTTGGCCCGAATCAGCAAACCAAGCATTTAGCCACAAATTTTATTAACAAGCCAGGGGATAGGTGAACACTTTGGTCACAGTAGAACTGTAGAATGGGTCAATATCATAGTTTTAAATAGCGCGCTAAGCCTCTTAGCGGCGGACCTTTTCTAAATGCTATAGCGTGCTATATAGCGAGCTATTTAAAATGTTTGTTCATTTGTTTGGATCAAAGTCTCTTAGCGCAAGACCTTCTGTAAATGCTATAGCGGAGCTATAGCAGGCTATTTAAAACTATGGTCAATATGCAGGAACAGTGACCGACTTATCGTTAGTGAACATATATGAAGAGAAAGTATTTTCCCAAGAACTAGAGACTAATTAGACAGTTCAGGTGATGTGATGCAAGGAAAGTATTCAAATATGGCTAGCGCATCCTTTTGAGGAACATTTACAGGATTAGAATGGCAAATATCTGGTTACAATCCTTAGATGGGCATTTTTCGGAGCACCATCTTTGGCTCTTTGCAGTCTCAGAAATTCAAATTGCCGACATAGTGTTAGAAAATCTTTATGTTAATTCAGACTTTCACTATACATGTTTGTTTCTAAGATTCATTTTTAATGTGTTTGTATTCAACACCGGGACTGAGATTGTACTATATGTACTGAAGTGCTGCCATCAACTGGCATAGGCATAGCCTTGGGGCTACATATTTTGGGAGTACTAGAACCTCTACTCTATTGTGACCGAGATAATCTTGTGTGAAACTGCCCAGAATTCAGATTGGCAACTAAGAGCCCAATGGGTACTTCATGTTTCAGGATTAGCTTTCGTTGATTATCTTTTGATGATTTTATATGGGGGAGCATGTTTTTTTAAACTGTGGTCTCCTTATAAAATCATTTTAATCACAAACCTTTAGATGGGCATTTTCCAGAGTGCCATCTTTGCCTCTTTGCAGTCTCAGAAATTCAAATTTACCATAGTAGTGTTAGAAAATCTTTATGTTAGGCTTATCTCTTAATTGGGAGTGGCAAGTTAAAAAGAACCCTCTTGCTGTAAAACGATGGTAATGAAGTACCCCTCTTTCATGTTTACTTTTTGTACTGTTTTTCTCTTCTCTAGCTATACCTAATATATAACCCAGTAGGCGTTTGGACCCAATAGCTTCAGTTCTTTGACAGATTTGAAGGACCAAGATGCTTGTACATTGTTGTGGTAGGTGATTCTGGAGACCATTTTGCTAAGAGAGCTTCCCCGGATATTCTGCATTTCTCAGCAGGCAGTTGGGCAGCCAGCAGTTTCTTGTGTATTGTTGAGTGTCAGAACTTTGGGTTTTACGCATCTGTAGTGAGCTCATCAGCTTGGTCCCAACTACACAGAAACAGTTGAGCACCACTTACAGTGTATTGCATGTCATGTACGTAATGCTTTCTCTGGTTTGGGGTTGAACGTATTTTGTAAATGTTCAGGCATTGCATGTCATACACATGTAATGCTTTCTCTGGTGGATAGGGGATTTCTGCAATCTGGATAAGTAAGTGGCTACGTTCAGGTACGCAAGATCAAATCTTCTTGGTCATGGATGAATCTGCCAGATTAGCTGGTAAAATCTACCGTAGTACTAGTATATAACTTTTGCGAAAACACTAACGCCCACACGTGTGGCAGTTTTGCAACTCGCCCATACGCGTGGATTATCGTCCAGTGTAGTTTGCACGAATCTTGACACATTGAGGCAGAATTCACATGTCACGTAGGACGGGCTTGGTGTGTGGGTGTTGGAGAGTTTGCCCACACGCCCGCACCACGCTGTTTGCCAGCTGCGCTGTGTGGGCGAACTAGTTTCTGTCCACAGCCACCACCTAGCTCATGCGCGTGTGGGCAAACTGTTTTTCGCCCACACGACACTCCTACATTGTGGATGGCAACTGTAGTTATGCGAACGTGTCAACTAGGTAAACACACATGGCAACTGTGATTTTTTGCTAGACGAAAACTGCAGTTGCGCGTACGTGGCAACCAGATAAACACACAAGGCAACTGTGATTAATCATACATGGCAACTATGGTTGGACCACATGTGGCAACTAGGTAAATACACATGGTAACTACTGTTTGACCATATGTGGCAAGTAATTAATCACACAGGGCAACTACAGTTTGAGTACATGTGACAACAACCATAAATTAGACATGGCAACTATAGTTAACCAAAACAGATAGAGTTGCCATGCTTTTATAACTACACTTGTCATCCCGGATAACTACATCTGCCAACCACGGTGGCACCTAAATCGTCATCCCGTGGGTACCTAACGTAGCTGCGCCAGGACGTGTGGGCATTTTTGCTTCATGCCACACGCGCGGGATGGAGATGAATAGTACTTGTTAGGCGTGTGACATGAAGTAGCCGCGCCCACATGTGTGGGCAATTCTCATGTCCGCCCACACACAGCCCGTGTGGGCTGCCTCCTGCTTACACCACACACGGCGTGTGGGTGCATGTCGAATATACCATACGTGCGGTGGATATCGGCGTCCAATTTTTGCGAGTACTAGTAAGCAGCTTATATTGTGTATAGCCCCAGACGTGCTGAACCTCTGCAGCTAAGCCAGATGTCCTGAGCTAAAACACGTTGGTGGTTGCAATAACACTAGAGCTATGTTATACACACGACAAAACATGGACGATCCATAGACGATGTTTAAAATCCGGCCACACATGCATGCATACATCAGGCACCGGGCGTTGGATTTCGGTGTCGTGCATGCGTCGGGCAGCAGGATCGTGCATGAAGCGACTATCAAACAAGATGCAGCTGTGTATAGAGTTGACAGTGTTGGGGAATGTAGTAATTTTAAAAAAAAAATCTACACACACGCAAGATCATGGTGATGCATAGCAACGAGAGGGGAGAGTGTTGTCTACGTACCCTCGTAGACCGAAAGCGGAAGCGTTAGCACAACGCGGTTGATGTAGTCATACGTCTTCACGATCCGACCGATCAAGTACTGAACGCACGGCACCTCCGAGTTCAGCACACGTTCAGCCCGATGACGTCTCTCGAACTCCGATCCAGCCGAGTGTTGAGGGAGAGTTTCGTCAGCACGACGGCGTGGTGACGATGATGATGTTCTACCGACGCAGGGCTTTGCCTAAGCACCGCTACAGTATTATCGAGGTGGATTATGATGGAGGGGGGCACCACACACGGCTAAAAGATCAAATCAATTGTTGTGTCTCTAGGGTGCCCACTGCCCCTGTATATAAAGGAGCAAGGGGGGGGGGTGCTGCCGGCCAGGAGGGGCGCGCCAGGAGGAGTCCTACTCCCACCGGGAGTAGGACCCCCTCCCTTTTCCTTGTTGGATTAGGAGTGGAGAAAGAGGAGGGAGAGAGAAAGGAAAGGGTGGCGCCGCCCCCCTCTCCTTGTCCTATTCGGAGTAGTTGGGGAGGAGCGCGCGGCCCTGCCCTGGCCTCCTCTCCTCTTCTCCACAAAGGCCCACTATGGCCCATTAAATCCCCGGGGGTTCCGGTAACCTCCCGGTACTCCGGTAAAATCCTGATTTCACCCGGAACACTTCCGATATCCAAATATAGGCTTCCAATATATCAATATTTATGTCTCGACCATTTTGAGACTCCTCGTCATGTTCGTGCTCACATCCGGGACTCCGAACAACCTTCGGTACAAAAAAATCATAAACTCATAATATAACCGTCATCGAAACTTTAAGTGTGCGGACCCTACGGGTTCGAGAACTATGTAGACATGACCGAGACACATCTCCGGTCAATAACCAATAGCGGAACCTGGATGCTCATATTGTCTCCCACATATTCTACGAAGATCTTTATCAGTCAGACCGCATAACAACATACGTTGTTCCCTTTGTCATCGGTATGTTACTTGCCCGAGATTCAATCGTCGGTATCTCAATACCTAGTTCAATCTTGTTACCGGCAAGTCTCTTTACTCATTCCGTAATACATCATACCGCAACTAACTCATTAGTTGCAATGCTTGCAAGGCTTGAGTGATGTGCATTACCGAGTGGGCCCAGAGATACCTCTCCGACAATCGGAGTGACAAATCCTAATCTCGAAATACGCCAACCCAACAAGTACTTTCGGAGACACCTGTAGAGCACCTTTATAATCACCCAGTTATGTTGTGACGTTTGGTAGCACACAAAGTGTTCCTCCGATAAACGGGAGTTGCATAATCTCATTGTCATAGGAACATGTATAAGTTATGAAGAAAGCAATAGCAGAATACTAAACGATCGTGTGCTAAGCTAACGGAATGGGTCAAGTCAATCACATCATTCTCCTAATGATGTGATCCCGTTAATCAAATGACAACTCATGTCTATGGGTAGGAAACTTAACCATCTTTGATCAACGAGCTAGTCAAGTAGAGGCATACTAGTGACACTATGTTTGTCTATGTATTCACACATGTATTATGTTTCCGGTTAATACAATTCTAGCATGAATAATTAACATTTATCATGATATAAGGAAATAAATAATAAGTTTATTATTGCCTCTAGGGCATATTTCTTTCAGTCTCCCACTTGCACTAGAGTCAATAATCTAGATTATACAGTAATGATTCTAACACCCATGAAGCCTTGGTGCTGATCATGTTTTGCTCGTGGAAAAGGCTTAGTCAACGGGTCTGCAACATTCAGATCCGTATGTATCTTGCAAATTTCTATGTCTCCCACCTGGACTAAATTCTGGATGAAATTGAAGCGTCTCTTGATGTGCTTGGTTCACTTGTGAAATCTGGATTCCTTCGCCAAGGCAATTGCATCAGTATTGTCACAAAAAAAATTCATTGGACCCGATGCACTAGGTATGACACCTAGATCGGATATGAACTCCTTCATCCAGACTCCTTCATTTGCTGCTTCCGAAGCAGCTATGTACTCCGCTTCACACGTAGATCCCGCCACGACGCTTTGTTTAGAACTGCACCAACTGACAGCTCCACCATTCAATGTAAACACGTATCTGGTTTGTGATTTAGAATCGTCCGGATCAGTGTCAAAGCTTGCATCAACGTAACCATTTACGATGAGCTCTTTGTCACCTCCATAAACGAGAAACATATCCTTAGTCCTTTTCAGGTATTTTAGGATGTTCTTGACCGCTTTCCAGTGATCCACTCCTGGATTACTTTGGTACCACCCTGCTAGACTTATAGCAAGGCACATCAGGTCTGGTACACAACATCGCATACATGATAGAGCCTATGGCTGAAGCATAGGGAACATCTTTCATCTTCTCTCTATCTTCTGCAGTGGTCGGGCATTGAGTCTTACTCAACTTCACACCTTATAACACAGGCAAGAACCCTTTCTTTGCTTGATCCATTTTGAACTTCTTCAAAACTTGTCAAGGTATGTGCTTTGTGAAAGTCCAATTAAGCGTCTTGATCTATCTCTATAGATCTTGATGCCCAATATATAAGCAGCTTCACCGAGGTATTTCATTGAAAAACTCTTATTCAAGTATCCCTTTATGCTATCCAGAAATTCTATATCATTTCCAATCAGCAATATGTCATCCACATATAATATCAGAAATGCTACAGAACTCCCACTCACTTTCTTGTAAATACAAGCTTCTCCAAAAGTCTGTATAAAACCAAATGCTTTGATCACACTATCAAAACGTTTATTCCAACTCCGAGAGGCTTGCACCAGTCCATAAATGGATCGCTGGAGCTTGCACACTTTGTTAGCTTCCTTTGGATCGACAAAACCTTCCGGTTGCATCATATACAACTCTTCTTCCAGAAACCCATTCAGGAATGCAGTTTTTACATCCATTTGCCAAATTTCATAATCATAAAATGCGTCAATTGCTAACATGATTCGGACAGAATTAAGCATCGCTACGGGTGAGAAGGTCTCATCATAGTCAATCCCTTGAACTTGTCGAAAACCTTTCGCAACAAGTCAAGCTTTATAGACAGTAACATTACCGTCAGCGTTAGTCTTCTTCTTGAAGATCCATTTATTCTCTATGGCTTGCCGATCATCGGGCAAGTTAACCAAAGTCCACACTTTGTTCTCATACGTGGATTCCATCTCAGATTTCATGGCCTCAAGCCATTTTGCGGAATCTGGGCTCACCATCGCTTCTTCATAGTTCGTAGGTTCATCATGGTCTAGTAACATGACTTCCAGAACAGGATTACCGTACCACTCTGGTGCGGATCTTACTCTGGTTGATCTACGAGGTTCAGTAACAACTTGATCTGAAGTTTCATGATCATCATCATTAACTTCCTCACTAATTGGTGTAGGTGTCATAGAAATCGGTTTCTGTGATGAACTACTTTCCAATAAGGGAGCAGGTACAGTTACCTCATCAAGTTCTACTTTCCTCCCACTCACTTCTTTCGAGAGAAACTCCTTCTCTAGAAAGATTCCAAATTTAGCAACAAAAGTCTTGCCTTCGGATCTGTGATAGAAGGTGTACTCAACAGTCTCTTTTGGGTATCCTATGAAGACACATTTCTCCGATTTGGGTTCGAGCTTATCAGGTTGAAGCTTCTTCACATAAGCATCACAGTCCCAAACTTTAAGAAACGACAACTTTGGTTTCTTGCCAAACCATAGTTCATAAGGCGTCGTCTCAATGGATTTCGATGGTGTCCTATTTAACTTGAATGCAGCTGTCTCTAAAGTATATCCCTAAAATGATAGTGGTAAATCAGTAAGAAACAGTATAGATCGCACCATATCTAGTAAAGTACGATTACGACGTTCGGACACACCATTACGCTGTGGTGTTCCAGGTGGCGTGAGTTGCGAAACTATTCCGCATTGTTTTAAATGAAGACCAAACTCGTAACTCAAATATTCTCCTCCACGATCAGATCGTAGAAACTTTATTTTCTTGTTACGATGATTTTCAACTTCACTTTGAAATTCTTTGAAATTTTCAAATGTTTCAGACTTATGTTTCATAAGTAGATATACCCATATCTGCTTAAATCATCTGTGAAGGTGAGAAAATAACGATATCCGCCGTGAGCCTCAACATTCATCGGACCACGTACATCTGTATGTATGATTTCCAACAAATCTGTTGCTCGCTCCATAGTTCCGGAGAACGGTGTTTTAGTCATCTTACCAATGAGGCACGGTTCGCAAGTACCAAGTGATTCATGATCAAGTGGTTCCAAAAGTCCATCAGTATGGAGTTTCTTCATGCGCTTTACACGGATATGACCTAAACGGCAGTGCCACAAATAAGTTGCACTATCATTATCAACTCTGCATCTTTTGGCTTCAATATTATGAATATGTGTATCACTACTATCGAGTTTCAACAAAAATAGACCACTCTTCAAGGGTGCATGACCATAAAAGATATTACTCATATAAATAGAACAACCATTATTCTCTGATTTAAATGAATAACCGTCTCGCGTCAAACAAGATCCAAATATAATGTTCATGCTCAACGCTGGCACCAAATAACAATTATTTAGGTCTAAAACTAATCCTGAAGGTAGATGTAGAGGTAGCGTGCCGACCACAATCACATCAACTTTGGAACCATTTCCCACGCGCATCGTCTCCTCGTCCTTAGCCAATCTTCGCTTAATCCGTAGTCCCTGTTTCGAGTTGCAAATATTAGCAACAGAACCAGTATCAAATACCTAGGTGCTACTGCGAGCATTAGTAAGGTACACATCAATAACATGTATATCACATATACCTTTGTTCACCTTGCGATCCTTCTTATCCGCCAAATACTTGGGGCAGTTCCTCTTGCAGTGACCAGTCTGCTTGGAGTATAAGCACTCAGTCTCAGGCTTAGGTCCAGACTTGGGTTTCTTCTCTTGAGCAGCAACTTGTTTGTTGTTCTTCTAGAAGTTCCGCTTCTTCTTCCCTTTGCCCTTTTTCTTGAAACTGGTGGTCTTATTGACCATCAACACTTGATGCTCCTTCTTGATTTCTACCTCCGCTGCCTTTAGCATTGCGAAGAGCTAGGGAATTGTCTTATCCATCCCTTGCATATTAGAGTTCATCACGAAGCTCTTGTAGCTTGGTGGCAGTGATTGGAGAATTCTGTCAATGACGCTATAATCCAGAAGATTAACTCCCAATTGAATCATGTGATTATTATACCCAGACATTTTGAGTATATGCTCACTGACATAACTATTCTCCTCCATCTTGCAGCTGTAGAACTTATTGGAGACTTCATATCTCTCAATCCGGGAATTCTTTTGAAATATTAACTTCAACTCTTGGAACATCTCATATGCTCCATGACGTTCAAAACGTCGTTAAAGTCCCGGTTCTAAGCCGTAAAGCATGGCACACTGAACTATCGAGTAGTCATCAACACGCGTCTGCCAGGCATTCACAATGTCTGCAATTGCCGGCGCAGGTGGTACACCTAGCAGTGCTTCCAGGACGTAATTCTTCTGTGCAGCAATGAGGATAATTCTCAAGTTATGGACCCAGTCCGTGTAATTGCTACCATCATCTTTCAACTTTGCTTTCTCAAGGAACGCATTAAAATTCAATGGAACAACAGTACGGGCCATCTATCTACAATCAACATAGACAAGCAAGATACTATCAGGTACTAAGTTCATGATAAATTTAAGTTCAATTAATCATATTACTTAAGAACTCCCATTTAGATAGATATCCCTCTAATCTTCTAAGTGATCACGTGATCCATATCAACTAAACCATGTCCGATCATCACGTGAGATGGAGTAGTTTCAATGGTGAACATCAATATGTTGATCATATCTACTATATGATTCACGCTCGACCTTTCGGTCTCCATGTTCCGAGGCCATATCTGTTATATGCTAGGCTCGTCAAGTTTAACCTGAGTATTCCGCGTGTGCAACTGTTTTGCACCCGTTGTATTTGAACGTAGAGCCTATCACACCCGATCATCACGTGGTGTCTCAGCACGAAGAACTTTCACAATGGTGCATACTCAGGGAGAACACTTATACTTTGATAATTTAGTGAGAGATCATCTTATAATGCTACCGTCAATCAAAGCAAGATAAGATGCATAAAAGATAAACATCACATGCAATCAATATAAGTGATATGATATGGCCATCATCATCTTGTGCTTGTGATCTCCATCTTCGAAGCACCGTCATGATCATCATCGTCATCGGTGCGACACCTTGATCTCCATCGTAGCATCGTTGTCGTCTCACCAATCTTATGCTTCTACGACTATCGCTACCGCTTAGTGATAAAGTAAACCATTACAGGGAGATTGCATTGCATACAATAAAGCGACAACCATATCGCTCCTACCAGTTGCCGATAACTTAGTTACAAAACATGATCATCTCATACAATAATATTTAGCATCATGTCTTGACCATATCACATCACAACATGCCCTGCAAAAACAAGTTAGACGTCCTCTACTTTGTTGTTGCAAGTTTTACGTGGCTGCGACGGGCTTAGCAAGAACTGTCCTTACCTACGCATCAATAACCACAACGATAGTTTGTCAAGTTGATGTTGTTTTAACCTTCGCAAGGACCGGGCGTAGCCACACTCGGTTCAACTAAAGTTGGAGAAACTGACACCCGCCAGCCACCTATGTGCAAAGCACGTCGGTAGAACCAGTCTCGCGTAAGCGTACGCGTAATGTCGGTCCGGGCCGCTTCATCCAACAATACCGCCGAACCAAAGTATGACATGCTGGTAAACAGTATGACCTATATCGCCCACAACTCACTTGTGTTCTACTCGTGCATATAACATCTACGCATAAAACCTGCCTCGGATGCCACTGTTGGGGAACGTAGTAATTTCAAAAAATTTCCTACGCACACGCAAGATCATGGTGATGCATAGCAACGAGAGGGGAGAGTGTTGTCTATGTACCCTCGTAGACCGAAAGCGAAAGCGTTAGCACAACGCGGTTGATGTAGTCGTACGTCTTCACGATCCGACCGATCAAGTACCGAACGCACGGCACCTCCGAGTTCAGCACACGTTCAGCCCGATGACGTCCCTCGAACTCCGATCCAGCCGAGTGTTGAGGGAGAGTTTCGTCAGCACGACGGCGTGGTGACGATGATGATGTTCTACCGATGCAGGGCTTTGCCTAAGCACCGCTACAGTATTATCGAGGTGGATTATGGTGGAGGGGGGCACCGCACACGGCTAAAAGATCAAATCAATTGTTGTGTCTCTAGGGTGCCTCCTGCCCCCGTATATAAAGGAGCAAGGGGGGAGGTGCGGCCGGCCAGGAGGGGCGCGTGGGAGTAGGACTCCCTCCCTTTTCCTTGTTGGATTAGGAGTGAAGGGGGAAACAGGAGGGAGAGAGGAAGGAAAGGGGGGCGCCGCACCCCTCTCCTTGTCCTATTCGGACTAGGGGGAGGGGCGCGCGGCCCTGCCCTGGCCGCCTCTCCTCTTCTCCACAAAGGCCCACTATGGCCCATTAAGCCCCCGGGGGGTTCCGGTAACCTCCCAGTACTCCGGTAAAATCCCGATTTCACCCGGAACACTTCCGATATCCAAATATAGGCTTCCAATATATCAATCTTCATGTCTCGACCATTTCGAGACTCCTTGTCATGTCCGTGATCACATCCGGGACTCTGAACAACCTTCAGTACATCAAAACTCATAAACTCATAATATAACCGTCATCGAAACTTTAAGCGTGCGGACCCTACGGGTTCGAGAACTATGTAGACATGACCGAGACAAGTCTCCGGTCAATAACCAATAGCGGAACCTAGATGCTCATATTGGCTCCCACATATTCTACGAACATCTTTATCAGTCAGACCGCATAACAACATACATTGTTCCCTTTGTCATCGGTATGTTACTTGCCCGAGATTCGATCGTCGGTATCTCAATACCTAGTTCAATCTCGTTACCGGCAAGTCTCTTTACTCGTTCCGTAATACATCATCCCGCAACTAACTCATTAGTTGCAATGCTTGCAAGGCTTGAGTGATGTGCATTACCAAGTGGGCCCAGAGATACCTCTCCGACAATCGGAGTGACAAATCCTAATCTCGAAATACGCCAACCCAACAAGTACCTTCGAAGACACCTGTAGAGCACCTTTGTAATCACCTAGTTACTTTGTGATGTTTGGTAGCACACAAAGTGTTCCTCCGATAAACGGGAGTTGCATAATCTCATAGTCATAGGAACATGTATAAGTTATGAAGAAAGCAATAGCAGAATACTAAACGATCATGTGCTAAGCTAACGAAATGGGTCAAGTCAATCACATCATTCTCCTAATGATGTGATCCCGTTAATCAAATGACAACTCATTTCTATGGCTAGGAAACTTAACCATCTTTGATCAACGAGCTAGTCAAGTAGAGGCATACTAGTGACACTATGTTTGTCTATGTATTCACACATGTATTATGTTTCCGGTTAATACAATTCTAGCATGAACAATAAACATTTATCATGATATAAGGAAATAAATAATAACTTTATTATTGACTCTAGGGCATATTTATTTCAGGCAGCACCTGGAAGAGTCGCCCGGCATCTAACCACTTGTCATGCCAAAAGGAGAGATGGCATCCATTGCCCAGAGAGCCTCTGGATGCATAGAGCACCATAGGAATGAAGCATTTGAAACCTTTCCAGATAGGCGTATCCCTACTATGAACTCCAAGGCCCATGCGACCATTGCAGTATTGTGCAGCAAACCACTGGAAACAAGGGATATCGGAGGGCTGCAGAACCTTGGCCGCAAACTTGCACAACAGTGCTTGATTGTGAGCAGCCACATCCCGCACACCCAGCCCACCAGAACACCGCGGCATAATCACGTAATCCCAGGCCACCAAGCATTGGCCACCCCGTATGATGTTCTTGCCTTGCCAGAAGAAAGCTCGAAAGAGATTGTTCAGCTTTGTAAGAGACTCCTTGGGCCAAGGGAAGCATGTCATATAGTAACTTGGAATGGCAGCCAGCACAGAGTTCAGCAGCGTCAGCTGACCACCCCATGATAAAAGAGTAGCTAACCAACCTGACAGTCGCTTGTCAACCTTGTGAATTACTGGCAGCAGCATGCCATGAGTGATCTTATGCAAAGATAAAGGTAGGCCGAGGTAAGTGCATGGGAAGGAAGAAACCGGGCAGCTGAACAGAGCAGCAATCCCAGACGTGGTGATAGCGTCCAGCCCAATAGGAACCAAAGTGCTCTTGTCAAAGTTTATGTGCAGACCAGTAAAATCTGTGAATGTTGCGAGGATATCCCGGACCACAGTGGCCTGCTGTATGCTGCCCTAAAAGAGAAGCAGAGTGTCGTCGGCGTATTGCAGCACCGGAAACAACCTGTCAGAGCCTAAAGGGTGAACCAAACTCCCGGCCTCAAACGCAACACAACACATACATTGCAACACGTCAGCCACCAAAATGAACAAATATGGAGACAACAAATCGCCCTGCCTGAACCCTCTCCGGGGGACTATCGGGCCCCAAGTTCACCATTGATCATGATTTTGGAGCTGGAGGTGTGCAGGAGAGAAGAAACCCAGCCAATCCATCTGCGGGAGAAGCCCCGTGCCTCCATAATGTTGGAAATGCATGTCTAACTAACGCTGTCAAAAGCTTTTCTGAAGTCCAACTTCAGAACAATCATAGGCAAGCACCGCATATGAGCACTCTGAATCATATCGGTTGCCATGGCAAAGTTTTCCATAATAGACCTGCCCTTAGCAAAGCCAGATTGCAAAGGGTGAATCAACTCAGGCATCTGACGCTGCAACCTACGGGTGAGCCTTTTGGGGGCATCTAAACACGAGGGATAATATGCTTAAGAAGAACTAGACTTCGGTGGCCTCTCATGCTGACTGTGATATCTGACCGGCCCGCGAGTCCATCGATCATATCATCTTGTGATGCTCTCTCGCCGCTACTCTCTGGGACAGGTTCGGTTTGGAGAGCTCTGCTTCGCGCTCTGTGGATCTCCTGGAGTTTATGCGCCTGTCGCAGGTACACTGGCCTTCATCAGCTGCTTGGCATGTTCTTGTCGCTGCTGCTGCTATCACTCTTTGGCATGCCCGGAATGATAGGGTGTTTAACGGCAAAATCTGGTCTCCAACGTATGCACGGTTGTACGCATCAAATCTTCTGAAGCTCTGGAGTCATCGGGCAAGGAGTCCAAACAGGCTGTCCTGCTTTGGTTGCATAATTTACAAGCATAGTGTAGTTTAGGCTGCTGATGTGCCTGTTCTTCCACTCCTTTTGTTCTTCTCCTCCTTCTCTCTTCGTTCGATAGGCAGCTTATAGCCTATGCACCTTGGTGCAGAATATAAGCTTCATGTAATGGACCTACGGTCTCCGGGCGACAGCCTGTTTTGAAATTTATAAGGTAGAACGAAATCTACCTTTCATTTAAAAAAACAAGATGGAGCAGGATCGTGATGGATTTTAAATGTCGTTCAGTTTCAGAGCACTAAACATCAAGCAACGATCAAAGAAGATGCTCTAGCAGTTTACAGTTTCCAGTTTGGTTGGTGCGTGAAACTGAAACTGAATTCGTTTTTGCTCTTTGATCGGTGCCTGAAAGTAAATTTGCACACTAACGTACTCATCGATCTCGATCTCGCCGTCACCGTCAGTGGAGCCTAAGGATGGCAATGGTTAGGGTATGGGGCGGGTAGAGCAATACCATACCCATACCCGTGTAGTCAATGGGTACAAAATTCTACCCATACCTGTACCCATGTGTATGAACCTTTACCAGTACCCATACCCGACGGGTAGCCATACCCATTGGGTACCCAACGGATAGATCAAACAGTACACAAAGTATTCACAATTTTACATTCATCTATAGCACATTTGACAAAAAAAATATTGATCTCAACTCAATAACAGTTAGATGAATACATGATAATTATCTCAGTTCAAATTGACAATTGGTGACAACTTTAACATAGGTTCATAAGCTCACAACACAACTTTAACATAGGTACACTTGTGAATCACGGGTAAAATTCACATGTAAGTATAAGTGGTTAGGGTATGGGTATATCCATGGTAAAAGACTATACCCATACCCTACCCATGACTTAACGGGTAGGGTATGGGTACTACCCATGGGTATAAAATTGTGCCCATACCCTACCCATGCGGGTATGGTATCCGCGGGTACCCGTACCCATGGGTAAAATTGCCATCCTTAGTGGAGCCCAGCATAATTTCTATCGATGGAAAAGCTAAAAGGGAAGGAAAAGAGGCCGGCCGCCATCAAGCCCCCAAAATTTATTTAGATTGGTACGTACGTCAGTGGAGCTCAAATCAAATCTTCACACACAGTGAATGAACAACAAAAGAAAAGGCTAAAAAGGGACAAAGCCGCCATGATGTTTATGGATCTCAAACCAAACCAAATTTCGACAGTCCACTGCGAGCAGCCAGGCAATACACCATCTACGTACGGCCGGGTCCCGTACGTACGTCGGTGCGTACGTACGCACGTGTCGTCGGGCGGCGAGTGCTGTGCGAACCGAATAAATCGGCACGGCAGAACGGGTCGCCCGTCTCGCCCGGCCGTTTTCTAGAACGATGCTGGAACGGCACGACTGTGACCGACAGCTCTGCCTGCGTGCGTACCATTTTCAGCATCGGCCGAGAGGGGGACGGACAAGTCGTGGATCGCCGTATGCGGGGCGTCGAGGGCGTTCTCGCCAGAAGCGCCGCCGTGGCTGATGACCATCACCTCGGTGATGGCACCATCACAGCCGTCGGCTTGGGGAAGCGGGTCGTTGTAGATCATGACGTCGGTGGGGAAAGCGTCGAGCGAGGCCGTGTTGGAGTCGACAGGCATCAGATCGGTGGAGCCAACGGACTCCAAATCCATAGCAAGCTCGCTGGAGACGTGGAGCTGTCCGAGGAGGTTGACGAGGTGATCGGTGCCCACGTCGGAGGCGGGCTCGTCGGAGATGTGGGTCTCGCCAAGAAGATGGGCGAGGTTGCTCGCTGCGCAGACATTGGTGACGCCTTGCAGCGCGTCGTGGCAAGCGCCATCAGGCGTGCCGGGCTGGCTACGCTCGCTGGGGAGGAAGAGGGTTCCCGTCCAGAACAGGTCTCTGGACGACGGTGCACCTGGCCCCACGGTGGGCGCCAAATGTCGGGTGGTAGGTGCGACATATGCCAACGGGTGGCTTATCATCGTGGGAGCCAATAAGACGTCGCCGGTGCCTGGAAGCGGGATGAGGCGAAGACATGCACGCCGGCGAATCTTACCCAGCTTCGGGGCTCTTCGTGGAGATAACACCCCTACTGCTGCTCTGCGGGGTCTCCGCATGATCACTAGATGAACAAGTGGCTACAAGATGCTCCTTGAGCTGTTCGGTGAGAGGAAGAAGAAGGGCACGGCTAGCTCTCCTCTTCTCTCTATGTGGTGTCTAAAACTAGCTAAGATCAACCCTTTGCATGGGTGCCCCAGGGATTTATATAGGCCTACCCCCCGGGGGTACAATGGTAATCCGGCTGGGCGCGGGCCCTAGCCATCAGTGTCTACGCTCGCCGGCTTCTGCGCCGGCTACTGGGGCCCGCCGGCTGGTGGGTCCCGCCGGCTGCCGGCTCTTTGGTCGATAGGCTGGCCCCACTGTCAAGGGCCTTGTCGGGGGCTGGTTACTGTTGCCTCAACCCTGGTGACGAGGGCTTTGTCGAGGTAAGCGTGGCTACAGTGCCGTCGCCCGGCGGGCGATCAATGTAGCCTCACCTCGTCTTGTCTCCTTAATGGGGCGCCTCCTTCGAGGGAGGAAGCAAGCCGGCCATGGGAAGCCGGCCTCGTCTCGGGCCGGCTGGGGGAGGCCTGGCCGCCTTCGGGTGTCTCTCTGCCTGAAGGGACCCACCGCCCGTGGGCCGTGCTGACAGCTCGTCGTGGATGGCGTCATGGTCAACATGGCAACAGTGCCGCGCCGGACGGGTCATGGCCACCCCGTACGGCGCACTGTGCCGGGCGTGCTCCGGGATTCGGGGGTGGCAGGCTTTACTGTAGCCACGCCCCGTCTCATCGCTGTTATGTGGATGCAGACTTCGAGGGTACGATCTTGACCGCTTTGTGGGAGTCGGCTCCTTGGAGTCGGCCTTCTCATGGCCGGCTTCTTGGAGCCGGCCCTCCTGCGGCTTTCTTCATGAGGGTTAAGGCCGGGCCGCCTTCCGATAGTCGGCCTGGGAGACAGCCGGCAAGGGGAAGGCGGCCCCACGTCTTGGATTCTTGAAGGCCGGATCGGCTCATAATTTTTTCAGAAGCCCCAGGGGGAGCCGGCTGGGCTACCCGTGGTCATTTACTCCGACAATAGTCCCCGAAGCTGGTTGGGCTCCAAGGTTGGAAAAAGACGAGAAGCTCAATCAACTTCCTATCTTGAGGAGCCGGCAGTTGGAGCCGGCTTTAGATTAGGGCGCCGTCCTCCAGCGGCTTCGAAGTTTGGAGGCGGGAACCAAGCGCTTGCGCGGGCTAGGTTGCGAGATGGCCGCTTGCCGCCCACGCGCCACGTGGCGCCTGAGGGCTGACACAGCCTGCCAGCCCACGCGCGCGATGGGACACGCCGCAGTTCGGGGCCCACCACTACTAGGCCTCGGCCCATGTGCCGATCTTCTGTGGCCTGGGCGGACCGCACGTCTTCCAGCGGCGGTTTCTGTACGCCGTTAAGGCGCAATAATCACGAGACGTGGGGGGAGTGGGTGCAGTTAATCCCACGTTCCCCCACGCCTCGCCTCCTCGGCTTCGCTGCGCGGGGCTATAAGTAGGGGGGAGGAGGGGGAGCGGCCGTTGCTCGCACGCTCGTCCTTGCTCCGCCCCGCACTCCTTCTTCCTCTCCGTCGCAGCGATCTCCTACCGCCGCTCTGCTCTTCCACCCATCCTCTTGGCTCGCCCTTGCTCCGTCGTAGCGAGGTCACGTGCCTCTTGCCGCAGCGCCTTGCTCTCCGCCGCGCCGTTCCAATGGCGTTGTCGAGCTCTTGGGATGGCTCCAATGTTCACGAAGACCACGTCGAGTTCCTCCGCCGGACGCGGTGGCTGCCAGGCGCGAGCCTCGTGCGGGTCCGCCGTGCGCCGGCGAGGGAGATCTCACCGGCGCCGGAGGAGGATGAGCGGGTAATCTTCTGCTCGCACTGCCTGTGCGGCTTCGGCCTTCCAGCGAGCGGGTTCTTTCGCTCATTCCTCGAGTTCTACCGCCTCCAGCCGCATCACCTTACTCCAAACACAGTGATGCTGTTGTCGGCCTTCGTCACCCTGTGCGAGGGCTTTCTTGGTGTTCTCCTCACTCTTGAGCTCTGGGGGGAATTCTTCCAGTGCAAGCTTGGCACTGTGGTTGCGGGCGTGCCCGCCCCTTGTGGCGCCTTCATCGCCATGCGGCGGACGAGCGACAACAATCCGTTTCCGTCCATCCCGCTGATCCAATCGGTGAAGCTCTGGTAGAAATCTTACTTCTACGTGAAGAATATTGCCACGCATGGCGACTTCGTCAACCTGCCGGCTTACGTAGCCGGCCTGCCGGCTGGAAGGCAGCCCTCATGGAGCTACCGGGCCAGGTCGCTGTCGCAGACCGGGGCCGCCGCTGTTGTCCGGCTTCTGGTGATGATCCAGTCGGAGGGCTTGACCGGAGCCTACTTGGTGGCCGCCTTCGTGGAGTGTCGGGTACTTCCGCTCCAAGGCCGGCCTCACCTGATCTGTCAGATGAGCGGCCGCTTCGACCCGTGCCGGCTGAGCACCAGGGAGATGCCCCACGCCGAGGTGGCTTATATGGTGAACTACATTTCTAATTGCAAGCTCGACAAGGAATGGCGGTACGGCAAGGAGCCGTATTCTCGCGCCAATCCTCCGCCTGCGGTAAGTTCCTCTTCTTTCTTCTTCTTTTCTTGTTGCCGGGTTCACGGCAGCCGACTCTTGACTAGTCGGCTCGCTTTTAGCAGAACCCGCTTCTTCCGCCGGCAACCGGGGCCGCAGGGGTGGAGCGCCAGCTTCGTCCTGACCGCACGGTGGACGATGTTGATGACCCGTACCTGGGAGCGGCCGCCATGGAGGACGACGTCGCAGGGGAAGGAGGCGAGGTAGGCGGCCCAGGGCTCAGGGCCGCCCTCGAGGATTGGGCGGATGATGACGAGGTCGAAGTAGTCCCGCATCGTCAGCCGGTACCCGATCATCAAGGCGCAGGCCCATCTGCCGCGCCGGCTGCCCGAGACGGCACACCGAAGCGCCGGGCCGTGTCGACCCAATTCGGCAACTGGCCCAAGAAGCCCAAGGGTACCGTGGCGGCGACCAAGTGGGAAGAGGCGGCTGCGAAGGTGGCCCGCTTCCGCAAGGTGGTGAAGCAGCCGCAAGCAGTTTCGGCGTAAGTGTCGCTTTTCTCACGCCTTTCTTTTTCTTTTTTGGTTGAAATTCTTCTGATCTTTCCCTCTTGACTTGTCGGACAGGGCCCCGCTTTCTCTAGAGCGAGCTTCTATCGCCTCCATAGTCGGAGGCGCGGGAGGGTCTTCGAGCTCCCGCTGTGTGGATCCCCGCGCCGACCTCTTAGAGGCGACGGAGCGGAACTTGCGAGAGGCTCGGGAAGAGCGGGAGGCGGAGGAGCGGAGGGCGGTTCGGGAGGTGCGGGAGAAGTCGGCGGAGACGCGGGCCGATGCGGCCGCCAAGGCCCAAGCGGAGGCCACCGCTAGAGAGGCGGAGGCGGAGGTTCTGCAGAACCAGCCCCGCGACTCGTCATCCCCCTTCGCAATGCGGCCCCAGACGTCCCCGTGCCTCCATCGGAGGAGGCCGACCGTGACCAGCCGGTGATGGAGAGGGAGGCGGCGTTATCGCCGCCACCCGAAACGACTCAAGGGAGCCGGCTTGAGGCGTCACCCATGCAGCCGGCAGGGGACGAGCCGCCTGTGAGGGTGGATCTTGTGATTCCGTCACTGTCTCATCGGCGCGTGGGGAAGACGACCTCGGCGCCGGAGTCACAAAGAGCAGCCGGCGTCGGGGCGTCGACCCAGGATCTGGAGGCGGCTAGCGACAGCTCGTCCGGGTGGACGCCAGGCGGCGGAACGGCCGTGCTGAACATGGCGGCGCAAGATGTCCGGAACCGGCTTCAGGCTCAGGCGACTGCGCTGAAGCAGTACACCCAAGAGTTTCTCGCGACGTGAACGGCTATTCGGGTGAGTCCTTGTGCATATCGTTGATTGCTCTTGGTTTCTTCCGTGGGGGCGCGTTAGCGCACCCACTGGGTGTAGTCCCCGAATTCCGAGTCGGCTGCTGAGCAGGCGGCTTGGAATTTTTTGGTAGGCTTCAACTGCCGTCTTGTTCTTATTGGCATCTCATGACTTTTCTGCAGGAGTATCACAACTCCCGCGCAACTGCTTTCAACTCCCAGGCCCAGGAGTTGAATCAGAAAGCCGCTGATCTGATTGAGAGCCGGAGTAAGTGCTTTGTCTTTGATTCTCACGTGGGGGCACGTCAGCGCACCCACTGGGTGTAGTCCCCGAGATTCGGGCCGACTGCTGAGCAGTTGGTCGGATCTTTTCCTGACGACTTCTTTCTTATTACTCTTTTCCTTCTTCTTCATGTTGGTAGGGGCCAATGCCGGCTTGAGGGAGGAATTAGGCGGAGCCCAGTCCGCCCTTCGTGCCAAGGAGACTGAGTGCAACGCTTTGATTCAGGAGCGTGATCGCCTGGCCAAGAGATTGGCCGACCAGGAGGAGAGCCATAAGGCGGCCCTGAAGGCGGCGCAGGATGGCGAGACTGCCCTCAAAGCCGAATATGAGACCGAGGCGGCTGGCTGGGCTGAGGAGAGGCAGGCGCTGAGTCAAGGCTACAGCCGGGTTGAGGATTTGATTGACGGTAGGCCGCCTTCTTCTTTGTTTCTTTGCCTGCCTCCTGTCATCTGGTTTACTTTTTTGACTTTGAGCTACTGCTTCTTTCTTTGCGCAGATTACTTTCCCGGTTACTCCGTCGCCGCCAACCAAGCAATCGAGGCCTATCGCAACGCGCGACGGCAGAGAGGGGCTGAAATCGCGCCGGATGCGGGTCGATCACTTGAGGAGCGGCTCTTGGCGATTCAAGCCCGCCTGCAACCGGCTCACCGCATGCTCCGCCGTCTTCAGCGCGCCGGTGCGCAAGTGCTGATCGCCCTTTGGCCTGGCGAGGCGATTCCCCGCACCCCAAGTCGGACTGCCGACTAGCTGGAGGTTGCGGTCGGCCGCTTCGAGGCTTGGAAGGCATCGGCGGCCCGGCTCGGCGCTGGGCGGGCGCTGGAGTTCGTCCGAGCCTGGTATCCTGGGCTGAACTTGGACCAGCTGTGCACTTGGTGGCTGGAGGCCGACGAGGAGCTGGTGGCGGTGAGGCCGGCTATCGTCCAGCGTGCCTCGACGAGCGCCGAATGCACCGACACTAGTGTCTTTGCCCCTGAGGTGAATAATGACGGCGTTGCTCAGCCGGAGGAGTGGTTCGGGCTGAACCCGACCGAGGGTAAGGACTCGGCGGAGGAGATTTCCTCAAGCGACGAGGGTGAAGAAGAAGAGGGGGAAGGTGGTGAAGGAAGCGTGCCAGATGGTGAAGCGACCAGCCAGCCTCAGCCTGATTGTGCCTCTAGCAACGAGGCGCGCACGAGCGCGCCGTCTGCAGGAGGTGGTGATCATGCCGAGGTTCGCCAGCCGGCCACTCCTCCAGCCAGTACTGCCGCCTCCACCGACCTGCCCGACTCGCCAGTCGCTCCCTTGGCCTGATCCGCTGTCCTTGTTTTCCCTGCTTGTTACTCTTTGAACAATGCTTGTTAAATTTGCGCAGTTCCATCCACTGGGGGTGTATTCAAACTATGTTGAATGCTGGCCTTTCGAAGGTCTTAAATATAATCATGCATGTGTTATGGCTTTCGTTCATGTTTGCTTTTTATATCTTGGGCTTTTTCCTTTGCCGCCTTCCCTTGATTGCCGCCTTCCCAGCCGTACAGCTGCTCTGCAGTCTGTGGCTGGGGAAGGACTTGGCCGCTTTTCTTCTGGGAAGGCAAGTACTGGAGCTTTCTGAGATTTGTAGCGAGGTGAACGGGAAGCCGGCCAGCCGGCTTCTCTGGTGGCCGGCTGGCGGGACGGGAGGCCGGCTCATGTTATATATGTTCACTAGTCCTTAGCCGTTTTTTGTGTGGGCGCCCTTTCCTGCCTTTGGCTCTTGCCAGCCGGACAGTCGGTTCTTCGAGCTGCGACTTTCGTCAAGAGGGGGCTTGGGTGCTGGCACACTTCTTGTCTGACCGCAGGCGGAACTTAGATATAACTTAAGGCGGCCAGTCCCCGGGCCGACTGGTCGAACCCGGTGCCGGACGAAAAAACAAGTGTAGTAACATAATTATAGGTATGATTCTCATCATTCATAGATAAAAGAGGGTAGTCCCCGAGTGCTCCTCGGGGCACCCTTTGTCTCATGCTTAGTACAGAAGATAGCATGGTACATACTGCTTTTTAACTGTAAAATCTTCGGAGGAGATTGGCGTTCCATGATTGTTCTGACTCCTTGCCCGAATCATCTCTCTTTCGTGCCTTCGGCTTCTGCGTGTCGATTAGGTAGTAGGAGTCGTTGCCCAAAGCTCTGCTGATGACGAAGGGGCCCTCCCAAGGGGTCGAGAGCTTGTGCTGGCCGGCTGTTCGCTGGATCAGCCAGTGCACAAGATCGCCCTCTTGGAAAGACTTTGGCTTGACCTTCCGGTTGTGGTAGCGGCGAAGGCCCTGCTGGTAGATGGCCGACCGGCTGAGGGCTAACAGCGGCTTTCTTCCAGCAAGTCGACACCGTCTTCTCGCGCTTCCTTGGCCTCCGCCTCCGTGTACATGGTGACCCGAGGTGAGTCGAACTTGATGTCAGTTGGGATGACCTCCTCGGCACCATACACGAGGAAGAAAGGAGTGAAGCCGGTTGACTTGTTTGGGATAGTGCGCAGACTCCAGAGGACGGCCGACAGCTCATCGAGCCAACAGCCAGCCGAACGCTCCAGTGGCACGACCAGTCGGGGCTTGATGCCGGAAAGGATGAGACCGTTGGCTCGCTCGACTTGGCCGTTTGACTGCGGGTGGGCAACGGACGCTAAGTCTAGTCGGATGCCCTGCGTCGCGCAGAAACGTGCCAATGCTCCCTTGGCAAAATTCGTGCCGTTGTCGGTGATGATGCTGTGTGGCACGCCGTACCGAGTTATAATATCTGCGATGAATGTCACGACAGTCGGCCCATTCAGCTTCTTGATCGGCTTTGCTTCAATCCATTTGGTGAATTTGTCCACAATGACAAGCAGATGTGTCATGCCGCCGCGCGCCATCTTGAATGGGCCCACCATGTCCAGTCCCCAAACGGCAAAGGGCCAAGTGAGGGGAATGGTCTTGAGTGCCGAAGCCGGCAGGTGTTGCTTGGAGCTGAAGACTTGGCACCCTTTGCAATGTTTAACTAACTCCTTGGCGTCGTCCAAAGCAGTCGGCCAAAAGAATCCATGGCGGAAAGCTTTGGCAACGAGTGATCTTGCGGCCGCATGGTGGCCGCATTCGCCTTGGTGGATGTCTCTGAGGATTGCTATGCCCTTCTCTTGCTCGACGCATCGCTGGAAGACTCCAGTGACACTGCGCCTGACGAGCTCTCCGTTGACGATTGTGTATGCTTCGGCTCGGCGTTGGACTTGTCTTGTCTCTGTCTCGTCAGCCGACAGTTCTTGGTTTATCAGGAAGTTGAGGATGGGCAGGGCCCATGATGGAGTTGTGACTTCTTCTATTGCCAACACGGCTACTGCCACTAGGGTGGGCGGGCTGGGTGGTGAAATGCTGGAGTCGGCCGCCGCCTGTTGTGTTGGTGCAGTCCCCGGGCCGACTACCGCAGTCCCCGAGCCGGGTTAAGAAGTCCCCAGGTCGGATGTAACTACGGAAGTCCCCGAGCCGCCTATTGAAGTCCCCGGGCCGCCTATCGAAGTCCCCGGGCCGCCTGCTTGGTTCTTCAAGCCGGATCTGGCTGCGTCGGGGTTAGGCGGCACGAAGATGGAATCGGACTCTGGAGACGGCTTGATAGACGGCTTGAGGAGGCGTTGCAGAGAAACGCCAGTTCATATTGCCTGCCGAGTGGAGCCTATTCGAGCCAGGGTATCTGCTGGCTCGTTGTCGGCTCGTGGTACGTGGAGGAACTCGCATCCTTCAAAGTACCCGCTGATCTGCTGAACGAGGAAGCGGTAGCTTGCCATATTTGCGTCCTTGGCGTCCCAGTCACCGGATGATTGCTGGACTACCAAGTCCGAGTCACCGTAACACAGGATCCGGCGGATGCCGAGTTCTTTGGCAAGCCGGAGCCCGTGTATGAGCGCCTCGTACTCGGCCACGTTGTTGGAGGCGGCAAAGTGAATTTGTAGCGTGTATCTGAGCTTGTCGCCTTTGGGGGAGGTGAGGATGATGCTGGCTCCCAAGCCGGTGCGCATCTTGGACCCATCGAAGTGCGTGCGCCAATGAGTGGAGTCGGTAGCCGGCGGCAGGTACTGGGTCTCAGCCCAGTCGACGAGGATGTCGGCCAATGCTTGGGACTTGATGGCGATGCGAGGCTGGTAGAAGATCGTGTAAGGGGCCAGCTCGATGGCCCATTTTGCCACCTGGCCGGATGCATCCCGGCTGCCTATGATCTCGGCAAGCGGGGCGGTGCATACGACCGTGATGGGGTGCTCTTGAAAGTAGGGCTTCAGCTTCTTGGCGGCGAAGTACACGTCATAGCACATCTTCTGGTAGTGCGGGTAGTTCTGCTTCGAGGTAGACAGCACCTCACTCAAATAGTACACCGGCCTCTGGACCGGCTGGGCTCGGCCCTCTTCTGGGCACTGGACTACGATGACGGTGCTGACCACCCGGCTGGTTGCGGCAATGTAAAGGAGCATGGGTTCTTTCTCAGTCGGCGCCGCCAGGACAGGCGGCGTGGCCAGCATCTTCTTCAGCTCACGAAAAGCTTGGTCGGCTTGGTCGTTCCACTCGAAGTGAGTGGTCTTCTTCATGAGGCGGTAGAGGGGGAGAGCTTTCTCTCCAAGCCGGCTGATGAAGCGGTTCAGGGAGGCCAAGCACCCGGTAAACTTCTGGACGTCTCGCAGTTTGGTGGGAATCGCCATTCTCTCAATGGCCTTGATCTTCACTGGGTTGCATTCGATGCCGCGTTCGGAGACCAGGAAGCCTAGAAGCTGGCCGGCTGGCACTCCGAACACGCATTTCTCGGGGTTGAGCTTGATCTGGAAACGGCGCAGGTTCTCAAATGTTTCCTTGAGGTCTTCCAGCAAGGTGCCGCGCTTCTCCGTCTTCACCACAATGTCGTCTACGTAGACATGGGCATTTCTGCCGAGCTGCTTGAGGAGGCACTTCTGCATGCAACGCTGAAAAGTGGCACCGGCATTTCTGAAGCCGAATGTCATAGTCAGGTAGCAGAAAGCTCCGAATGGCGTGATGAAGGCGGTCTTCAAGCGGTCAGCCGGGTCTAACTTTATCTGGTCGTATCCTAAGTAAGCATCCAAGAAACTCAACAGGTCGCATCCGGCTGTGGAGTCTATCACTTGATCTATCCTTGGCAGGGCGAAAGGATCTTTGGGGTAGGCCTTGTTGAGGCTCGTGTAGTCTATACACATGCGCCACTTGTTGTTCTTCTTCAGCACGAGGACCGGGTTGGCGAGCCACTCCGGAAAGAAAACCTCCATAATGAAGCCGGCTGCCAGAAGCCGGGCTATCTCTTCTCCTACAATCCTTCTCTTTTCCTCCGACTCGGTGGAGGGGCTGCTTGACCGGTTTGGCGTCTTCTCGGACGTGTAGCTTGTGCTCGGCGAATTCCTTCGGAACACCCGGCATGTCCTTGGGGACCATGCGAAGATGTCCCGATTCTCACGGAGGAAGTCGGCGAGCTCGCCTTCCTATTTGTTGTTCAGGTTTTCCCCAATAACGGCAAACCTTTCTGGGTGCTCGGGGTCAAGAGGTATCTTCTTTGTTTTCTTGGACGGCTCGAAGGAACCTTGGGCATCACACTCCTTGGGATCGGGGGACAGGGCCGGCTGCTTGCCGGCCATGGCCACGACTTCTTCTCCTTCTTCTTCTTCTTCTTCTTCTTCTTCTTCTTCTCCTTCTTCTTCTTCTTCTTCTTCTTCTTCTTCTCCTTCTTCTTCTCCTCCTTCTTCTCCTCCTCCTTCTCCTCCTCCTTCTCCTCCTCCTTCTCCTCCTCCTCCTCCTTCTTCTCCTCCTCCTTCTCCTTCTTCTGCTCCTCCTCCTTCTCCTTCTTCTACTTCTTCTCCTTCTTCTTCTGCTTCTTCTCCTCCTTCTCCTCCTTCTCCTCCTCCTTCTCCTCCTCCTTCTTCTTTTTCTTCTTCTTCTTCTTTTTCT
>NC_041382.1:51702907-51717637 GCF_002162155.2 Triticum dicoccoides
TCTCCTCCTCCTCCTCCTCCTCCTTCTCCTTCTTCTTTTCTTCGGCAATCACAAGGGACTCGGCCAGCCGGCTGTTGGCTGCTGCGCACTCGGAGGATTTCTTGTAATCGCCGGCGATGGTGATGATGCCCTTGGTGCTCGGCATCTTCATCTTGAGGTAAGCATAGTGGGGAACAACCATGAATTTGGCCAAGGCAGGACGGCCAAGCAGTGCATGGTAGGGGCTCTCAAGGTCCACCACTTCAAACCAGATTGCTTCCCGGCAAAAATGATCCTTGTCCCCAAAGAGAACATCAATCTTGATCTTGCCAATGGGGGCGCAGGACAGGCCGGGCACAATGCCATGGAACACAGTCTGAGTAGGCGTGAGTTGCTTCGTCTTGACGTTCAGCTTCTCCAGGGTGTCACGGTACAGGATGTTGATGCTGATCCCGCTGTCTATCAGCACGCGGGAGAAACGGGCGGCGCGTCTGTCCGTTGCAAGGGTGGCATCCAGAACCAACGCATAAGAGTCGGGAGATGGCATCACCTCTGGGTGGTCGGCCCGGCTCCAGCTGATAGGCTTTTCTGACCAGTGCATGTGCTCGGAGGGGTTGGTAGCGACTGCGTTGACTTCCTGGTGCTCTCGGTGTCTGCTGCACCGGTCTTCGGGCTGGCTTGTAAAGACGACATAGGCGGCATGCTCGTCGTGGAACTCATCGTGGACAGCTCCGACTGCTGGTTGAGCGGCCGGCTGCTGAGGAGCCGGAGGCGGATGACCAGCAGGCGGAGGCGGCGCGAGCCCTTCGCCTTTGGAGATTCGGGTGAGCCAGTGGCACTTCCGGATTGTGTGGTTGGACGGCTTCGCGCCGCTGTGGAACTTGCATGGGGCGTCGAGAGCCTGCTCGTAGGAGAAGGCCAGCTGCCAAGCCGGCCTGCCGCCTTTCTGCTTCTTGGGTGCGGGCCGCCCTTCGGGCTGCTCTTCTTCGACTGTGGCCACCTGCCGACTGGTGGAGGGCGGCATGGGGCCCTTGCGCTTGTGGTCATTCTGGTACGGGCGTCGGCTGGAGTCCCCAGCCAGCGTCTTGGGTGCCGGGTTGAGTACCTTCCCGGACGCGTCTACCCGGAGCTCGGTCTTCATTGAGGAGTCGACGGTGGCGTACTTGTCCGCTATGACCAGAAGCTCGTCAAGGGTAGTCGGCTCGTCGCAGAGGAGCTTGTGCTTGAGGAGGGTGCCTTCTCGGCACCTGGCAGTGAAGTATTCTATGGCTTGCACCTCGTGCACCCCTTCGCAGGAGTTGCGGAGCTCGGCCCAACGCGTGAGGTAGTCGCGAGTGGATTCAGCGGGGCCTTGCACGCACAAGGAGAGCTGTCTGGGCTTGGGAGCCCACTTGTAAGTGCTGGTGAAGTTGTGGACGAAGGCTTATGTGAAGTCTAGCCAGCTGTTGATGCTGTATGGCTTGAGGCTGTTGAGCCAGGTCCGCGTCGTGCCTTGGAGCATGAGGGGGACATACTTCACGGCAACACGCCTGTTGCCGTTTGCTATGCGAACCGCTATGGAGTAGTCGATCAACCAATCTTCCGGCTTCACGGAGCCGTTGTACTTGGGCGTGTCTCTTGGGAGCGTGAACCCTTTGGGGAAGGGCTCATCGCGGATGCGGGGGCCGAAGCAAGGCGGGCCGACATCATCTTCTTCTTCTAGCGCCAGGGATCGCGCTAGGCGGTCGATCCGATGGTGGGCGTCGTTCTCGCCGACTCCTTCACGGCGACCTAGTCGACCGCTAAGAGTTGGATGCGTGACATGCGGCGGGGTGGGGTATGTCTCCCCATGAGGCGGAGGTGGAGGCGGCTTGCCTCGCCGCTCCACAGCTCGAGGGCGGCCTTCTGCGTCGCGCTCGATGGAGATGTGAGTCCGGCTGCGACTTGCAGCTGGCTCCTTTTCTTTCCTTGCATGGGTGTTGCCGGCCGTCGGTGTTCGTGACGTTGCACCGTGCTCTCGGCGCAGGGGAGGGCTTTCAGCGTGGGTGTCGTCTTCGTGCCGCTGTGCGGCTGCATCGATTAGCTGCTGGATGCGTCTGGTCATGTGGGGGAGTTCTTCGGCCCCCAGTCCATCCAGCTCGTCTACGGCCGCCTGGGCGGCGCACAGGTTCTCGAGTGGAGTGGCGTAGACTGGGCGGTCAACTCCTAGCATGTCGGCGATGGCAGCACCACGCTGTCTGACAACGCCGGCTCGGCTTGGCCCGCCAGGAGGTGGCGTGCCAAAGGCGGCGCGGTCGACTTGACGCTGGTGGGCCTCAGTGAGGCGTCTCATGGAAGCTAACTTCCGGCCCTCCGCGAGGAGGGCGAGGCGGCGAGCCTCCAGTGCTTCGGCGTCAGCATCGGCTGGGAGGGGGACAGACAAGTCGTGGATCGCCGTATGCGGGGCGTCGAGGGCGTTCTCGCCAGAAGCGCCGCCGTGGCTGATGACCATCACCTCGGTGATGGCACCATCACAACCGTCGGCTTGGGGAAGCAGGTCGTTGTAGATCACGACGTCGGTGGGGAAAGCGTCGAGCGAGGCCGTGTCGGAGTCGACAGGCATCGGATCGGTGGCGCCAACGGACTCCAAATCCACAGCAGGCTCACTGGAGACGTGGAGCTGGCCGAGGAGGTTGACGAGGTGGTCGGTGCCCGCGTCGGAGGCGGGCTCGTCGGAGATGTGGGTCTCGCCAAGAAGATGGGCGAGGTTGCTCGCTGCGCAGACGTTGGTGATGCCTTGCAGCGCGTCGTGGCAAGCGCCATCGGGCGTGCCGGGCTGGCTACGCTCGCTGGGGAGGAAGAGGGTTCCCGTCCAGAACAGGTCTCCGGACGACGGTGCACCTGGCCCCACGGTGGGCGCCAAATGTCGGGTGGTAGGTGCGACATATGCCAACGGGTGGCTTATCATTGTGGGAGCCAATAAGACGTCGCCGGTGCCTGGAAGCGGGATGAGGCGAAGACATGCACGCCGGCGAATCTTACCCAGCTTCGGGGCTCTCCGTGGAGATAACACCCCTACTGCTGCTCTGCGGGGTCTCCGCATGATCACTAGATGAACAAGTGGCTACAAGATGCTCCTTGAGCTCTTCGGTGAGAGGAAGAAGAAGGGCACGGCTAGCTCTCCTCTTCTCTCTATGTGGTGTCTAAAACTAGCTGAGATCAACCCTTTGCATGGGTGCCCCGGGGGATTTATATATGCCTACCCCGGGGGTACAATGGTAATCCGGCTGGGCGCGGGCCCTAGCTGTAAGTGTCTACGCTCGCCGGCTTCTGCGCCGGCTGCTGGGGCCCGCCGGCTGGTGGGTCCCGCCGGCTGCCGGCTCCTTGGTCGACAGGCTGGCCCCACTGTCAAGGGCCTTATCGGGGGCTGGTTACTGTTGCCTCAACCCTGGTGACGAGGGCTTTGTCGAGGTAAGCGTGGCTACAGTGCCGCCGCCCGGCGGGCGATCACTGTAGCCTCACCTCGTCTTGTCTCCTTAATGGGGCGCCTCCTTCGAGGAAGGAAGCAAGCCGGCCATGGGAAGCCGGCCTCGTCTCGGGCCGGCTGGGGGAGGCCTGGCCACCTTCGGGTGTCTCTCTGCTTGAAGTGGCCCACCGCCCGTGGGCCGTGCTGACAGCTCGTCGTGGATGGTGTCATGGTCAACATGGCAACAGTGCCGCGCTTGACGGGTCATGGCCATTCCATACGGCGCACTGTGTCGGGCGTGCTCTGGGATTCGGGGGTGGCGGGCTTTACTGTAGCCACGTCCCGTCTCATCGCCGTTATGTGGATGCAGACTTCAAGGGTAAGATCTTGACTGTTTTGTGGGAGCCGGCTCCTTGGAGTCGGCCTTCTCGTGGCCGGCCTTTTGGAGCCGGCCCTCCCGCGGCTTTCTTCATGAGGGTTAAGGCCGGGCCGCCTTTCGATAGTCGGCCTGAAAGACAGCCGGCAAGGGGAAGGCATCCCTACGTTTTGAATTCTTGAAGGCCAGATCGGCTCGTAATTTTTTCAAAAGCCCAGAGGAAACCGGCTGGGCTATCCGTGCTCATTTACTCCAACAACGGCCGCAAAGCATGCAGCTGACTCCCCAAGCCGCGCTTTTCGCTAACCCCGTACGGACGCCCGTACGTCGTGCAGTATGTACGCGCAGTGGCCACCGGGCACCGGCACCGGCGAGCGTGCTACGAAGTTATCTGGGTTCGCACACCGAATGATGGGCTTGACGCCATGGCCATGCCTCCGCTGACTGACTGCTGCCACCAACCCGTCCCGTCCCAGCCGTACAGGGACCGGGTCGAGCTCGTCCCCCTCGTGTACGGCACGGGCAGCTGCTCCTGAGATTCCGACGAGCTGTCGGTCAGACTGA
Organism: Triticum dicoccoides; assembly: GCF_002162155.2. NCBI lineage: Eukaryota > Viridiplantae > Streptophyta > Magnoliopsida > Poales > Poaceae > Triticum > Triticum dicoccoides. Next base: position 51,707,251 of record NC_041382.1, read on the forward strand.
TGCGCGCGCACACACACACTCACGAACTTATCAAGAAAAGTAAATGAATCATACAGTACCACTGTGTGTAACGCGAGATTGCTAGATTAATGCGCGCACGAACAAGCTAGCGTGATTAGCGGGGGTCTGCTCTGCCCTCCTAATCAGACCGGCACCAACAAAAGTGGATGGGCAGCCAAGTTACTCCCGGCCCGGATATCCATCCATCCGTTTCATCCGTGTGCGGTCGATCAGTCGAGCAGCTCGCGGGAATGGCGCGCTCGGGGTGGTGCGGGTGGGCTCGCCGTCGCTCTCGCCAAAGATCTCACCGCCAGTATTAGCTGAGGCACCGTGCCTGAATTGGACGGGGAACACAGCGCAGGATCCCATCGGCCTCTCCTGTCCATCCATTCATCTACGCCTACGCTGCTCGCTCGCTCGCTCACACTGATGCTCTCAGCAGCACGCGCCAAGCACTCGAGCCAACATCAACTGATTAACTAACGAATTACTCTTTAATTGGATTAGTTTTAGCGGTGGTAGCTGCCGTCACCGCACCGGTGCCGCCTGATTAGAGGTGTAGTTTACTCCGCGGAAGATCTAGAAGAGATCGCCGTCGGCTCGTGGCTCGCCGGGTGCGCGCAGTGGCTGCCTGCCTGCTTTTTAGGCCCGGATTTGTCAATTGCGATTTATCTCCTCTGTTTTATTCCTCTGCTCCAGTGGAGATTCTGCTTCGATCGCAAGTGATCCTGATTTCTTTTCCTTCACCGCAAGGGAATGGAATTGCGAATATCTTTTTGTTATCACTGATGATGGACCGAAAATGACGGACCGACGAACGATTCCTAATTAGTGCTCGCAAGATCGATCAATCTCCTCGAGATTTATTCTTTGTTTTTGTTCAGACAACGGACGACACACTTTCTTACCGTCGCCTTCTTCTGGTCTCTTTTCACCGACGAGGTAAGAACATATTTTATCCACAAAAAGGAAAAAAAAGTAAGAACATATTCTTTTAGTAGTACTTCCTCCTTCCATCTATATAGGGCCTAATGCGTTTTTCGAGGCTAACTTTGATCAAATATTAGAGCAATAATATATGACATGCAACTTACACAAAGCACACCGTTAAATTCGTGTGTGAAAGGAGCTTTCAATGATATGATTTTCACATTGTGCATGTCATGTACTATTAATATTGTCAATAGTCAAATGCGGTCTTAAAAAACGCATTAGGCCGTATATAGATGGAAGAAGGGAGTAGTAGTACTAATTTCCACAGTACATATCTTCTCGCTGTCACGGAGCCAGTACGGATCGTAGGCTCCAACGCTGCGCTCCAACGCATCGCGAGACGACGTCGTGATCCCTCCTCGACGATGATGATGGACGTACCGTCCGTTGACCCCGAGCACGGGTCCGCCAAATGCGTATTCCAAACAAGACCAACCGCATTCAGATCTTCCACGCCGCCGGCTCCGGTGGCCACCGCTGCGCTCCACCGGTCGATGCATCTACACGCGCTCATCAGTCGTCGGATCGAGCACTGAATATATCAGGCGTTGGAGTTTTTTTTTAAAATAATATCAGGCGTTGGAGTTGGATACGCCACACAGACATCACCGCTCTGAATGTACGAGTGGTTTCTGAATACGCCACACAGGCAGCAGCACAGCACACCGGGATACACACAGAGACGGAGACCACGCAGCGATCCGGCGACCCGATCATACTATACTCCTGCCACCAGTCACCAGATCGATCACCACGCAAAAGCTGAGCAAGGTTGACGGATTCGGCCAGTTTGTCAGCGCTGAAAAATACACCAGCAAGCAGCTATCCAGGCCAACCACCCCAATTAAAACTCCAACCGCATCGCTATTCGCTACACACTACTCAGCACATTACAGCTGGGTTATGCAAATTGAACGCAAGCTGAGAGCAACTTCAATGGGGCGACCCATTTCGTCCGTCCGCGTCGGTTTTGATGGACGCGGATAAAAATGGCGGCCCAACGCGCCGATCCAAACTCAAATCGTGTCCGCCCGGCGTCCGCGCCGACCCATTTCCGGCCCAAAATTGTGCCTGGAATGCGTCGGCGCGGACGCGCCGCGCGTCTCCTCGCCGTCCACCGGTCGTCTTATTTATGACGACCACCGACAGCGGGCCCACGAGTCAGCCAGTGCGCGCGTCTTTTTTTAACCATGCGTGCGGCGGGGTCGGCCTCATCCACTTTTCCCGTCCACATCTGCCCCCCCCACCACTTCCTTTGCTTCCTCGCCGGCGACCGCAAACCCTAGCGCGCGCCATGGGCCTCTTCGGCAAAAGCAATGGCAAGGAGAAGGGCACCCCCGACGCCTCGTCATCCCGTGCTCCCCCTCCCCCTCCCCCTCCACCGCCGGCGCGTTTCCGCCCGGGACGCCGGCGCCTGCACATCCCGGTGCACCAAGCGCGGTGGCACTGGGAGTACAGGCAGCCCCTCCCCTACCCCGACGTGACGCTGCCGCACCATTGGCATTTGGATCCAAACCGGATCCCGTTGCCGGCGGTTCCGCGGACCCAGCGGGCGCACGACGACGAGGTGCGCCGGCGCCGCGCGCTGCTCACGCCGGAGCAGTGTCGGCTGCCCGAGTACGCCGCCGACTCTCCTAACTGGGAGGCTTGGTTCGCCCTCGAACACGAGGAGCAACGGCGCTCGGGTGTCGACGCCGTCCCGCCGCCGTTCCCACCGCCGCCCCCGCAGGTAGAGCCGGAGGACATGGAGGCGGAGGCGGAGTATCAAGCCGCCCTCGAGGAGGCCCTGCAGCACGCGCTGGAGGCTAGCCGCATCGAGGAGGACGCGCGCTGGGATGGGCTGGAGCAAGCCCTTGCCCGGCGGCGGGGGACTCCGTCCACACCCCACTCTTCGTGCCGCCGCCTCCGCCGTCGCCGCCCATATAGCCCAAGCCGGAGCCGGAGCGTAAGCGCTCCCCGCCTCCACTCACTTGGCCGGAGGAGGCCTACTCGTGGACGGGCTAGTACCGCAAGTGGGTGGGCGCGCCTCCCGTCCACTTCGACGCGACGCCGGAGGAAGAGGCGGCCCACCTCGAGCGATGGAAGGAGCACTGGCTCCGCCAGGAGCAGGCCGACGGCGAGGAGCAGATGCGCTACGAGGCCTTGCTCCAACGCGACGCGGAGGCGCTCCGGCTCGAGGAGGAGGAGGAGGAGGAGCGCGCGCGGCTTGCCGCAATGCCGCCGCCCCAGCAGACGCCGGAGGAGGCTGCCCTGGCAGCGTACCAGGCGGCATTCGGGTAGGCTGGCCCTGCTCCGGTCTTCATCGACCTCACCGACGACGGCGGCGTAGAGGGCAAGGGCAAGGGCAAGGCCGACGACGTCTAGGGCAGCGTGCGGGGCGGCAGCAGGCGGGCGCAGACTTTTTTAATATTTTATTTAATGTTTATTAGATGTAGGTGGACTTTGGCCGGCGTTTGACCGGCCACTTTTATGTTTCATTATGTTTATTTCATGCAATTTGTTTTTTTTTCCACGCCGGCACATTTGGGTCGGCCTCCCCATTGAGCGGTCAAGCCGACCCATTTTAAAATGCGGACGCCGGTGTCCGCCTGGCCAACCCAAATGAACAAAAAACGGACAAAGCGCGCATCCGTTTGAATCGCCCCGTTGGAGTTGCTCTGACTGACTGACTGTACCGATCGATTAAACTACTGGGTGCAGTTGTAGCGGCAGCGATCGAGACGACGACATGCACATATGAATATGATAGTACGATACATACAGTATACTATGGGCAGTTTGGCATGGGGTTTAGTTTAATCGGGACGAGAGAGACGACATCCCATGAGGCATTCCCTCGTAATCCAGTGCCCGCAAGCGACGACTTCCCGTGACGCCCATGGGGTCCAGCCGCCACTCGGTTGCCTCCACTAACACTCGTACTTTTGCTTACTCTATCTACGGGCAGTAATAATCTGTTATTAGTCACGGATTATGTATGTATGGATCATGGATAGGTAGATCTTGACCTGTTCTTGCCTGGCTAGGTCAGGGTCCACTGGAACGCTCAAAAGCGGTTGAAAGTTTATGCCTGTTCATTCAAATGATCTTTCTAAAACCCAGTCATGCATCTAAAACCCAGTCATGTACCCAGGACGCAGTCTGCATAATAAAGCAGCACCTGGATCGTGTTTCTGATCACGTAGACAGTCAGCAGCACTTTTTTTCACATAGAAGAGAAAGTAGTAGATTCAATTATGCTAATGCACACAAATAACAATTTTGTTTTTGACGTTTCAACCATTTTGGCTGCATCTACGTACTCTAGCTGAAAATGTACGTACGCCTTCAGGTCAGTCCTGCTGACCACGCAGCCGCAAGAAATATATATATACATACATACAAGCTGTAGTATGTACAGTAGGTGGCAATTTGTTTGGCATGCAAACCTATTTATGATGGCATGGTGATCTCACCTCGCCGTAAGCAGCCACCGTGCATTGTTTAGCACTTCCAGACTCACGAAACACCAGATCGATTCCATCATACAATAATACAACTCTTCATGTGATACTACGCCGTTTGACTTACCTCACCTGCTCCTCTCATCCACTAGCATGGCATCGGTCGTACACGACCCCGGAATAGATATTCTACGAACAGGTCTGGCTATGGTCCAACGACAATGACACAGTTGGGTTGAGATTTTTTTTTTTGAACTAGCTAAGCGGATGTTAATCAAGTGGAGATTGTTTATCTGCTCATGGAATAGATTAATGAGCTGCATGCACTGCACCATGGTGATCAACTTGGACCATCTCCTTGTCGCTTACAGTAATTCCCATTGACATCACCGGGAACAACATCCCCATCGATCCCCTGCCCCTAGCTAGCCAGGTCAATGCTCGCTCGCTGGGTACGTAGGGTACGCCCCAGAGCTCAAGTTTTCATGGACGCGACCGTCTATATTCGGCGTTCAAATTTCAAACCCCACCCTGTCTATATTCCTTCTGTCTGAGCTAGTGTTCCAATTTCAAACTGATACAAAGGCACTGCAATTAGATTATGCTCATCCATTGTGAGGATGGGAAAGATGATTTTTTTTTTTTTGAAATGGCGATGATAAACTATGCAGGCGGCAAGGCAAAGCAGGTGAGTGCATCATGGTGAGTGCAATGCAATACTGCTGGGTATTTGCGAGAGTATATTGCCATGGGTTTTGACTTTGGCCATGGGGCTGGTTGTCGTACCTCGTGGAGGGGCCAGCGTGTGTGTGCACGTCTGGAATATGTTGCTCGTAGCTGGACGTGCTTGCTCGTTTCCTGAGGTCAGATGCGTGCCGATGATTCCTCCCGTAATTTTACTGCCTGTTCCATTAGAATAGTCGCGAGCATAGCTAAGGACCAAAACGGTGGGAGCGAGGGCGAGGCTTGCTTGCTTTTGTGCATGCATGCGTGGGCTGTCAGTCCGTCAGTGTCAAATGTCAACGGGTTGAACGTTCCAGCCTACCCCATCTGACGTGCCACGCCATCCCCAAAGAGATAAGATTGCATTGCAAAAAGACCCATTTGTCCCGGTTCATAAGACCCATTTATTTCGATTTTTGAACCGGGACTAAAGGGTCGGTACTAAAACCCACTATTTTTAGTCTCGATTCTTATACGATCCGTGATAGATGGGGCTTCACGTGGCCGCTTTGGTTTGCCCAGCGGGACCAATAAGCGTCCACGCGTCAGCAGTTCAGGGGCTGGTTTTTTTTGAAAGCCCCCCTTCCTTTATCCCATGAGAGGGAAAGGCGGGAGGGGCTAGCCGTCCCCTTTTCCTTCCCTATGGCTGGCCAAACAAGGAAGGCGGCGCACCAACCCCCTTTGGGCTGGTTTGTTCCCTCCTTTGGCCTACAAGGCCCATATCTTGCCGAGGGGTGCCCGGAACCCCTTCCGACCCGATTCCTTCCCGGTACGTCCCAAAACACTTTCGGTGTTCAAATACCATTGTCCTATATGTCAATCTTTACCTCTCGATCATTTCAAGACTTCTCGTCATGTCTGTGATCTCATCTGGGACTCCGAACAACATTCGTTCACCAAAACATATAACTCATATAACACTATATCGTCAATGAACGTTAAGCGTGCGGACCCTACAGGTTCGAGAACTATGTAGACATGACCGAGACACCTCTCCGGTCAATAACCAATAGCGGAACCTGGATGCCCATATTGGCTCCTACATATTCTACAAAGATCTTTATCGGTCGAACCGTTATGACAACATACATAATTCCCTTTGTCTATCGGTATGTTATTTGCCCGAGATTCGATCGTCGGCATCTTCATACCTAGTTCAATCTCGTTACCGGTAAATCTCTTTACTCATTCCGTAATACATCACCTCATGACTAACTCCTTATGATGTGTATTACCGAGAGGGCCCAGAGATAGCTCTCCAATACTCGGAGTGAAAAATCCTAATCCCGATCTATGCCAACTTAACAAACACCTTCGGAGATACCTGTAGAGCATCTTCATGATCACCTCTAGGGCATATTTCCTTCAGGATGGCCAGGGGTGATGGCAGCACGGTGGTAGGCGACGATTGGAGGGAGGACATGGCTGCGTGGCTGGCGCGGGAGCGCGAACGACCGTAGGCGGCGACTATAGGCGGTTAGGCCGGTGGTATTTGTCGGCGGGAGGTATAAGATGAACAGGAAAACACTTAAGGTAGAAGAAGGCGTCTACTCCATTGGATGTGCATCGGACGGCTGGAAATGATCAACTGAACCAAGTTGCAATTTTAGTCAATTGGTTTCTAGCCATTCCCTTTCAAATTTATACTTTTTTCCTCCTAGAGCATTTGGAAGGAACGAAACAATGAACATTTCAGGGGGTGCTGCACTCAGTGAACTCTTGGCTGCTGCACTTCAAGAGTCTAATGGAGCACCTAGCACATAATTGTAAACAGGAGCTATACCCCTTCATCTCCACGTTCCTCCAAAACTTGTGACCTACTTCCTCCGTCCCATAATATGTTTTTTACACTACACTAGTGTCAAAAACGCTCTTATATTATGGGACAGAGGGAGTATCTTTGTACCCACCCCATTTTCTGTTTTTTCTTTGCTTTTTGTTAGCCTTGGCTATGGTTTGGGGGCCTTAACCCCACCCTTGTAATTATGTAAACTTTATGGCTTGAGTAAATACAAAGTCAGTGGGAGCCTCTCCCACAGTCGTTCACCTTCCAGATGAAGGCTTCAAAAAAATTTGTATTTTTTCCTAAACTAAGAAATATTTATACACTCCAACTTTTTTTGAAATTTACGAATTGTTTTCAAACCCATGATTTTTTTTCAATTTTTGTCTTTTTAATTTAATGAATTGTTTTGAAAATCAACAGTCAACTAGTCACTGATTAACCGGTCCACCTGGCAAACCCATCGAAGGTCCACCTGTCAGCCAGACGTAGCTCGGCTAGCCCAGCATGCGCGTGCAGTAGCCAGTTGGCATAACTGGCGCTTAAGGTGCGGATTTGGGGGACCTCCTATATGTCGCTCGTTGCGGCAAAGTGTCGGTGTTTAACACAAGGCGTGGCTAACCTGGGCCGGTCCATTTCCAGTGGCACGACTGCGAGATGAAAAAACGCAAAAAATCGAGCAAGCTTGAGCTGTGACTTGAACCTGCTACTTCGTAGTCATTGAACGTTGTGCTAGCCGCCACGACTGACAACTTCTCGTGTTAGAATTGCAGCGCTATTCTTAAAGAAACATATAGCAACACAAAACTTAAACAATAGTTCACAGAAAAAACTGTTTGAGGGAGCTAATGGATGATGACCTCCTGCAAGTGAGAAATGAAAATAGCCACCAGAATTCCTGTGATTTCGTAGATAAAATGGCAATCCACTTTATATAAACATTAAAGGACATAGATTTAAAAATATTTTTGAAATTTTGAACGTGATTTTCTTTTTTCAAAAAAGTTAATAATTTTTTGAAACACAAATATTTTCATATTTCATTACAATAATTTAAAAACTCAAACCATTTATGGGAATCTCAAACATTAAAAAAAGGGAACAAAATGAAAACGAACGAGAACAGTTTTCGAAATTGCGAAGAATTTCTTAAAAAATGCAAAACATTTTCCCAAAATAAGGAAATTTTTTGAAAGTGCAAACATTTTTCGAAATTACGAACAAAATTTTCAAGACATGAACATTTTTTGAATTCCCCTAAAAAATTAGAATTCGGGTAAATGTTGAGAAACATGAACATTTTGATGATGTGAACAAATTTGGAAATCGGGAACATTTTTTGGAAAATCCTGATTTTTTCTGAATTGGTGAATTTTTTAATAGATGTCCACATTTTTCGAAATTCCCTGAACATTTTTTCAGTTTGCGAACAAAATCTAAAAACACGAACATTCTTTGAATTTGTGAGCAAATTTGGGAATCTGGAACTTTTTTGAAATTCCCAATTCTTTTCAAATTGTGAATTATTTTGTAAAGCGGAAACATTTTCTGAATTTGTGAAAAAAATTAAAATAGCACACATTTTTTGAAATTGCAAACAAAATTTTAAAACATGAACTTTTTTGAAATTGTGAACAAAATTTGAAAACAGAAACATTTTTTGAATACCCGAACATTTTCTGAATTTGTGAACAAAAACGTAAAATATGAAAAAATATTTGAATTTGGAAACAAAATTTAAAGTAGAATATATTTTTAATATGGAATTCTAAATTATTTTGAAGTTTCTATTGTTTGGTAGAAGAAGCGAACATCCACTTGAAAATCTAAACTTTTCTGGAATTTCTGAACAAAATTTCAAACATGAATATTTCTCAAAATATGAATCAAATTTAGAACGTGCAAACATTATTTGAAATTCTGAACACTTGTTGAAACATAAAAATAAATATAAAATAATAAAATGAAAAGAAAAGAAAAGGAGAAACATAAGAGAAAATGAAAACAGAAACAGAAAAAAGAAAGAAGAAACGAAAGAAAAAACAAAAAAAGGAGAAAAGAAAAAGTAGCAGGAAAATAATCGGCTGAAACCTTTCAGAAGGTTGCCAAAACCGGGATCTGTGGAAAGTGCCCTCGTTGGAGATAGGCTGGCCTGTGTTTGTTGATGAGTTCGATTGCATGTGCGCCGCCCCGACAATTCGACGCAGAACGCATCAAATAGGGTATTCCGCTGCGGCCTTCCAAATGAAAGGAGACGTTCCATCAACAAAAATTAAAGTTTGACGTAGCATAATCCAACCCAATGGTCGTTAATCACAATGGACTGAGATTGGGGGCCGCCTTGCATGGTGCATAATTAAAACTAGAGGGTCACGCGCGCTTTGCCATGCCGAGAATACATACTATTGACATGCTAGAAATACAAAAGATCGTGAACCAACATGTGGTTGGGATGGTTAGGTAGACAATGGTATCCCCAATCGATCAGGGTTTAAAATGTTATGCCGGCTCAGACTATCGAAGATACTCATATGGGTAGAGTGTGCCTCTAAGCGTTCATATTAATGACTATATGCGTGTTTATATAAGCGCTTGAGTCTGTACTGTGTTCAAAAAAAAGATCGACATGTGTTGGCAAAAAGGTTGTTTCTCTTCTTCTTTTTTGAAAAAAATGTTGAGCCATGTCCATATATCATTTGGCATTGGAGCCCTCGGTGTGTTGATTCCAGCAACCGGCGGATATTAATAAGGCAGATAGCAATTCATATAGCCATCCATGAATAAATATCATGTAAATCCGGTGTCAACGGCAGCAGAAAAGGAGGCAGGGGCATCGGGTATTGTCTTGCTTCTCAGTGCATTCACACTGCCTCTCTCATTTAGCTATGCCAATGCCTACATAAAGGGAAATGCATCAATCTGTCCCCTATACTGACATTGAACAATTTAACGATTGTGTAAATCCAAAATCCCCTTTTTAATCGACATTGTAATTCAACTATGAGATTAATATTGCAAATATTACAAACCGTGGGGACTAAAATACCATGAAATGTCAAAAAGCAATCCTATCCAGGAAGAACAGGTGCTGCCATTTTTGTGCTTGAAAAAAGAAAAATTAACTAAATATACATCACTTTGGCCTTCAGGCCGATCAACTGAAATGGCAGGAAGGGGCTAATTAATTTGTGAAAAACAAAGAAGGAAATGTAGGAGAGAACATGGAACTCACTCAAGCATTACACAAGCAACACGCCATTGCAGAGCATTGCCAAAATTAATTCACCATACTTCCTTGTACTTCAACCAAACCTGTGTTGGCATTTTCTTTATAGCAATCAGGTCATAGGATGAATTAAAGCATCTTACAAAGTAAGTTGCTGCGATTATCCACATTCCTCTGTTGGTTTGCCACATAAGGTCTCTGTGTACAAAATCAAAAGCT
>NC_041382.1:51718124-51754448 GCF_002162155.2 Triticum dicoccoides
TCATTTCAACAATTCGCTAAATCCAAATAAATAACCATGGGAGAATCTGAACCTAAATAAACATGGAAGAACCTTCTTTTGCTACATTTTGTCGCGCAACTAAACTATATTTGGGCATTGCGCCGCACCGTTCATGTCTAGGCATTGTTATCTTTGTGTTTTGCTCTTACTATTCGCTGAAGTGTGAATCTGATCGTAAAAGTAAAACCTGACTCATTATAAGGCCATGCAATACCCTGCTATCTAAAAAAGAAAACGAATCCAAAAAATGAAGGACAAAAAATCTTAAGAGAAAAGGTATGGATCATAGATACCTGTCCCCTCTATTGAGCTCCTGAGCGGTCGGCCATCCGACGATGGGCACTTTGCTGCTGAAATTGCCCATCCCAGAGAAGTATGGCCTCTTGAATTCCTGAATCTTTATTGCTCTCGGAAAGCCTCGAGCAGTTAGCGTTCACTGCTCTTCCTCAGTCTAGGTCTCTGGTAATTGCGAGCTGATGCGTAGCGGCGGCAAAGGCCTCGTAGAGGATGGATCCACGCCAGCGTCAAGGAGAAGAAGTAGCAGATGTAGACGACCAAGGAGGATAGCGCCACCACCGGGCGCCGCATCCTCCGGCGAACCACACCCCTTCGCCCAGCGTGGTATACACCACCACCAGGTTGGCAGGTGAGGGCGTTGTAGTGGGGTCGCATTGTGGACGCCAGAGGAGGGGGCGGCCAACGCTGAGAAAGGGAGGAGTAAGAGAAGGTGGTAGAGGCTGATGAGGGTGGGCTAGGGTTGAAAGCCAGACGCTGCACGATTTGACCACGAGGCACCGATGAAAGACGAAACCAGTCTGCGTATGCGCCATCAATGAAGAACCACCCCTCCGAGGAAGAGGCACCGATAGAGCCCACAACCGAAGAACGCCGCCACGCAAATCGGAAGAGGAAACAAGTACAGAGAAAAACAAAGATGCAACACAGGAACAAGAACAGTCTGACAAGTCCCCGCAACCAGACGTCACCGTGAACACCTCTGGCCACCCAGCAAATCGGACAAGGCCGATGTGGAAGACGAAGCCCCCGACATCACAATATTTTTTTGAACCATGCAGGAGGACTGCATGTATAATATTAGAGACAAAAAGAAATACAACCGACCAAAAGTCCACAAGAACTACCATACAACACCACCCAAGACCAAACAACATCGTGTAAAGCGAGACGACCATAACCATATCATAGTGAGTGTAGAACAAAGCGACCCATACTTGCTTTTGCCCAATAGTTCGGTCGGTCACGCGACAGCCATCAGATTTGAGCCCTGCGAACCGTCAGATCTCATCCCCTTTCTTCTCTGATGCACACCGGATCCCCCCTGCGAGCGTTCCAGGAGGATCATTGATACGTCCATTTTGCATCATGCTTTTATATTGATATTTATTGCATTATGGGCTGTTATTACATGTTATATCACAATACTTATGTTTATTCTCTTTTATTTTATAGGTTTACATGAAGAGGGAGAATGTCGGCAGCTGAAATTCTGGACTGGAAAAGGAGCAAATATTAGAAACCTATTCTGCATAACTCCAAAAATCCTGAAACTTCACAGAGAATAATTTTGGAATAAATAAAAAATATTGGGCGAAGAAAGCACTAGAGGGGGCACCTGCCATCCACAAGGGTGGAGGGCGCGCCCTCCGTGCTTGTGGGCCCCCTGGCAGGCCCCCGACGCCCATCTTCTGCTATATGGTGTGTTTTGACCTGAAAAACAGAAGGAAGCTTTCGGGACATTACATCCCGATATGCACCTAATCCTTATGCAGAAGATGGAACATTACATCCCGATATGCACCTAATCTATGTGGACGAAGTTTGTGGATTATTTAAGCTTGCAGGTATGCCTGAGGATGTTGTGAAGAAGAAGGTCTTTCCTTTATCTTTTAAGGGAAAGGCATTGACATGGTATGGCTATGTGATGATATTGCATCATGGAACTATGATACGTCCATTTTGCATCATGCTTTTATATCGATATTTATTACATTATGGGCTGTTATTACACATTATGTCACAATACTTATGCCTATTCTCTCTTATTTTACAAGGTTTACATAAAAAGGGAGAATGCCGGCAGCTGGAATTCTGAGCTGGAAAAGGAGCAAATATTAGAGACCTATTCTGCACATCTTCAAAAGTCCTGAAACTTCACGGAAGTTATTTTTGGAATTAACTGAGCGAAGAAACTACCAGAGGGGGGCCACACCCTGGCCACGAGGGTGGGAGGCACGCCCTACCCCCCTGGGCGCGCCCCCTGCCTCGTGGGCCCCCTGGCAGGCCTCCGGTACCCATCTTCTGCTATATGAAGTCTTTCGTCCGAGAAAAAAAATCATAAGCAAGCTTTCGGGACGAAACTCTGCCGCCACGAGGCGGAACCAATCTAGGGCTCCGGCGGAGCTGTTCTGCCGGGGAAACTTCCCTCTGGGAGGGAGAAATCATCACCATCATCATCACCAACAATCCTCTCATCGGGAGGGGGTCAATCTTCATCAACATCTTCACCAGCACCATCTCCTCTCAAACCCTAGTTCATCTCTTGTATCCAATCTTTGTATCCAAAACTCAGATTGGTACCTGTAGGTTGCTAGTAGTGTTGATTACTCCTTGTAGTTGATGCTAGTTGGTTTACTTGGTGGAAGATCATATGTTCAGATCCATTATGCATATTAATACCCCTATGATTATGAACATGAATATGCTTTGTGAGTAGTTACGTTTGTTCCTGAGGACATGGGAGAAGTCTTTCTATAAGTAGTCATGTGAATTTGGTATTCGTTCGATATTTTGATGAGATGTATGTTGTCTCTCCTCTAGTGGTGTCATGTGAACGTCGACTACATGACACTTTACCATTGTTTGGGCCTAGAGGAAGGCATTGGGAAGTAATAAGTAGATGATGGGTTGCTAGAGTGACAGAAGTTTAAACCCTAGTTTATGCGTTGCTTCGTAAGGGGCAGATTTGGATCCATATGTTTCATGCTATGGTTAGGTTCACCTTAATACTTCTTTTGTAGTTGCGGATGCTTGCAATAGGAGTTAATCATAAGTGGGATGTTTGTCCAAGTAAGGACAGCACCCAAGCACTGGTCCACCCACATATTAAATTATCAAAGTACCGAACGCGAATCATATGAGCGTGATGAAAACTAGCTTGACGATAATTCCCATGTGTCCTCGGGAGCACTTTTCTTTATATAAGAGTTTGTCCAGGCTTGTCCTTTGCTACAAAAAGAATTGGGCCATCTTGCTGCACTTTATTTACACTTGTTACTTGTTACCCGTTACAAATTACCTTATCACAAAACTATCTGTTACCGATAATTTCAGTGCTTGCAGAGAATACCTTACTGAAAACCGCTTGTCATTTCCTTCTGCTCCTCGTTGGGTTCGACACTCTTACTTATCAAAAGGACTACGATAGATCCCCTACACTTGCGGGTCATCAAGACTCTTTTCTGGCGCCGTTGCTGGGGAGTGAAGCGCATTTGGTAAGTGGAATTTGGTAAGGAAAAATTTATATAGTGTGCTGAAATTTACTGTCACTTGTTACTATGGAAAGTAATCCTTTGTGGGGCTTGTTCGGGGTATCTTCACCCCGACCAGTAGAGCAAATAGTTTCTCCTCAACCTATTGAACCTACTGAAAATGTTTACTTTGAAATTCCTTCGGGTATGATAGAGAAACTGCTGGCTAATCCTTTTATAGGAGATGTAACATTGCATCCCGATTTACACTTAATCTATGTGGATGAAGTTTGTGGATTATTTAAGCTTGCAGGTATGCCCGATGACGTTATCTAGAAGAAGGTCTTCCCTTTATCTTTTAAGGGAGAGGCATTGACATGGTATAGGCTATGTGATGATATGGGATCATGGAACTACAAACGCTTGAGATTGGAATTTCATCAGAAGTTTTATCCTATGCATCTTGTTCATCGTGATCGTAATTATATATATAATTTTTGGCCTCACGAAGGAGAAAGCATCGCTCAAGCTTGGGGGAGGCTTAAGTCAATGTTATATATATGCCCCAATCATGAGCTCTCAAGAGAAATGATTATTCAGAATTTTTATGCTCGGCTTTCTCATAATAATCAATCCATGCTCGATACTCCTTGTACTGGCTCCTTTATGATGAAGACTATTGAATTCAAATGGGATTTATTGGAAAGAATTAAACACAACTCTAAAGATTGGGACCTCGACGAAGGTAAGGAGTCAGGTATTGATGGGTTTCGTAGTAATTTCAAAAATTTCCTACACTCACGCAAGATCATGGTGATGCATAGCAACGAGAGGGGAGAGTATGATCTACGTACCTTGTAGATCGACAACAGAAGCGTTTGGTTGATGTAGTCGTACGTCTCCACGGCCCGACCGATCAAGCACCGAAACTACGGCACCTCCGAGTTCTAGCACACGTTCAGCTCGATGACGACCCCCAGACTCCGATCCAGCAAAGTGTCGGGGAAGAATTCCGTCAGCATGACGGCGTGGTGACGATCTTGATGTACTGCTGCAGCAGGGCTTTGCCTAAGCACCGCTACAATATTATCGAGGACTATGGTGGAAGGGGGCACCGCACACGGCTAAGAATATGATCACGTGGATCAACTTGTGTTTCTCTGGGGTGCCCCTGCCTCCGTATATAAAGGCTCAAGAGGAGGAGGCCGGCCGGCCATCATAGGGCGCGCCAGGAGGAGTCCTACTCCCTCCGGGAGTAGGACTTCTCCCCCAATCCTAGTTGGAATAGGATTCGCGAGGTGGGAAAAGAGAGAGAGAGAGAAGGAGGGGGGCGCCGGCCCCCTCTTTCCTTGTCCTATTCGGACTAGGGGGGAGGGGCGCGCGGCCCAGCCCTGGCTGCCTCTCCTCTTCTTCCACTAAGGCCCATTAAGGCCCATATAGCTCCCGGGGGGTTCCGGTAACCTCCCGGTACTCTGGTAAAATCCCGATTTCACCCGGAACACTTCCGATATCCAAACATAGGCTTCCAATATATCAATCTTTATGTCTCGACCATTTCGAGACTCCTCGTCATGTCCGTGATCACATCCGGGACTCCGAACAACCTTCGGTACATCAAAATGTATAAACTCATAATAAAACTGTCATCGTAACCTTAAGCATGCGGACCCTACGGGTTCGAGAACAATGTAGACATGACCGAGACACGTCTCCGGTCAATAACCAATAGCGGAACCTGGATGCTCATATTGGCTCCTACATATTCTACAAAGATCTTTTATCGGTCAGACCGCATAACAACATACGTTGTTCCCTTTGTCATCGGTATGTTACTTGCCCGAGATTCGATCGTCGGTATCCCATACCTAGTTCAATCTCGTTACCGGCAAGTCTCTTTACTCGTTCTGTAATACATCATCCTGCAACTAACTCATTAGTTGCAATGCTTGCAAGGCATAAGTGATGTGCATTACCGAGAGGGCTCAGAGATACCTCTCCGACAATCGGAGTGACAAATCCTAATCTCGAAATACGCCAACCCAACATGTACCTTTGGAGACACCTGTAGAGCACCTTTATAATCACCCAGTTACGTTGTGACGTTTGGTAGCACACAAAGTGTTCCTCCGGTAAACGGGAGTTGCATAATCTCATAGTCATAGGAACATGTATAAGTCATGAAGAAAGCAATAGCAACATACTAAACGATCGGGTGCTAAGCTAATGGAATGGGTCATGTCAATCAGATCATTCAACTAATGATGTGATCCCGTTAATCAAATAACAACTCTTTGTCCATGGTTAGGAAACATAACCATCTTTGATTAACGAGCTAGTCAAGTAGAGGCATACTAGTGACACTCTGTTTGTCTGTGTATTCACACATGTATTATGTTTCCGGTTAATACAATTCAAGCATGAATAATAAACATTTATCATGATATAAGGAAATAAATAATAACTTTATTATTGCCTCTAGGGCATATTTCCTTCAGTCTCCCACTTGCACTAGAGTCAATAATCTAGATCACATCGCCATGTGATTTAACATCAATAGTTCACATCTTTATGTGATTGGTTCACATCTCCATGTGACTAACACCCAAAGGGTTTACTAGATTCAATAATCTAGTTCACATCGCTATGTGATTAAGACCCAAAAAGTGATCATGTTTTGCTTGTGAGAGAAGTTTAGTCAACGGGTCTGTCACATTCAGATCCGCATGTATTTTGCAAATTTCTATGTCAACAATGCTCTGCATGGAGCTACTCTAGCTAATTGCTCCCACTTTCAATATGTATCCAGATTGGGACTTAGAATCATCTGGATCAGTGTCAAAACTTGCATCGACGTAACCCTTTACGACGAACCTTTTGTCACCTCCGTAATCGAGAAACATGTCCTTATTCCAGTAAGGATAATTTTGACCGCTGTCTATTGATCTACTCCTAGATCACTATTGTACTCCCTCTCTTAACACAGTGTATGGTATACAATAGATCTGGTACACAGCATGGCATACTTTATAGAACCTATGACTGAGGCATAGGGAATGACTTTCATTCTCTTTCTATCTTCTGCCATGGTCGGGCTTTGAGTCTTACTCAACTTCACACCTTATAACACAGGCAAGAAACTTTTTATTTGACTGTTCCATTTTGAACTACTTCAAAATCTTGTCAAGGTATGTATTTATTGAAAAAACTTATCAAGCATCTTGATCTATCTCTATAGACCTTGATGCTCAATATGTAAGCAACTTCACCGAGGTCTTTCTTTGAAAAACTCCTTTCAAACACTCCTCTATGCTTTGCAGAATAATTCTACATTATTTCCGATCAACAATATGTCATTCACATATACTTATCAGAAATGCTGTAGTGCTCCTACTCACTTTCTTGTAAATACAGGCTTCACCGCAAGTCTGTATAAAACTATATGCTTTGATCATCTTATCAAAGCGTATATTCCAACTCCGAGATGCTTACACCAGTCCATAGATGGATCGCTGGAGTTTGCACATTTTGTTAACACCTTTAGGATTGACAAAAACTTCTGGTTGCATCATATACAACTCTTTTTTAAGAAATCCATTAAGGATTGCAGTTTTGTTATCCATTTGCCAGATTTCATAAAATGCGGCAATTGCTAACATGATTCAGACAGATTTAAGCATAGATACGAGTGAGAAAGTCTCATTGTAGTCAACACCTTGAACTTGTCGAAACCCTTTTGCGACAATTCTAGCTTTGTAGATAGTAACACTACTATCAGCGTCCGTCTTCCTCTTGAAGATCCATTTATTTTCTATGGCTTGCCGATCATCGGGCAAGTCAACCAAAGTCCATACTTTGTTCTCATACATGGATCCCATCTCAGATTTTATGGCCTCAAGCCATTTTGCGGAATCTGGGCTCATCATCGCTTCCTCATAGTTCGTAGGTTCGTCATGGTCAAGTAACATGACCTCCAGAATAGGATTACCGTACCACTCTGGTGCGGATTTCACTCTGGTTTACCTACGAGATTCGGTAGTAACTTGATCTGAAGTTACATGATCATCATCATTAGCTTCCTCACTAATTGGTGTAGTAGTCACAGGAACAGATTTCTGTGATGAACTATTTTCCAATAAGGGAGAAGGTACAATTACCTTATCAAGTTTTCTATTTTCCTCCCACTCACTTCTTTCGAGAGAAACTCCTTCTCTAGAAAGGATCCATTCTTAGCAACGAATGTCTTGCCTTCGGATCTGTGATAGAAGGTGTACCCAACTGTCTCCTTTGGGTATCCTATGAAGACATATTTCTCCGATTTGAGTTTGAGCTTATCAAGATGAAACTTTTTCACATAAGCATCGCAACTCCAAACTTTAAGAAATGACAGCTTAGGTTTCTTGCCAAACCATAGTTCACACGGTGTCGTCTCAACGGATTTAGATGGTGTCCTATTTAATGTGAATGCAGCTGTCTCTAATGCATAACCCCAAAATGATAGTGGTAGATCGGTAAGAGACATCATAGATCGCACTATATCTAATAAAGTACAGTTATGACGTTCGGACACACCATTACACTATGGTGTTCCAGGTGGCGTGAGTAGTGAAGCTATTTCACATTGTTTTAATTGAAGGCCAAACTCGTAACTCAAATATTTTACCTCTGCGATCATATCGTAGAAAATTTTATTTTCTTGTCATGATGATTTTCCACTTCACTCCGAAATTCTTTGAACTTTTCAAATGTTTCAGACTTATGTTTCATCAAGTAGATATACCCATATCTGCTCAAATCATCTGTGAAGATTAGAAAATAATGATACCTGCCACGAGCCTATTCATCGGACCACATACATCAGTATGTATGATTTCCAACAAATCTGTCGCTCGCTCCATTGTTCCGGAGAACGGAGTCTTAGTCATCTTTGCCCATGAGGCATGGTTCGTAAGCATAAACTGATTCATAATCAAGTGATTCCAAAATCCCATCAGCATGGAGTTTCTTCATGCGCTTGTCACCAATATGACCTAAACGGCAGTGCCACAAATAAGTTGCACTATCATTATTAACTTTGCTTCTTTTGGCTTCAATATCATGAATGTGTATTACTACGATCGAGATCCAACGAACCATTTTCATTGGGTGTGTAACCATATAAGGTTTTATTCATGTAAACAGAACAACAATTTATTCTCTTACTTAAATGAATAACCATATTGCAATGAACATGATCAAATCATATTTATGCTCAACGCAAACACCAAATAACACTTATTTAGGTTCAACACTAATCCCGAAAGTATAGGGAGTGTGCGATGATGATCATGTCAACCTTGGAACCACTTCCAACACACATCGTCACTTCACCCTTAACTAGTCTCTGTTTATTCTGCAACTCCCGTTTCGAGTTACTAATCTTAGCAACTGAACTAGTATCAAATACTGAGGGGTTGCTATAAACACTAGTAAAGTACACATCAATAACATGTATATCAAATATACTTATGTTCACTTTGCCATCCTTCTTATCCGCCAATCACTTGGGGTAGTTCCGCTTCCAGTGACCAGTCCCTTTGCAGTAGAAGCACTTAGTCTCAGGCTTAGGATCAGACTTGGGCTTCTTCACTTGAGTAGCAACTTGCTTGCTGTTCTTTTTGAAGTTCCCCTTCTTCCCTCTGCCCTTTTCTTGAAACTAGTGGTCTTGTCTACCATCAACACTTGATGTTTTTCTCGATTTCTACCTTCATCAATTTTCGCATTACGAAGAGCTTGGGAATCGTTTCCGTTATCCCTTGCATATCATGGTTCATCACGAAGTTCTACTAACTTGGTGATGGTGACTAGAGAATTCTGTCAATCACTATTTTATCTGGAAGATTAACTCCCACTTGATTCAAGCGATTGTAGTACCCAGACAATCTGAGCACATGCTCACTGCTTGAGCGATTCTCCTCCATCTTTTAGCTATAGAACTTGTTGGAGACTTCATATCTCTCAACTCGGGTATTTGCTTGAAATATTAACTTCAACTCTAGGAACATCTCATATGGTCCATGACGTTCAAAACGTCTTTGAAGTCCCGATTCTAAGCCGTTAAGCATGGTGCACTAAACTATCAAGTAGTCATCATATTGAGCTAGCCAAACATTCATAACGTCTGCATCTGCTCCTGCAATAGGTCTGTCACCTAGCGGTGCATCAAGGACATAATTCCACAATTTTCTCTAGGAACATATCAAAATAAACACAGGGAAGCAACAACGCGAGCTATTGATCTACAACATGATTTGCAAAATACTACCAGGACTAAGTTCATGATAAATTTAAGTTCAATTAATCATATTACTTAAGAACTCCCACTTAGACAGACATCCCTCTAATCCTCTAAGTGATCACGTGATCCAAATCAACTAAACCATGTCCGATCATCACGTGAGATGGAGTAGTTTCATTGGTGAACATCACTATGTTGATCATATCTACTATATGATTCATGCTTGACCTTTCGGTCTCCGTGTTCCGAGGCCATATCTGTATATGCTTGGATCGTCAAGTATAACCTGAGTATTCCGCGTGTGCAACTGTTTTGCATCCGTTGTATTTGAACGTAGAGCCTATCACACCCGATCATCACGTGGTGTCTCAGCACGAAGAACTTTCGCAACGATGCATACTCAGGGAGAACACTTCTTGATAATTTAGTGAGAGATCATCTTATAATGCTACCGTCAATCAAAGCAAGATAAGATGCATAAAAGATAAACATCACATGCAATCACATCACAACATGCCCTGCAAAAACAAGTTAGACGTCCTCTACTTTGTTGTTGCATGTTTTACGTGGCTGCTACGGGCTTAAGAAAGAACCAATCTTACCTACGCATCAAAACCACAACGATAGTTTGTCAAGTTGGTGCTGTTTTAACCTTCGCAAGGACCGGGCGTAGCCACACTCAGTTCAACTAAAGTTGGAGAAACTGTCACCCGCAAGCCACCTATGTGCAAAGCACGTCGGGAGAACTGGTCTCGCGTAAGCATACGCGTAATGTCGGTCCGGGCCGCTTCGTCCAACAATACCGCCGAACCAAAGTATGACATGCTGGTAAGCAGTATGACTTATATCGCCCACAACTCGTGTTCTACTCGTGCATATAACATCAACATATAAAACCTAGGCTCGGATGCCACTAATGGGTTTCATAGTAATTTCAAAAATTTCCTATGCTCACGCAAGATCATGGTGATGCATAGCAACGAGAGGGGAGAGTATGATCTACGTACCTTGTAGATCAACAACGGAAGCGTTTGGTTGATGTAGTCGTACGTCTCCACGGCCCGACCGATCAAGCACCGAAACTACGGCACCTCCGAGTTCTAGCACACGTTCAGCTCGATGACGATCCCCGGACTCCGATCCAGCAAAGTGTCGGGGAAGAGTTCCGTCAGCACGACGGCGTGGTGACGATCTTGATGTACTGCTGCAGCAGGGCTTTGCCTAAGCACCGCTACAATATTATCGAGGACTATGGTGGAAGGGGGCACCGCACATGGCTAAGAATATGATCACGTGGATCAACTTGTGTTTCTCTGGAGTGCCCCTGCCTCCGTATATAAAGGCTCAAGAGGGGGAGGCCGGCCTGCCATCATAGGGTGCGCCAGGAGGAGTCCTACTCCCTCCGGGAGTAGGACTTCTCCCCCAATCCTAGTTGGAATAGGATTCGCGAGGTGGGAAAAGAGAGAGAGAGAGAAGGAGGGGGGCGCCGGCCCCCTCTCTCCTTGTCCTATTCGGACTAGGGGGGAGGGGCGCGCGGCCCAGCCCTGGCTGCCTCTCCTCTTCTTCCACTAAGGCCCATTAAGGCCCATATAGCTCCCGGGGGGTTCCGGTAACCTCCCGGTACTCTGGTAAAATCCCGATTTCACCCGGAACACTTCCGATATCCAAACATAGGCTTCCAATATATCAATCTTTATGTCTCGACCATTTCGAGACTCCTCGTCATGTCCGTGATCACATCCGGGACTCCGAACAACCTTGGGTACATCAAAATGTATAAACTCATAATAAAAACTGTCATCGTAACCTTAAGCGTGCGGACCCTACGGGTTCGAGAACAATGTAGACATGACCGAGACACGTCTCCGGTCAATAACCAATAGCGGAACCTGGATGCTCATATTGGCTCCTACATATTCTACAAAGATCTTTTATCGGTCAGACCGCATAACAACATACGTTGTTCCCTTTGTCATCGGTATGTTACTTGCCCGAGATTCGATCGTCGGTATCCCATACCTAGTTCAATCTCGTTACCGGCAAGTCTCTTTACTCGTTCTGTAATACATCATCCCGCAACTAACTCATTAGTTGCAATGCTTGCAAGGCATAAGTGCTGTGCATTACCGAGAGGGCTCAGAGATACCTCTCCGACAATCGGAGTGACAAATCCTAATCTCGAAATACGCCAACCCAACATGTACCTTTGGAGACACCTGTAGAGCACATTTGTAATCACCCAGTTACGTTGTGACGTTTGGTAGCACACAAAGTATTCCTCCGGTAAACGGGAGTTGCATAATCTCATAGTCATAGGAACATGTATAAGTCATGAAGAAAGCAATAGCAACATACTAAACGATCGGGTGCTAAGCTAATGGAATGGGTCATGTCAATCAGATCATTCAACTAATGATGTGATCTCGTTAATCAAATAACAACTCTTTGTCCATGGTTAGGAAACATAACCATCTTTCATTAACGAGCTAGTCAAGTAGAGGCATACTAGTGACACTCTGTTTGTCTATGTATTCACACATGTATTATGTTTCCGGTTAATACAATTCGAGCATGAATAATAAACATTTATCATGATATAAGGAAATAAATAATAACTTTATTATTGCCTCTAGGGAATATTTCCTTCAGGTATAACACCTAAGTTGGTTGTGTTAAATCTTTTATGGATACAGATGTTTTCCATGAATTTAGCACTAAATATGGACTTGACTCTGAGATAGTAGCTTCTTTCTGTGAATTCTTTGCTACTCATGTTGATCTCCCTAAGGTGAAGTGGTTTAAATATAATCCTCCCATTGAATTAAAAGTAGTTGCACCTATTAAAGTTGAAGAAAAGACTATCACTTATAATGATCCTATTGTTCCTGTGGCTTATGTTGAGAAACCACCTTTCCCTGTTAGAATAAAGAATCATGCTAAAGCTTCAACTGTTGTCAACAAAAGTAATATTAGGACACATAAACCCCCTGAGCAAGTTAAATTTGAACCTAATGTTGCTATGGTTAAAGATCTCTTGGCTGATAGTATCGATGGGCATGTTATTTATTTCTGTGATGAGACTGCTAGAATTGCTAAACCTGGTGCTAAAGATAAACATAGACCTGTTGTAGGCATGCCTGCTATTTTTGTTAAAATAGGAGATCATTGTTATCATGGCTTGTGTGATATGGGTGCTAGTGCTAGTGCAATTCCTCATTCTTTACATGAAGAAATTATGCATGATATTGCACCTGCTGAGATAGAAGATATTGATGTTACCATTAAGCTGGCCAATAGAGACACTATTTCACCGATAGGGATTGTTAGAGATGTTGAAGTCTTGTGTGGGAAGGTTAAATACCCTGCTAATTTTCTTGTTCTTGGTTCCCCACAAGATAGCTTTTGTCCCATTATATTTGGTAGACCCTTCTTGAACACTGTTAATGCTAGGGTAGATTGCGAAAAGGATGTTGTTACTATTGGTTTGGGAGATATGCCTCATGAATTTAACTTTGCTAAATTTCATAGACAACCCCGTGATGAGGAATTGCCTAGTAAGGATGAAATTATTGGTCTTGCTTCTATTGCTGTGCTTCCTAATGATCCTTTAGAACAATATTTGCTTGACCATGAAAATGATATGTTTATGAATGAAAGAAGGGAAATATATGAAGTATTCTTTAAATAGGGACCTATCCTGAAACACAACCTTCCTTTTGAAATCCTAGGGGATCCTCCTCCACCCAAGGGTGATCCCGTGTTTGAGCTTAAACCATTACTTGATACCCTCAAATATGCTTATCTTGATGAAAAGATGATATATCCTGTTATTATTAGTGCTAATCTTTTAGAGCATGAAGAAGAGAAATTATTGAAAACTCTGAAGAAGCACCGTGCTGCTATTGCATATACTCTTGATGATCTTAAGGGCATTAGTCCCAGTCTATGTCAACACAAAATAAATTTGGAGAAAGACGCCAAACCAGTTATTGATCATCAACGACGGCTAAATCCTAAGATGAAAGAAGTGGTAAGAAAGGAAATATTAAAACTCCTTGAGGCATGTATAATTTATCCCGTTGCTGATAGTCAGTGGGTAAGTCATGTCCATTGTGTCCCTAAGAAGGGAGGTATTATTGTCGTTCCTAATTATAAAGATGAATTGATCCCACAAAGAATTATTACATGTTATAGGATGGTAATTGATTTTTTTGCAAATTAAATAAAGCTACTAAAAAGATCATTACCCTTTGCCTTTTATTGATCAAATGCTAGAAAGATTATCCAAACATACACATTTTTGCTTTCTAGATGGTTACTCTGGTTTTTCTCAAATACCTGTGTCAGCTGAGGATAAAGAAAAGACTACTTTTACTTGCCCTTTCGGTACTTTTGCTTATAGACATATGACTTTTGGTTTATGTAATGCAACTGCTACCTTTCAAAGATGCATGATGGCTATATTCTCTGACTTTTGTGAAAAGATTTGTGAGGTCTTCATGGATGATTTCTCCATTTATGGATCCTCTTTTGATGATTGCTTGAGAAACCTTGATCGAGTTTTGCAGAGATGTGAAGAAACTAATATTGTCGTGAATTGGGAGAAGTGCCACTTTATGGTTAATGAAGGTATTGTCTTGGGGCATAAAATTTCTGAATGAGGTATTGAAGTTGATAAAGCTAAAGTTGATGCTATTGAAAAGATGCCGTGTCCCAAGGACATCAAATGTATAAGAAGTTTCCTTAGTCATGCCGGTTTTTATAGGAGGTTCATTAAGGACTTCTCAAAAATTTCTCGGCCTCTGACTAATCTATTACAAAAGGATATACCTTTTATCTTTGATGATGATTGTGTAGAAGCATTTGAAATACTTAAGAAAGCTTTGATTTCTGCACCTATCGTTCAGCCACCTGATTGGAATTTTCCCTTAGAAATTATGTGTGATGCTAGCGATTATGCTGTAGGTGATGTTTTAGGGAAAAGAGTTGATAAGAAATTAAATGTTATTCAATATGCTAGTAAAACTCTAGACAGTGCCCAGAGAAATTATGCTACTACTGAAAAAGAATTCTTAGCAGTTGTATTTGCTTGTGATAAGTTCAGACCTTATATTGTTGATTCTAAAGTAACTATTCACACTGATCATGCTGCTATTAAATATCTTATGGAAAAGAAAGATGCTAAACCTAGACTTATTAGATGGGTTCTCTTGCTACAAGAATTTGATTTGCATATTATTGATAGAAAGGGAGCTGAGAACCCCATTGCAGACAACTTGTCTAGGTTAGAGAATGTTCTCGATGACCCACTACCTATTGATGATAGCTTTCCTATGAACAATTAGCTGTCATAAATGCTTCTCATACTTCTCCATGGTATGCTGATTATGCTAATTACATTGTTGCTAAATTCATACCACCTAGTTTCACATACCAGCAAAAGAAAAAGTTTTTCTATGATTTAAGACATTACTTCTGGGATGACCCACATCTTTATAAAGGAGTAGATGGTGTTATTAGACGTTGTATACCTGAGCATGAACAGGAACAGATCCTACGCAAGTGTCACTCTGAGCCTTATGGAGGACACCACGCTGGAGATAGAACTGCACATAAGGTATTGCAATCTGGTTTTTATTGGCCTACTCTCTTCAAGGATGCCCGTAAGTTTGTCTTATCTTGTGATGAGTGTCAAAGAATTGGTAATATTAGTAGACGTCAAGAAATGCCTATGAATTATTCACTTGTTATTGAACCTTCTGATGTTTGGGGCTTTGATTATATAGGACCGTTTCCTTCCTCTAATGGGTATACACATATTTTAGTTGCTGTTGATTATGTTACTATGTGGGTAGAAGCTATTCCAACTAATAGTGCTGATCATAACACCTCTATTAAGATACTTAAAGAAGTTATTTTTCCGAGGTTTGGAGTCCCTAGATTCTAATGACTGATGGTGGTTCACATTTTATTCATGGTGCTTTTCGCAAAATGCTTGCTAAGTATGACGTTAATCACAGAATTGCATCTCCATATCACCCAAAGTCTAGTGGTCAAGTAGAATTGAGCAACAGAGAGCTCATATTAATTTTGCAAAAGACTGTTAATAGGTCTAGAAAGAATTGGTCCAAGAAACTTGATGATGCATTATGGGCCTATAGAACTGCATATAAAAATCCTATGGGTATGTCTCCGTATAAAATGGTTTATGGAAAGGCATGTCACTTACCTCTCGAGCTAGAAAATAAGGCATATTGGGCTATTAAAGAGCTCAATTATGATTTTAAACTTGCCGGTGAGAAGAGGCTATTTGACATTAGCTCACTTGATGAATGGAGAACCCAAGCCTATGAGAATGCCAAACTATTTAAGGAAAAAGTTAAACGATGGCATGATAAAAGGATAAAAAACTTGAGTTTTATGTAGGTGATTATGTGTTGCAATTCAACTATCGTTTAAGATTTTTTGCAGGAAAACTTCTCTCTAAATGGGAAGGTCCTTACGTTATCGAGGAGGTCTATCGTTCCGGTGCCATAAAAATCAACAACTTTGAAGGCACAAATCCGAAGGTGGTGAACGGTCAAAGAATGAAACATTATATATCAGGTAATCCGATAAATGTTGAAACTAATATTATTGAAACCGTAACCCCGGAGGAATACATAAGGGACACTTTCCAGAATGTTTCAGACTCCGAAAAGGAATAGGTATGTGGTACGATAAGTAAACCGACTCCAAAACAGTTCTAATGGCAATTTTCTCCATTTTGGAATATTTAGGAAAATAGGAAAATAAGAAGCAGTCCGGGAAGGACACGAGGCTTCCACGAGGGTGGGAGGCGCGCCCCCTGCCTCGTGGGCACCTCGTGTGCTCTCCAGACTCCGTTTTCTTGCACGGTACTTCTTTTGGTCGGTAAAAATTCATTATATAATCTCCCGAAGGTTTTGACTCTTGTATCACGCAAATATCCTCTGTCTTTGATAACCCACAAGTATAGGGGATCGCAACAGTTTTCGAGGGTAGAGTATTCAACCCAAATTTATTGATTCGACACATGGGGAGCCAAAGAATATTCTCAAGTATTAGCAACTGAGTTGTCAATTCAGCCACACCTGGATAACTTAATATCTGCAGCAAAGTATTTAGTAGCAACATAGTATGATAGTAACGGTAACAGTGGCAAAGGTAACAGTAGCAGTATTGTAGTGATTGTAATAGTAGCAGCGGTAAAGTAACTAAATGAAGAACAATATGTGAAAAGCTCGTAGGCATTGTATCGGTGATGGATAATTATGCTGGATGCGATCATTCATGTAACAGTTATAACATAGGGTGACACAGAACTAGCTCCAATTCATCAATGTAATGTAGGCATGTATTCCGAATATAGTTATACGTGCTTATGGAAAAAAACTTGCATGACATCTTTTGTCCTACCCTCCCGTGGCAGCGGGGTCCTAGTGGAAACTAAGGGATATTAAGGCCTCATTTTAATAGAGTACCGGACCAAAGCATTAACACATAGTGAATACATGGACTCCTCAAACTACGGTCATCACCGGGAGTGGTCCCGATTATTGTCACTTCAGGGTTGCCAGATCATAACACATAGTAGGTGACTATAACTTGCAATATCGGATCAAGAACACAAATATATTGATGAAAACATAAAGGGTTCATATCTGAGTTCATGGCACTCGGGCCCTAGTGACAAGCATTAAGCATAGCAAAGTCATAGCAACATCAATCTCAGAACATAGTGGATACTAGGGATCAAACCCTAACAAAACTAACTCGATTACATGATAGATCTCATCCAACCCATCACCGTCTAGCAAGCCTATGATGGAATTACTCACGCACGGCGGTGAGCATCATGAAATTGGTGATGGAGGATGGTTGATGATGACGACGGCGATGAATCCCCCTCTCCGGAGCCCCGAACGGACTCCAGATCAGCCCTCCCGAGAGACTTTAGGGCTTGGCGGCAGCTCCGTATCGTAAAACGCAATGAATCTTTCTCTCTGATTTTTTGTCCCCGAACACGAGTATATGGAGTTGGAGTTGAGGTCGGTGGAGCGTCAGGGGGCCCACGAGGCAGGGGGGCGCCTCCCACCCTCGTGGACAGGCTGTGGGCCCCCTGGCCTTGATTCTTTTGCCAGTACTTTTTATATATTCCAAAATAAATCTCCGTTGATTTTCAGGTCATTCCGAGAACTTTTGTTTCTGCACAAAAATAACACCATGGCAATTTTGCTAAAAACAACGTCAGTCCGGGTTAGTTCCATTCAAATCATGCAAGTTAGAGTCCAAAGTAAGGGCAAAAGTGTTTGGAAAAGTAGATACGTTGGAGACGTATCAACTCCCCCGAGCTTAAACCTTTGCTTGTCCTCAAGCAATTCAGTTGATAAACTGAAAGTGATAAAGAAAAACTTTTACAAACTCTGTTTGCTCTTGTTGATGCAAATATGTAAAGCCATCATTCAAGTTTTCAGCAAAGATTATGAACCAACCATATTCACAATAACATTTAGGTCTCATGTTTACTTATATCAATGGCATAATCAACTAGCGAGAAATAATAATAAATCTCGGATGACAACACTTTCTCAAAACAATCATAATATGATATAACAAGATGGTATCTCGCTAGCCCTTTCTGAGACCGCAAAACATAAATGCAAAGCATCTTTAAAGATCAAGGACTGACTAGACATTGTAATTCATTGTAAAAGAGATCCAATCATAGTCATACCCAATATAAATTAATAGTAATGGATGCAAATGACAGCGGTGCTCTCCAACCGGTGCTTTTTAATAAGAGGGTGATGACTCAACATAAAAGTAAATAGATAGGCCCTTCACAGAGGGAAGCAGGGTTTTGTAGAGGTGCTAGAGCTCGGTTTTGAAATAGAGATAAATCATATTTTGAGCGGTATACTTTCATTGTCAACATAACAACCACGAGATGGCGATATCTTCCATGCTACACACATTATAGGCCGTTCCCAAGCAGAATGGTAAAGTTTATACTCCCCCACCACCAACAAGCATCAATCCATGGCTTGCTCGAAAAAACGAGTGCCTCTAACTAACAATAGCCCTGGGGGAGTTTTGTTTGCAGTTATTTCGATTTGGTTTTCTTAAAGCATGGGACTGGGCATCCCGGTGACCATCCATTTTCTCGTGAATGAGGAGCGGAGTCCACTCCTCTTGAGAATAACCCGCCTAACATGGAAGATACAGACATCCCTAGTTGATACATGAGCTATTCGAGCATACAAAACAGAATTTCATTTGAAGGTTTAGAGTTTGGCACATACAAATTTACTTGGAACGGCAGGTAGATACCTCATATAGGAAGGTAAGGTGGACTCATATGGAATAACTTTGGGGTTTAAGGGATTGGATGCACAAGTAGTATTCCCGCTTAGTACAAGTGAAGGCTAGCAAAAGACTGGGAAGCGACCAACTAGAGAGCGACAACAGTCATGAACATGCATTAAAATTAATAAACATTGAGTGCAAGCATGAGTACGATATAATACACCATGAACATAAATATCGTGAAGGCTATGTTGATTTGTTTCAACTACACGCGTGAACATGTGCCAAGTCAAGTCACTTAAATCATTCAAAGGAGGATACCATCCTATCATACCACATCACAACCATTTTAATAGCATGTTGGCACGCAAGGTAAACCATTATAAACTCCTAGCTAATTAAGCATGGCATAACAACTATGATCTCTAATTGTCATTGCAAACATGTTTATTCATAATAAGCTGAATCAGGAACGATGAACTAATCATATTTACAAAAACAAGAGAGGCCGAGTTCATACCATCTTCTCTCATCTCAATTAGTCCATCATATATCGTCATAATTGCCTTTCACTTGCACGACCGAATGATGTGTATAATAATAATAGTGCACGTGCATTGGACTAAGCTGGAATCTGCAAGCATTCAATTCAAAGGAGAAAACAAGGTAACATGGGTTCTTGGTTAAATCAACAATAATGCATATAAGAGCCACTTTAACATTTTCATTATGGTCTTCTCCTATCGATCCCCAAAGAAAAGAAAAGAAATAAAACTATTTACACGGGAAAGCTCCCAACAAGCAAAAGAAAAACAAGAAATATTTTTGGGGTTTCTTTTTAATTACTACTACAGCAAGCAAGAAAGTAAACTAGCTAAAACTATTTTTTTGGTTTTTCTTAAGGATTTTTCAAACACACAAGAAGAAAGCATAAAAAGGAAAATAAACTAGCATGGATAATATAATGAAAAAGTATGAACACCGACAACTAGCATGAGTGTGTGAGCATAAATGTAATGTCGGTGAGAAATACATACTCCCCCAAGCTTAGGCTTTTGGCCTAAGTTGGTCTACTGCCACAGCTGGCCTGGCGGATATCCAAAGTTATAACTGGAGTCGTACTGAGAAGAAGCCCCGGATTGCCACTGGTTGGCAATCACCTCCGGATCCCACTAGTAATCAGACTGTCGTGGAGGATCAAATTGTGGTTCCGGCTCTGGCTCCGTAACTGATGTGGGGTTTCGGTAGGCGTGAATGGCCGTCAGCGGAACCAGGTACTTGCCTGCAGATAAGTCAAACAAGGAAGGAGCAGGCAAAGTAATAATCTCAGGGTGATTTTTATCAAATAACAGTCTATAGTTAAGCTCCTTTTTCTTGTTCTTAACGATAAAATCGTGTGCTACCATACTCTTATAGTCTAGAAAAACCGAAGGCAACAACTTTTCTTCTTCCTCATAATGCCTGATAGGTATGTTAAAATGTGCAGCGAGGCGCGAGGCGAAGATGCCTCCCAATATGGACCCTTAGTACGGTTTAACCGCTTTGCAACAATAGCGCCCATACTAAATGTGTCATCACGAAACAAGGCATGTCACAAAATAATAATGTCAGGGGCACTAAGCATCTACTATCAAATATTGCAAAGTAACGTAAAACAGGAAAATGTATGCTAGTAATTCTCGCATCGGAAACTCTCCTAGTTTCCCCTACAGCAATTGTATCAATAAACCCCTCCACATCGTCACGATGTGGTTCCTCTATTAAGCCCGAAAAGGGTAACTTGCAAACCTCACAAAATTCACGAAGGGTCATCTCCTTATACTCATCATATAAATAAAAATCCACCAAAGGTGGTGACCTCCTAGCATGGAAATGAAAATTTTGCACAAAGATATTGGTGAGTAAGAGATACTGTTCGCGTTGGTCGCGGAGGAATTCGGTAAGGCCTGCATTATCAGCCAACTCATAAAAATCATCATATATCCCGGCTGCTCTCAAGAAATCATCACAAGGCCATTCACACGGCCAAACTTCCATGATGCGAGGGAGATTATATTTGGGCCTCTCTTCTTGTTCACTTTGCTTATCCTTCGAGCTTCGGCTCGAAGAACCCCTCAAAAATCTCTTCACCATTTTCTGAAAATTTCTAATTTTTTTAGTAACTTCAAATAAAGGTAAACCAAACTCAACACAATTGATAGCAACAACTACCACAAGTGCCTAGAGACTATATCATGCATTAGAACTACTTGGGACCAGATAAATTTGACATGCAAGCTCAAGAACATGGTCACCTAGGCAGCATAAATTTGCAATGAATAAAGCACTAGAATAAAAACTTATTGGACCAATGGAGGAGTCACATACCAAGGAACAATCCCCCAAAGCAGTTTTGTGAGAGGTGCTTTGAGCAAGGAGATCAAAAATCGCAGCAAAATGAGCTAGAACTCGTGCTTGAGCTGGTTGGTGATTTTTTTGGGAGGAAGAAGGAGTGTGTGGTGGCTGGAATAAGTGGAGGGGAGCCACCATGGGCCCATGAGGCAGGGGGGCGCGCCCAGGGGGGGGGGGGGTGGGCGCGCCCTGGACCCTCATGGCCAGGTGCTTGCTCCCCCTGACGTGTTCTCAGTGCCAGATATTCTTAAATATTCCAGAAAAAGCATATATAAATTTTAGGGCATTTGGAGAACTTTTATTTTCGGAGTATTTTTTTATTGCACGGGTAATTCAGAAAACAGACAGAAAATACTAATTTTACTTTGTTTCAACTAAATAACAGAAAGTAAAAGGAGGGTACAGAGAGTTGTGCTTTCTAACTTCATCCATCTCATGCTCATCAAAAGGAATCGACTTACAAGGTTGATCATGTCTTGTTAACAAACTCATTCCGAATCGCATGAAACCGGAGAGTTTTCGAGTAGCACTAAGTTACCTCAACGGGGATATGTACGTCCCCAATAATAAGAATATCATATCTCTTTTTGACAGTTGGAAGAGGAAATTCAAAACCTCCAAAAATAATAGATGGAAGTTTCCAATAGAGTTGATACTATGAACTTGAGGTTGTTTCCTCAGAAAGTGTACCGTATGCTCATTGCCATTAACATGAAAAATGACATTGCCCTTGTTGCAATCAATAACAGCCCCTGCAGTATTGAAAAAGGTCTTCCAAGAATAATAGACATACTATCATCCTCGGGAATATCAAGACTAACAAAGTCTGTTAAAATAGTAAAGTTGCAACCACAACAGGCACATCCTCACAAATGCCGACAGGTATAGCAGTTGATTTATCGGCCATTTGCAAAGATATTTCAGTAGGTGTCAACTTATTCAAGTCAAGTCTACGATATAAAGAGAGAGGCATAACACTAACACCGGCTCCAAGATCACACAAAGCAGTTTTAACATAATTTCTTTTGATGGAGCATGGTATAGTGGGTACTCCTGGATCTCCAAGTTTCTTAGGTATTCTACCCTTTGAAAGTATAATTAGCAAGGATGGTGGAAATTTCAGCTTCCGATATCTTTCTTTTATTAGTAACAATTTCTTTCATATACTTAGCATAAGGATTCATTTTGAGCATATCAGTTAAACGCATACGCAAGAAGGTAGGTCTAATCATTTCAGCAAAGCGCTCAAAATCCTCATCATCCTTTTTCTTGGATGGTTTAGGAGGAAAAGGCATGGGTTTCTGAACCCAATGGCTCTCTTTCCTTACCGTGCTTCCTAGCAACAAAGTCTCTCTTATCATAATGTTGATTCTTTGATTGTGGGTTATCAAGATCAATAGCAGGTTCAATCTCTACATCATTATCATTGCTAGGTTGAGCATCAACATGAACATCATTATTAGTATTATCACTAGGTTCATGTTCATTATCAGATTGTGTTTTAGCATCAGAAATAGAAATATCATTTGGATTCTCAGATGTGTCAACAGCAGGTTCACTAGAAGCATGCAAAGTCCTAATTTTTCTTTTTGTTCCTCTTAGAAGGACTAGGTGCATATGCATTATTTCTATGAGAATCTTGCTCAATTCTCTTACGGTGGCCCTCAGGATACAAAGGACTTTACCTCCTCTAGTTGCAACTCTAGCAGTAAAGTCATTATTCTTACTATTTAATTCATTGAGCAAATCATTCTGAGCTTTAAGTACTTGTTCTACTTGAGTGGTAACCATAGAAGCATGTTTACTAATGAGTTTAAGTTCACCTTTAACTCTAGACATATAGTCACTCAAGTGTTCAATCATATAAGCATTGCGTTTTAATTCTCTACCAAAATAAGCATTGAAGTTTTCTTGCTTAACCATAAAATCATCAAACTCATCTAAGCATTGGCTAGCAAACTTAGTAGGCGGGATTTCAGCTTTATTATATCTATAGAGAGAATTTACCTTCACTACCCATGTCGGGTTATCAAGATCATGTGTTTCTTCAACAAGCGGTAAATTAAGACCATGTATTTCTTCAACAGGTGGTAAATTCTTAACATCTTCAGCTTTTATACCTTTCCCTTCATAGATTTCTTTGCCTCTTGCATATCTTCAGGGCTGAGAAATAGAACACCTCTTTTCTTCGGAGTTGGCTTAGGAGTTTGTTCAGGAAGTTTCCAATTATTTTCATTAGTCAACATATTATTCAATAGAATTATAGCTTCATCAACAGTTCTTTCCCTCAAAACACAACCAACACAACTATCCACGTGGTCTCTGGAAGCATAGGTTAGTCCATTATAAAAGATATCAAGTATTTCATTTTTCTTAAGAGGATGATCAGGCAAAGCATTAAGTAACTGGAGAAGCCTCCCCCAAGCTTGTGGGAGACTCTCTTCTTCAATTTGCACAAAATTATATATTTCCCTTAAAGCAGCTTGTTTCTTATGAGCGCGGAAATATTTAGCAGAGAAGTAATAAATCATATCCTGGGGACTACGCACACAACCAGGATCAAGAGAATTAAACCAAGTCTTAGCATCACCCTTTAATGAGAATGGAAGTAATTTAAGGATATAACAGTAGCGAGTTTTCTCATCATTAGTGAATAGGGTGGCTATATCATTTAATTTAGTAAGATGTGCCACAACAGTTTCAGATTCATAACCATAGAAAGGATCAGATTCAACCAAAGTAATTATCTCAGGATTAACAGAGAAATCATAATCCTTATCAGTAACAAAGATAGGTGAAGTAGCATAAGCAGGGTCATATTTCATTCTAGCATTCAGAGATTTTTCTTTCAACTTAGCTAATAATTTCTTAAGATCACTCCTATCATTGCAAGCAAGAAAGTCTCTAGCAGTTTCTTCATCCATAACATAGCCCTCAGGCACAACAGGTAATTCATATCTAGGGGGAGAATCTTAATCATCAGTTTCATCAATATTATCAGGTTCAATAATTTCATTCTCTCTAGCCCTAGCAAGTTGTTTGATAACCCACAAGTGTAGGGGATTGCAACAGCTTTCGAGGGTAGAGTATTCAACCCAAATTTATTGATACGACACAAGGGGAGCCAAAGAATATTCTCAAGTATTAGCAACTGAGTTGTCAATTCAGCCACACCAGGAAACTTAATATCTGCAGCAAAGTGTTTAGTAGCAAAGTAATATGATAGTAGTGGTAACGGTAGCAAAAGTAACGATAGCAAAAGTAATATTTTTGGGTTTTGTAGTGATTGTAACAATAGCAACGGAAAGTAAATAAGCGAGGAACAATATAGGAAAAGCTCGTAGGCATTGGATCGGTGATTATGTCAGATGCGGTTCATCATGTAACAGTCATAACATAGGGTGACACAGAACTAGCTCCAATTCATCAATGTAATGTAGGCATGTATTCCGAATATAGTCATACGTGCTTATGGAAAAGAACTTGCATGTCATCTTTTGTCCTACCCTCCAGTGACAGCGGGGTCCTAATGGAAACTAAGGGATATTAAGGCCTCCTTTTAATAGAGTACCGGAACAAAGCATTAGCACATAGTGAATACATGAACTCCTCAAACTACGGTCATCACCGGGAGTGGTCCCGATTATTGTCACTTCGGGGTTGCCGGATCATAACACGTAGTAGGTGACTATAGACTTGCAAGATAGGATCAAGAACTCACATATATTCATGAAAACATAATAGGTTCAGATCTGAAATCATGGCACTCGGGCCCTAGTGACAAGCATTAAGCATAGCAAAGTCATAGCAACATCAATCTCAGAACACAATGGATACTAGGGATCAAACCCTAACAAAACTAACTCGATTACATGATAGATCTCATCCAACCCATCACCGTCCAGCAAGCCTACGATGGAATTACTCACACACGGCGGTGAGCATCATGAAATTGGTGATGGAGGATGGTTGATGATGACGACGATGACGAATCCCCCTCTCTGGAGCCCCGAACGGACTCCAGATCAGCCCTCCCGAGAGAGTTTAGGGCTTGGCGGCGGCTCCGTATCGTAAAACGCGATGAATCTTTCTCTCTGATTTTTTCTCCCCGAACACGAATATATGGAGTTGGAGTTGAGGTTGATGGAACGTCAGGGGGCTCACGAGGCAGGGGGCACGCCCTAGGGGGGCGCCCTCCACCCTCGTGGACAGGGTGTGGGCCTCCTGACGTGGATTCTTCTTCCAGTATTTTTCTTATTTTCCGAAAATACGTTCCGTGGAGTTTCAGGTCATTCCGAGAATGTTTGTTTCTGCACTTAAATAACACCATGGAAAGTCTGCTGAAAACAGCGTCAGTCCGGGTTAGTTCCATTCAAATCATGCAAGTTAGAGTCCAAAACAAGGGCAAAAGTGTTTGGAAAAGTACATACGACAGAGACGTATAAACTCCCCAATCTTAAACCTTTGCTTGGCCTCAAGCAATTCAGTTGATAAACTGAATGTGATAAAGAAAAACTTTTACAAACTCTGTTTGCTCTTGTTGTTGTAAATATGTAAAGCCATCATTCAAGTTTTCAGCAAATATTATGAACTAACCACATTCACAATAACATTTAGGTCTCATGTTTACTCATATCAATGGCATAATCAACTAGCGAGCGATAATAATAAATCTTGGATGAGAACACTTTCTCAAAACAATCATAATACTCCCTCCATTCCAAAATATAAGGTGTATTGGTTTCCATGCAAGTCAACCATTTGAAAGTTTGACCAAGATTATAGAGCAAAATAGAAACATATGCAATACCTAATAGATAAAATATGAAACTACCTTTCATGATCGATCAAATGATACAAATTTCATATTGTGGATATCGATATGTTTTTTTCTAAAAACTTGGTCAACCATGCACTCGTTTGACTTTTGAAAAAACAAATACACCTTATATAAAGGAATAGAGGGAGTATGATATAATAGGACGGTATCTCGCTAGCCCTTTCTGAG
This sequence comes from Triticum dicoccoides, assembly GCF_002162155.2. Lineage (NCBI taxonomy): Eukaryota > Viridiplantae > Streptophyta > Magnoliopsida > Poales > Poaceae > Triticum > Triticum dicoccoides. Next base: position 51,744,634 of record NC_041382.1, read on the forward strand.
ACCGCAAAACATAAATGCAGAGCACCTTTAAAGATCAAGGACTAACTAGACATTGTAATTCATGGTAAAAGAGATCCAATCATAGTCATACCCAATATGAATTAATAGTAATGGATGCAAATGACAGCAGTGCTCTCTAACTGGTGCTTTTAATAAGAGGGTGATGACTCAACATGAAAGTAAATATATAGGCCCTTCACAGAGGGAAGCAGAGATTTGTAGAGGTGCCAGAGCTAGATTTTGAAATAGAGATAAATAATATTTTGAGCGGCATACTTTCATTGTCAACATAACAACCAAGAGATGGCGATATCTTCCATGCTACACACATTATAGGCGGTTCCCAAACAGAATGGTAAAGTTTATACCCCCCCTCCACCAACAAGCATCAATCCATGTCTTGCTCGAAACAACGAGTGCTCCAAGTAACAACAGTCTCGGGGGAGTTTTGTTTGCAATTATTTTGATTTGATTTGCATAAAGCATGGGACTGGGCATCCCGGTGACCAACCATTTTCTCGTGAGTGAGGAGCAGAGTCCACTCCTCTTGAGAATAACCCGCCTAGCACGGAAGATACTAACATCCCTAGTTGATACATGAGCTATTCGAGCATACAAAACAGGATTTTATTTGAAGGTTTAGAGTTTGACACATACAAATTTACTTGGAACGGCAGGTAGGTAACGCATATAGGAAGGTATGGTGGACTTATATGGAATAACTTTGGGGCTTAAGGGATTGGATGCACAAGTAGTATTCCCGCTTAGTACAAGTGAAGGCTAGAAAAAGACTGGGAAGCGACCAACTAGAGAGCGACAACAGTCATGAACATGCATTAAAATTAATGGACATTGAGTGCAAGCATGAGTAGGATATAATCCACCATGAACATAAATATCATGAAGGCTATGTTGATTTTGTTTCAACTACATGCGTGAACATGTGCCAAGTCAAGTCACTCGAATCATTCAAAGGAGGATACCACCCTATCATACCACATCACAACCATTTTAATAGCATGTTGGCACGCAAGGTAAACCATTATAAACTCATAGCTAATCAAGCATGGCACGAGAAACTATAATCTCTAATTGTCATTGCAAACATGTTTATTCATAATAGGCTGAATCAGGAACAATGAACTAATCATATTTACAAAAAAAAGAGAGGTCAAGTTCATACCATCTTCTCTTATCTCAATCAGTCCATCATATATCGTCATAATTGCCTTTCACTCGCACGACCGAACGGTGTGTAAAATGATAATAGTGCACGTGCATTGGACTAAGCTGGAATCTGCAAGCACTCAATAAAGAGGAGAAGACAAGGCAATATGGGCTCTCGGTTAAATCAACAATAATGAATATAAGAGCCACTTCAACATTTTAATTATGGTCTTCTCCTATCGACCCCCAAAGAAAATAAAATAAATAAAACTATTTACACGGGAAAGCTCCCGACAAGCAAGAAGAAGAACGGGAAATCTTTTTGGGTTTTCTTTTAATTATTACTACTACGAGCATGAAAAGTAAACTAGCTAAAAGCAGCAACTAATTTTTTTTGGTTTTTCTTAAGGTTTTTCTAACACACAAGAAGAAAGCATAAAAAGAAAATAAACTAGCATGGATAGCACAATGAAAGAGTATGAGCACCGACAACTAATAATGAGTGTGTGAACATGAATGTAATGTCAGTGAGAAATACGTACTCCCCCAAGCTTAGGCTTTTGGCCTAAGTTGGTTTATTGCCACGGATGGCCTGGCGGATATCCATAGTTGTAGTTGGGGTCGTACTGAGATGAAGAGGACTCTGACTGCCACTGGCTGGCAGTCATCTCCGAATCCCAAAAATAATCAGACTGTCGTGGAGGCTCAAATTGTGGTTCCGGCTCCGGGGCTGGTGTAGGGTTCCGGTAGGCTTGAATGGCCGCCTACGGAACAAGATACAGACCTTCAGATAAATTAAACAAGGAAGGAGCAGGCAAGGTAATAGTCTCAGGGTGATGTTTATGAAAGAACAATTTGTATTTAAGCTCCCCTTCCCTATTCTTAACAATAAAATGATGCGCTAGCATACTCTTATAATCTAAATAAACAGTGGGCAGCAATTTTTCTTCTTTTCATAATGCCTAATAGGTATGTTAAAATGTGCAACTAGGCGTGAAGCATAAATACCTCCAAAAATGGGGCCCTTAGTATGGTTAAGACTTAACCGTTTAGCAACAATACTGCCCATACTAACAGTGTTATCGCGGAATAAACCATGGAACAAAATGAAAATATCAGGAACACTAAGGTTTCCATAGTTTCCGCGACCAATTAAGCAACGACTAGCAAATATAGCAAAGTAGCATAAAACAGGAAAATGTATGCTAGTGATTCTTGCAACGGAAACCTTCCTGGTTTCCCCCACAGTATTGGTGTCAATAAACCCATCCACATCTTTACGATGTGGTTCATCTAAAGTACCCTCGAAGGGTATTTTGCAAACCTTGCAAAATTCATCTAGTGGCATCTTCTTAACAATATCATATAAATGAAACTCTACTGAAGGAGGTGTTTCTTTAGGAAAATAGTAGAAGTTTTGCACGAAAATATTGGTGAGTAAGAGATACTGATGACGTTGGTCGCGGAGGAAGTCGGTGAGGCCAGCATTCTCAGCCAATGAATAGAAATCATCATAAATCCCGGCTTTTCTCAAGAAATCATCGGAAGGCCATTCACACGGCCGGACCTCCGTGGTGCGAGGAAAATTATATTTGGGCCTCTGTGCTTCTTCATTTTCCTTTTCCTTTGAGCTTCGGCTCGACGAGCCCCTCAAAAGCCTCTTCATTATATTCTGAAAATTTCTGAAATTTTTAGTAACTTCAAATAAAAGTGAACCAAGCTCAACCAAATTGATAGCAACTACTCCTACAAGTGCCTAGAGCCTATATCAAGCATTAGAACTACTTGGGACCATATAAATTTGACATGCAAGCTCAAGAACTAGGTCACCTAAGCAGCAAAAATATGCAATGAATAAAGCACTAGAACAAAAACTAATTGGACCAATGGAGGAGTCACATACCAAGGAACAATCCCCCAAAGCAGTTTTGTGAGGGGTGCTTTGAGCAAGGAGATCGAAAATCGCAGTAAAATGAGCTAGAACTCGTGCTTGAGCTGGATATTGGTGTTTGTTGGAGGAAGGAGTGTATGGGTGCAGGAATAAGTGGAGGAGGGCCACCATGGGCCCACGAGGCACGTGGCGCGCCCTAGGGGGGTGGGCGCACCCTGGACCCTGATGGCCAGGTGCCAGCTCCCCCTGATGTGTTCTCAGTGCCAAATATTCTCAATTATTCTAGAAAAAATCATATTCCATTTTTGGGGCATTTGGAGAACTTTTATTTTTGGGGTATTTTTATATTGCATAGATAAACCAGTAAACAGACAAAAAATACTATTTTTACTTTATTTCTTCTCAGTAACAGAAAGTAAAAGGAGGGTACAGAAAGTTGTGCTTTCTAACTTCATCCATCTCATGCTCATCAAAAGGAATCCACTAACAAGGTTGATCAGGTCTTGTTAACAAACTCATTCCGAATCACATGAAACCGGAGAAATTTTGAATAACACTATGTTACCTCAACGGGGATATGCACATCCCCAATAATAAGAATATCATATTTCTTCTTGACAGTAGGAAGAGGAAATTCAAAACCTCCAATAATGATATTTGGAATTTTTCCAATAGAATTGATACTGTGGACTTGAGGTTGTTTCCTTGGAAAGTGTACCATATGCTCATTACCATTAACATGAAAAGTGACATTGCCTTTGTTGCAATCAATAACAGCCCTTGCAGTATTGAAAAAGGGTCTTCCTAGAATAATAGACATACTATCGTCCTCAGGAATATCAAGAATAACAAAGTCCGTTAAAATAGTAACGTTTGCAACCACAACATGCACTGATGAAGCTATGTACTTGGGGTAGGGGCATGGACCTGTCCTAAGTGCCCTACCCAAGGACATCCCCGGAAGAAGTCGCCTTCCACTCGACTTGGAGGTATTCCACTCGATGGATTCAAGACACTCGACCATGAAGCTGTCATTCGACCACGAAGCCAACCAGTCGACTGCCAGGAGATCTAAAGTCACTCCGCACGCGAACGGTCGGTCATTAAGTAGCTTTTATGGTCATCATAGCACTTTATTAGGGGCGTTACCAGTAACGCCCAGCCTTAATGTACTTTAAACCCTGCATTACTGAGGGCGGGAGGGGCCTGGCGAACTCTATATATGCCACCCCCCTCCTCAGTGTCAAGGGTTCGCACCCCTGTTACTCATACACATACAATTCAATCGACCGCCTCCGGGCACCGAGACGTAGGGCTGTTACTTCCTCCGAGAAGGGCCTGAACTCGTAATCCTCATGTGCTTACAGCTCCTCCATAGCTAATATCTAGCCTCTCCATACATACCCCCCTACATTACTGTCAGAGTTAGAACCACGACAGTTGGCGCCCACCGTGGGGCAGGAGTCTTAGCGCCTAGTTGGAGAAGTTGCAATTTTCCCGATCTCTTTGATCATGGTTTCGGGCAGAGCTTTGGTGGAGGGCCGCGAGATCCGTCTCGGCGCACTCACGTTCATCGCCGATGACTCCGCTTGGCTTCAGGAGGCTCCACTCGACGTCGACGTGCTCCCCGTCCGCGGGGCGACGCACTTTCGCGCATGCGTCCGTGGTGTCCTCCTGCGGCAGCCGTCGACCCAGTATCGGTCGGCTCCGGTGACGTCCTCCTGCCCTGTCTCTCACCGGTGCAAGCGCTCCGGTCGGTCGAGGCTTCAGAGGTGGGTGAGACATGCGGTGGCCCGCCAGTCGGCCACCCCACAAGTCGCGGTGATCGAGCCCGACGAATCTCTCTATGGCCTGTTCGACCTGTCGACTGGCTCCGCGGAGACCGCATCCGAATGCGATAGCAGTGACCCAGCGGTGGAGGTTCTGGTGATTGATGGGCCACGCAGTCCCCCCCGGTTTTCCCCGCACTAACGGAGGCGCAGATGGAGGCGACCCGTCGCATCCCCACGAGGAGTATCTCCCCGCGCCTCTCACGTCATTGCAGCGAGAGGAGCTTCACCGCCGGAACGTGGATGCACTTCACACTCCTATCGTTGGAGAAACCCCCAAGGCCCGGGCCTTGGAGAACGCGCGCTTGGCTAACTTGGCCGAGCGCACTCGACTGGAGAATCTCCAGCGAGCACTCGACGAGCGAGCGCGTCAACGGGTTCCAGAATCCAGTCGACGTCAGCTCTTTCTGCCCCCGCAGGTATATCGAACTCCGATTCAGAATTTGGCAGCTGCAACCCGAATAGCAGAGTCAATTCAGCCCTCTCAGTCAAAGGCTGGCAGAGGCTTGTTGCAAATCAGAGCGTTGCTCCGGGCAGCGGGAGACCAGAATTCCGCTATTTCTCAGTCACGGAACAGGATCCATAGTCGATCCGTTGCAGCATATACAGTCCAGTCGGCTCACAGCCCAACATCGCCCCCGAGGCGTGAGGGACGTGGAGACCGGCGTGATCAGCACAGAAGGAATGAGCAATATGATCACCGATTCGATCGTGATGATCGACGTCGAGTGCCAACCCCTCCCCCGAGGAGTGGATCATATGTGCCTCGACAGCAGGATGACAGACACCCTCATAGTGTTGGGTGGAGAATTCCAGTCGACCCCAGGGAACCAGGTTTTGATGCGCGATCCATTCTCGTTCAAGGTTTGGTCGACAGGAACAGAGCTCACTGAGAAGGCCACGACAGGGATGCACCTACCAGTAGCAGAATACATGTTTCAGGGCCAGAGTGTTTCAGTCGAGCCATCAGAGCCGCTGTGATCCCTCCCAACTTCAGGTTGGCAACTGGAGTTAGTAAATTCACCGATGAGTCTAAGCCCGATAGCTCGAAGACTACCGACTGGCAGTCCAGATTGGCGGTGGCAATGATGAGGAAGCCATGAAGCACCTGCCTCTCATGTTAGAGGGCTCGGCCAGAGCGTGGCTGAATCAGTTAGCACCCAGCAGCATTTACACTTGGGAGGATCTCTCCTGAGTGTTTGTCACAACATTTGAAGGAACATGCAAACGACCTGCAGGTCTCACAGAATTGCGGTCTTGCGCGCAGAAACCGAATGAAACTCTGAGGGATTACATCCAGAGGTGGATCACGTTGCACCACACAGTTGAAAATGTACCAGATCATCAAGTAGTTTGTGCCTTTAAGGAAGGCGTTAAATACAGGGAATTGAATCTGAAGTTCGGTCGAACCAGAGAGATGTCTCTGAATCAGATGATGGAGATTGCCACCAAATACGCTAATGGTGAAGATGAGGATCGACTCCGGAGTGGCAAGCATAAATTAGTCGCCCAGGAAACGGAGGAAATTCCAGTCGGAAGCAGAAGCGGAAAGCCAAGCCAGCCGCTCCTGGGGAGGCCCCGGCCGTAACCCAGGGGAAGTTTAAGGGAAAACCCAAAGGACCTTGGAACCCCAAGAAAGTTAAAGACCAAGATGGAAATGATGTTTTGGATCTGTCGTGTCACATCCACACCAAGAGAGATGAAGAGGGTAAACTCATTTACCCAAAGCATACCACTCGACAGTGTCGGCTCTTGATCCAGCAGTTTCAGGGCAAGCAGCCCAAAGATAAGGAAAAGGAGTTAGACAAAGTTGAGGACAAGGAAGATAGTGACGATGGATACCCCCAGGTCAATTCAACCTTGATGATTTTTGCTGATGTTGAAAGCAAAAGTCGACTGAAGGTTATTAACCGTGAGGTGAATATGGTTGCTCCGACAACACCCAGTTATCTGAAGTGGTCTCAGACTGCCATCACATTCGACCAGTCTGATCACCCTACGCACATTGCCACCCCTGGGAGGCAAGCTTTGGTGGTCGACCCAGTTGTCAAAGGCACTCGACTGACCAAAGTCCTGATGGATGGTGGCAGTGGTTTGAACATACTATATGCAGAAACATTGAAAGGGATGGGCATTCCGATGTCCAGGCTCAGTACCAGTAACATGAGTTTCCATGGAGTCATTCTTGGGAAGAAGGCCGAGTCACTCGGCCAAGAATTACCGCAAGGAAAAGTTGACATTCGAAGTTGTAGATTTCCAAAGTGCTTATCACGCTATTTTGGGCAGGCCAGCTTATGCACGCTTCATGGCTCGACCATGTTATGTATATCTCAAATTGAAGATGCCTGGTCCCAAAGGTGTGATCACTGTTACAGGCAATCGGAAGAAAGCAGAAGAGTGTTTTCAGAAAGGCTCGAAGATTGCTGATGCTCAGATGGTAGTGGTCGAGCTGCAGGAATATCAGAAGACTACAGATCCGAGTGATTTACTGCGAGCCAAGAAGCCTGCTACAGAATCAGCTTTTCATCGTCGGGTGAAACGAAGCTAGTTCACATTCACCCGACCGATCCCAATGCCGCTCCGACTCACATCTCAACGATGCTCGACTCCAAATAGGAAGAAGCGCTCATCCAGTTCCTCCGTGAGAACTGGGACATCTTCGCATGGAAGCCTTCTGACATGCCTGGAGTTCCCAGGGGGCTGGCTGAGCACCGTCTATGAGTCGACCCAAAAGTTAAACCTATGAAAGAACATCTTCGACGGTCCGCCGTCCAGAAGAGGAAGGCTATTGGCGAGGAGGTGGCTCGACTCTTAGTAGCGGAGTTCATCCGAGAGATTTACCACTCCGAGTGGCTCGCCAATGTGGTCATGGTCCCCAAGAAGGACAATTCACTTCGCATGTGCATTGATTTTAAACATATTAATCGGGCCTGCCCGAAAGATCATTTTCCCCTCCCCCGCATCGATCAGATAGTCGACTCGACTGCAGGATGTGAGCGTCTTTCTTTTTTGGACGCTTACTCCGGGTACCATCAGATCCGTCTGTATGGACCCGACGAGATCAAAACAGCTTTCATCACTCCATTCGGATGCTTCTGTTATGTCACACAGCCATTCGGCCTCAAGAATGCCGGAGCCACGTTCATGAGAATGATTCAGAAGTGTTTACTCACTCAAATCAGTCAGAATGTGGAAGCGTACATGGATGATATTGTGGTCAAGTCACGGAAAGGTTCCGACCTGTTGACTGACCTTGCTGAAACCTTTGCCAACCTCAGGAGGTATGATATCAAGCTCAATCCATCAAAGTGCACGTTCGGAGTTCCTGGCGGAAAGTTACTCGGTTTCCTCGTTTCCGAACGGGGAATCAATGCCAATCCAGAAAAAGTGGGTACCATACTCCGAATGAAACGTCCTGTGCGTGTGCACGACGTCCAGAAGCTTACAGGTTGCTTGGCCGCCTTAAGTCGATTCATCTCTCGTCTCGGTGAAAAGGCATTGCCTGTTTACCGACTGATGAAGAAGTCAGACAAGTTCGAGTGGACTCCAGAAGCTGATGCAGCATTTGCAGAGCTCAAAACTCTGCTCTCCACCCAGCCGGTGCTTGCTGCCCCAATCAGCGAAGAGCCCTTGCTGCTTTACATTGCAGCCACAGGACAAGTCGTCAGTACAGTGCTTACGGTCGAGCAGGAAGAAGAAGGAAAGGCCTTCAAAGTTCAGCGTCCAGTATATTATGTTTCTGAAGTTTTGACTCCATCAAACCAAAGATATCCTCATTACCAGAAGCTTGTATATGGGATTTATATGACCACGAAGAAGGTTGCACATTATTTCTCTGACCATTCCATTACAGTCGTCAGCAACGCTCCACTGTCAGAGATTTTACACAACAGAGATGCAACTGGTCGAGTGGCCAAATGGGCGATTGAACTCCTTCCCCTAGATATCAAGTTTGAGGCAAAGAAAGCTATCAAGTCCCAAGCAATTGAAGATTTCGTCGCCGAGTGGATTGAACAGCAACTTTCAACTCAAATTCACTCGGAGCACTGGACCATGTTCTTCGATGGATCTAAAATGCTGAATGGTTCCGGTGCTGGGGTAGTATTGATTTCCCCCAAGGAGATAAGCTCAGATATGTTCTCCGGATTCACTTTGATTCCTCCAATAACAAAGCAGAACAAGCCCAGCAAGACGCAGTCGACCTCCTAGAAGAAGAAAGAAAAATGGCTATGATCTGATCGACCATTTATCAGCAAGACTTACATCGATTCCATGCCAGAAATGTGAAGAGTCGAGCCTTCCAAGAAGGAGATTTGTTCCTCCGAGTGGATCAACAGAAACCACACAAGCTAGCTCCTACTTGGGAAGGCCCCTTCATCGTCACCAGAGTCCTCCACAATGGAGCATATCACCTTTACAATGTCGATCGCCAGATCGATGAGCCACAAGCTTGGAACGCGGAACTGCTCCACCCCTTTTACACTTGAATTCTCACTCGGATGAGATGTAATAAGAAAAACTTCTGTAGTCTATTTATCAAAGACAAGAGTATTACAATTTTTCCTGTAATTGCTGTCGCTTTTGTTTGCGTGTGAAATCCCCCAGTGGGTGGCTTAGCTGCGAATCCGTTTCACCTAAGTTTGCAAAAAAAAAATCCTACCGAGTGGTGAGCCAGCCTCCCACTCGGGGGCTTAGCTGCAGCCCAGTGCTCGCCTAAGTGTTTAAAATCCTACCGAGTGGTGAGCCAGCCTCCCACTCGGGGGCTTAGCTGCAGCCCAGTGCTTGCCTAAGTGTTTAAAATCCTACTGAGTGGAGAGCGAACCTCCCACTCGGGGGCTTAGCTGCAGCCCAGTGCTCGCCTAAGTGTTTAAAATCCTACCAAGTGGTGAACCAGCCTCCCACTCGGGGGCTTAGCTGCAGCCCAGTGC
>NC_041382.1:51754941-51791221 GCF_002162155.2 Triticum dicoccoides
GAGCAAACCTCCCACTCGGGGGCTTAGCTGCAGTCCAGTACTCGCCTAAGTGTTTAAAATCCTACCGAGTGGAGAGCAAACCTCCCACTCGGGGGCTTAGCTGCAGTCTAGTACTCGCCTAAGTATTTGAAATCCTACCAAGTGGTGAGCCAGCCTTCCACTCGGAGGCTTAGCTGCAGTCCAGTACTCGCCTAAGTGTTTGAAATCCTACCGAGTGGAGAGCAAACCTCCCACTCGGGGGCTTAGCTGCAGTCCAGTACTCGCCTAAGTATTTGAAATCCTACCGAGTGGAGAGCAAACCTTCCACTCGGAGGCTTAGCTGCAGCCCAGTGCTTGCCTAAGTATTTAAATCCTACCGAGTGGAGAGCAAACCTCCCACTCAGGGGCTTAGCTGCAGCCCAGCGCTCGCCTAAGTACGAAACACGTCCCAATCCACAAGGATGGCGAGGTGCAAGTCGACTGCTACCTTCTCTTTCGGATCTGCACCACAAATACAAAGTTATTTTGAGTGAGGAACAAGTTCCACTCGACAGATAATTCATGAAGATATTCAACGATAAACCAAGTTCAGATAAATCCTAGAGGTCTCAGACCGCAGATCAAAGTACTCGAGCATTCAGCCCGAAGGAGTTTAATGATTACAAAATCCACTCGGCATTCCGAGGCAAATTTAAGGTGAAGCATAGAAGTTTTATTCCTCCGGCGGAGGACTGGAAGGGGCGACGTACTCGTCCAAGTCGATCCCATCTGCAATGCGAGTGGCAGCAGCAATGAAAGTCTCCATGAAGTCTTGAAAGTTGTGCTTCCTGGTATTGGCAACTTGGATAGCGGCCAGCTTTTGCTCCCTCACTTCCTTGCAGTGAACGCGGACCAGGGACAGAGCGACGTCAGCACCACATCTAGCAGAAGATTTCTTCCATTCCGTCACTCGACCTGGGACTTCATTCAGTCGAGTCATCAGAGACTCGAGGTCATTTCGAAGCGTCGTCCCAGGCCAGAGCGCCGTGTCGATCTGCGACATCACAACCTTCAGCCGAGCAAGATAGTCAACCACGCCGGCAACACGAGATTCCAGTCGGAGCACGTTCATAGCAGCCTCGTCCTTCACTGGAGAATTGATGGGGTCCAAGCCTGTCTCCACTCGACTGGTCTCCTCCTCGAAGTTTTGGCAAAATTCTGTAAACACAGTTCAAAGATAAGTCAGTGGCTTTGTAAAAGGGTGATGAAAGCAAGTCAGTCGAGTGGAAATGATTACCTTCAAGCATGACGAACAACTTCTTGGCAAGCCCTCCAAGATAAGCCTCCAGATCGTTCCTTTTCCTGGCTAGTTCACTTGCCTTGTCACTCAGAGATATCTTGTCGTTCTTCAGACGGCTGACCTCTTGGTTGGCCGTGTCGAGGGCGGTTTTCAGCCTGGAGTTCTCCTCTTCAAGATTACCGACTGAAGCCAGTTTTTCTTCAGCAAGCTTCGTTTTATCCGAGGCCACCTCCTGCGCTTCGGCAAGGTCACAGTCCTTCTTCTTCAGAGCCTCTTCCATTTTATATGTGAAACAACAAGTGAGGTCAACATCAAGGAATGGAAGAAAAGAAAAGACAGTCGTCAAACACTCGCTAGCCATACTTTTTGCTTCGTCTCTCGCTTTCTGCAAGTTCTCATGGGCAAGCTTCAAGTCAAGGTTGAGCTGGATCTATTTGCTTTCCAGTTCAGTATAGCGAGCCACAAGCTCGCAGGATTTCTGCAAAGAATCAATCGACAGATGTCAAAGGTAGGTTGCTTCCGAGCAACTAAGAGGAAAATTGTGGCGTTTCTAAGACTACAGCCGAATCAAAACATTCGACATTAGTCTCGGGGACTACACCCAGTGGGTGCACTCAGCGTGCCCCCACTGGTTCGACCAATCGACGGATGTCAAAGGTAGGTTGCTTCCGAGCAACTAAGAAGATAATTTGTGGAGTTTTCTAAGACTACAGTCAAATCGAAACATTCGACAGTAGTCTCGGGGACTACACCCAGTGGGTGCACTTAGCGTGCCCCCACTGTTTCAAAAAAAAAACAACACAGGAGAGGGGGGTCGACTGCCCGCAGTTGACCATATCTAGTGAGTGCACTCAGCGTGCCCCCACTGGCCCCAAGATTCCACTCGACATGGCCTGACCAGATCGAGCAAAGAAGTTCAAAGAAAAGCATATCAATATAAAGACTACAGTCGACTGCAAACAGTCCACCGTAGTCTCGGGGACTACACCTAGTGGGTGCACTCAGCGTGCCCCCACTAGTAAAAAAAACCCCAATCGACACATGCAGTGGGTGTACAGATTCAAAGATCTTCGGTCGACTGACCTGGACATTGCTTTGAAGAGCCGAGCTTGCGTCATAGGCTGCTTGGCTGGCTTCCCGGACCACCTTCACCTACTCCATCATGATCCCCGCCTGGCGTATAGCCTCCTTAGCAGCACCCACTTGATCCTCAGGGACAGGGTGTGTGGCAAAAAAGGAAGGCGGATCTGCAGACGGCGATGAAGGCCGAACACTCGTCAGAGGCACAACGAAGGACACAGAAGTCCGAGTGGTATTACCACCCTCCTGAACTATGGCCTCAGGCGCTGTTGTGGTTTGCGAGGTCTTGCCAGCCGACGCCCTCCTATTCCTCCTTGCTCTCAGTGGCACGTCGTCATCATCATCAGGGAGATCAATGACATGAGGAGGAGCTACAAGAAAAATCCAAAGTTAAAGATGAAAATTCCAATCGACTGGAGCTATAAGAAATCGTCAGTCGACTAAAGCAGAGCATCGGAAATCATACCAGGGTTGGAGGTAATAGCATCCTCCATATCTTGATCATCATCCTTGGCAGAGATCTCAGAGGTAGCAGCACTGCAAGTTTCGAAAATCAGTCGACTTATTCAATGAGTCGACCAAGAGTCCGTCACGTTCAACAAAGGAAAACAAGTTCTACTATTACCTGGAAATGGTGGGAACGGTCATCCTCATCTTGGGCAGAGCCTTGGGCGGTTTGGATGGCGTCTCTCGTGGATGCTTGGGAGCTTTCTCTGTCAGCGCTGGAGAAGAGGTCCGAGGGCGCTTCGATGACTGCCCAACAGGGGCAGCCGCCTTACCTCGTTCCCGCACAGGGTCATGTGTAAGCTTGGATCGCCTTTCTGAGTGGGGAGGTTCGACTTCTTCCTCCTCCTCTTCACTGGAGTCGTCGTCGTCATCCCCCTCTCCTTCGCCGTCAGATTCCCACTCTTCTCTCTCCTCTCCACTTTCGCCCCCGCTCGCTTCCCCCTCCTCGGCCTGCTCCTGCGCTCCATTGGGTGTCGAGTACATCTCAGTAATAGCCTAGAGGACAACAAACAAGACAAAAGTCAATCGACCGATTCAAAGAGAACAAATAAAGGAAGCAAGATTACAGTCGGAAACGCAAGGTCAGACCTTGTCCACTTCGTATGATTGGTCGAGTGGAGGAATCCTCCTGGCTCCCCTGGGGTTGTCCTTGTTCCTTGTGATACTCGACAGCCGCCCTTCCAACATCTTGTCAGTGACCTCCTCCGGATGGATCCGAGTGGTGTCTTCAAGACCCGAGTACAGCCACATCGGGTGGTCACGAGCCTGAAGCGGCTGGATGCGCCTCCGAAGGAAGACCTCCAACAAGTCCATGCCAGTCACGCCCTCGCGGACAAACTGAACCACGCGACCAACCAGCACCTTGACTTGCACCTTTTCCTCCGGCGTCACTTTCAGAGAGGCAGGTTTTTGTGCCCGGTTCAGAGAGAAAGGCGGAAGCCCAGTCGACTGTCCTGGGGTCGCCTAATCTTTACAGTAAAACCAGGTCGACTGCCACCCACGGACCAACTCGGGAAAAGTGATAGACGGAAAAGAGCTTTTTCCCCTCATCTGAATCGCCAGGCCCCCGCACAGCTGGATCACCTGCGTCCTTTCGTCACTCGACTTGGCTTTCTTGACCGACTGAGAGCGACAAGTGAAGATGTGCTTGAAGAGTCCCCAATGGGGCGGCAACCCAAGAAGTTCTCACACAAGGAAACAAAGGCAGCAAGATACACAATGGAATTGGACGTAAAGTGATGGAGCCGTGCTCCGAAAAAATTCAGGAAGCTACGGAAAAAAGGATGAGGAGGCAGAGAGAATCCGCGATCAATATGGGTGGTGAGGAGGACGCACTCACCATCGAGAGGCTGGGGTTCGACTTCTTTCCCTGGGAGACGCGCAGATTCGTGGGGAATGAATCCCTCCTCAACCAGATCATCAAGATCGTCTTGCCGAATCACCAACGGCATCCAATCGCCCTGGATCCAACCCTTGGGCAGAGCGGTCCTCAAAGAAGATCCGCCCCGACCGGACTTCTTCGCCTTCCCCTGCACCGCCGACTTGTTTGCGTGCTCCAGAGCCGACGTCTTCTCCTTCCCCATCGTCGCCGGCGAAGCTCAAACGGATCTACTTCACCGAGGCGAGAGCGGAGGTGGCGGAGGATTTTGTGAAGGAAGGGGGAGAAGTGAAGGCGTACTATTCGAGGGTCCCGAGCCAGCAGCTTATAAAGAGTCGCTTTCGAGTGACTGACTGGTAGGCCCAGGCAATCCTGCCAAATCCCGCAACAGGCGCCCACGCTGTACATGCCGAAAAAGGTGGCGCGGAGATCGAGGAGGTTCCGTTCTATCCCATCCGATTACTGCGGCCGCCCCCGTCCCGCGCGCTTCCCGAAATTCAAATCCCGCAAAATCCGTGGGCTGCAAAACAACTCGTCAAATGGAAGATCTCTTTCGCACCATCACTCGGAACTTCACAAGTAAAGAAATTCACTCGACAAGAGACCAAGAATGGATCAAGGCGACTGAAAAAAGTTGACGACGTCATTCGTGACAATTGATCCAGAACAAGACGTTCATATAGCACGAAGAACCAGTCGGAAGGATCCCCAACTCCATCTGCACTCGACCCTCGATCCATTCGGGGGCTAATGATAAAGCTATGTACTTGGGGTAGGGGCATGGACCTGTCCTAAGTGCCCTACCCAAGGACATCCCCGGAAGAAGTCGCCTTCCACTCGACTTGGAGGTATCCCACTCGACGAATTCAAGACACTCGACCATGAAGCTGTCACTCGACCACAAAGCCAACCAGTCGACTGCCAGGAGATCTAAAGTCACTCCGCACGCGAATGGTCGATCATTAAGTAGCTTTTATGGTCATCATAGCACTTTATTAGGGGCGTTACCAGTAACGCCCAGCCTTAATGTACTTTAAACCCTGCATAACTGAGGGCGGGAGGGGCCTGGCGAACTCTATATAAGCCACCCCCTCCTCAGTGTCAAGGGTTCACACCCCTGTTACTCATACACATAGAATTCAATCGACCACCTCCGGGGACCGAGACGTAGGGCTGTTACTTCCTCCGAGAAGGGCCTGAACTCGTAATCCTCGTGTGCTTACAGCTCCTCCATAGCTAAGATCTAGCCTCTCCGTACATACCCCCCTACATTACTGTCAGAGTTAGAACCACGACAGGCACATCCTCACAAATACCGACAGGTATAGCAGTTGATTTATCAGCCATTTGCAAAGATATTTCAGTAGGTGTCAGCTTATTCAATTCAAGTCTATGATATAAAGAGAGAGGCATAACACTAACACCGACTCCGAGATCACATAAAGCAGTTTTAACATAGTTTCTTTTAATGGAGCATGGTATAGTTGGTACTCCTGGATCTCCAAGTTTCTTTGGTATTCCACCATTAAATGTAGAATTAGCAAGCATGGTGGAAATTTCAGCTTCCGGTATCTTCCTCTTATTTGTGATAATATCCTTCATATATTTAGCATAAGGATTTGTTTTGAGCATATCAGTTAATCGCATACGCAAGAAGATAGGTCTAATCATTTCAGCAAAGCGCTCAAAATCCTCATCATCCTTTTTCTTGGATGATTTGGGAGGAAAAGGCTTGGGTTTCTGAACCCATGGTTCTCTTTCTTTACCGTGTTTCCTACCAACAAAGTCCCTCTTATCATAACATTGATTCTTTGATTGTGGGTTATCAGGATCAACAGCAGGATCAATTTCTACATCATTATCATTGCTAGGTTGAGCATCAACATGAACATCATTATTAATATTATCACTAGGTTCATGTTCATTACCAGATTGTGTTTCAGCATCAGAGATAGAAATATCATTGGGATTCTCAGGTGTTTCAGCAATAGGTTCACTAGAAGCAGGCAAAGTCCTATCATTTTTCTTTTTCTTTTTCTTAGAAGGACTAGGTGCATCTATATTATTTCTCTGAGAATCTTGCTCAATTCTCTTAGGGTGGGCTTCAGGATACAAAGTTTCCTGAGTCATGCTACCAGTTCTAGTAGCCACTCTAACAACATATTCATTTTTCTTACTATTCATTTCATTGAGCAAATCATTTTGAGCCTTAAGTACTTGTTCTACTTGAGTGGTAACCATAGAAGCATGTTTAGTAATGAGTTTAAGTTCACCTTTAACTCTAGACATATAATCACTCAAGTGTTCAATCATATAAGCATTGCATTTTAATTGTCTACCAACATAAGCATTCAAAATTTTCTTGTGTGACAATAAAATTATCAAACTCATCTAAGCATTGGCTAGCTGACTTATAACGAGGAATATCACCTTCATCAAATCTATAGAGATAATTTACCTTTACTACCTGTGTCGTGTCGAGTTATTAAGACCCTGCGTTGCTTCAATAGGTGATGGATTATGACAATGTATTTCTTCCACAGGCGTTAAATTAAGGCCATGTATTTCTTCAATAGGAGGTAAATTCTTAATATCTTCAGCTTTTATACCTTTTTCTTTCATAGATTTCTTTGCCTCTTGCATATCTTCAGGACTGAGAAATAGAACACCCCTCTTCTTCGGAGTAGGTTTAGGAATAGGCTCAGGAATTGGCTCAGGAAGTGTCCAATTATTTTCATTTGTAAACATACTATTCAATAGAATTTCAGCTTCATCAGGTGTTCTTTCCCTGAAAACACAACTAGCACAACTATCCAAGTGTTCCTTGGAAGCATCGGTTAGTCCATTATAAAAGATATCAAGTATTTCATTTTTCTTAAGAGGATGATCAGGCAAAGCATTAAGTAATTGGAGAAGCCTCCCCCAAGCTTGTGGGAGACTCTCTCTTTCAATTTCCACAAAATTATATATTTCCCTTAAGGCAGCTTGTTTCTTATGAGCGGGGAAATATTTAGCAGAGAAGTAATAAATCATATCCTGGGGACTACACACACAACTAGGAGCAAGAGAATTAATCCATATCTTAGCATCACCCTTTAATGAGAACGGAAATATTTTAAGGATATAAAGGTAGCGAGTTCTCTCATCATTAGTAAATAGGGTGGCTATATCATTCAATTTAGTAAGATGTGCCACAATAGTTTCAGATTCATAGCCATAGAAAGGGTCGGATTCAACCAAGGTAATTATCTCAGGATCAACAGAGAATTCATAATCCTTATCAGTAACACAGATAGGTGATGTAGAGAAAGCAGGGTCAGGTTTCATTCTAGCATTA
Source organism: Triticum dicoccoides (assembly GCF_002162155.2). Classification (NCBI taxonomy): domain Eukaryota; kingdom Viridiplantae; phylum Streptophyta; class Magnoliopsida; order Poales; family Poaceae; genus Triticum; species Triticum dicoccoides. The sequence continues at coordinate 51,762,502 of NC_041382.1, forward strand.
AGAGATTGCTGCTTCCATTTAGCTAATAATTTCATAGCATCATACCTATCATTGCAAGCAAAGATTTCCTTAGCAATGGCTTCATCCATAATCAATATTAGGGGGAGAGCCTTCATAATCAATATTATCAATAATTTCATTCTCTCTAGCCCTAGCAAGTTGTTCATCAAGAAATTCACCAAGTGGCACAATAGTATCAAGCATAGAAGTAGTTTCATCATAAGTATCGTGTATAGCAGAAGTGGCATCATCAATAACATGTGACATATCAGAACGAATAGCAGAAGCAGGTTTAGGTGTCGCAAGCTTACTGAAAACAGAAGGTGAATCAAGTGCAGAGCTAGATGGCAGTTCCTTACCTCCCCTCGTAGTTGAGGGATAAATTGTTGTCTTAGCGTCTTTCAAGTTCTTCATAATGACCAGCAGATATAAATCCCAAGTGACTCAAAGAATAGAGCTATGCTCCCCGGCAATGGCGCCAAAAATTAGTCTTGATAACCCACAAGTGTAGGGGATGGCAACAACTTTCGAGGGTAGAGTATTCAGCCCAAATTTATTGATTCGACACAACGGGAGCCAAAGAATATTATCAAGTATTAGCAACTGAGTTTTCAATTCAGACACACCTGGAAACTTAATATCTGCAGCAAAGTGTTTAGTAGCAAAGTAATATGATAGTAGTGGTAACGGTAGCAAAAGTAACGATAGCAAAAGTAATATTTTTGGGTTTTGTAGTGATTGTAACAATAGCAACGGAAAGTAAATAAGCGAGGAACAATATAGGAAAAGCTCGTAGGCGTTGGATCGGTGATTATGTCGGATGCGGTTCATCATGTAACAATCATAACATAGGGTGACACAGAACTAGCTCCAATTCATCAATGTAATGTAGGCATGTATTCCGAATATAGTCATACGTGCTTATGGAAAAGAACTTGCATGACATCTTTTGTCCTACCCTCCCGTGGCATCGGGGTCCTAATAGAAACTAAGGGATATTAAGGCCTCCTTTTAATAGAGTACCGGAACAAAGCATTAGCACATAGTGAATACATGGACTCCTCAAACTACGGTCATCACCGGGAGTGGTCCCGATTTTTGTCACTTCGGGGTTGCCAGATCATAACACATAGTAGGTGACTATAGACTTGCAAGATAGGATCAAGAACTCACATATATTCATGAAAACATAATAGGTTCATATCTGAAATCATGGCACTCGGGCCCTAGTTACAAGCATTAAGCATAGCAAAGTTATAGCAACATCAATCTCAGAACATAATGGATACTAGGGATCAAACCCTAACAAAACTAATTCGATTACATGATAGATCTCATCCAAACCATCACCGTCCAGCAAGCCTACGATGGAATTACTCACGCACGGCGGTGAGCATCATGAAATTGGTGATGGAGGATGGTTGATGATGACGACGGCGACGAATCCCCCTCTCCGAAGCCCCGAACGGACTCCAGATCAACCCTCCTAAGAGAGTTTAGGGCTTGGGGGCGGCTCCGTATCGTAAAACGCAATGAATCTTTCTCTCTGATTTTTTCTCCCCGAACACGAATATATGGAGTTGGAGTTGAGGTCGGTGGAGCGTCAGGGGGCCCACGAGGCAGGGGGCGCGCCCTAGGGGGGGGGTGCCCTCCACCCTCGTGGAAAGGGTGTGGGCCCCCTGACGTGGATTCTTCTTCTAGTATTTTTCTTATTTTCCGAAAATACGTTCCGTGGAGTTTCAGGTCATTTCGAGAATGTTTGTTTCTGCACAGAAATAACACCATGGAAAGTCTGCTGAAAACAGCGTCAGTATGGGTTAGTTCCATTCAAATCATGCAAGTTAGAGTCCAAAACAAGGGCAAAAGTGTTTGGAAAAGTAGATACGACGGAGACGTATCATTGTTCATCAAGAAATTCACCTAGTGGCGCAGTAGTATCAAGCATAGAAGTAGTTTCATCATAAGTATCATGCATAGCAGAAGTGGCATCATCAATAACATGTGACATATCAGAATTAATAGCAGAAGCAGGTTTAGGTGTCGCAAGCTTGCTCAAAACACAAGGAGAATCAAGTGCAGAGCTAGATGGCAGTTCCTTACCTCCCCTCATAGTTGAGGGATAAATTTTTGTTTTCTCGTCTTTCAAGTTCCTCATAGTGACCAGCAGATATAAATCCCAAGTAACTCAAAGAATAGAGCTATGCTCCCCGGCAACAACGCCAGAAAATAGTCTTGATAACCCACAAGTATAGGGGATCACAATAGTTTTCGAGGGTAGAGTATTCAACCCAAATTTATTGATTCGACACAAGGGGAGCCAAAGAATATTCTCAAGTATTAGCAACTGAGTTGTCAATTCAGCCACACCTGGATAACTTAATATCTGCAGCAAAGTATTTAGTAGCAATGTAGTATGATAGTAACGGTAACAGTGGCAAAGGTAACAGTAGCATTATTTTAGTGATTGTAACAGTAGCAGCGGTAAAGTAACTAAACAAAGAACAATATGTGAAAAGCTCGTAGGCATTGGATCGGTGATGAATAATTATGACAGATGCAATCATTCATGTAACAGTTATAACATAGGGTGACACAGAACTAGCTCCAATTTATCAATGTAATGTAGGCATGTATTCCGAATATAGTCATACGTGCTTATGGAAAAGAACTTGCATGACATCTTTTGTCCTACCCTCCCGTGGCAGCGGGGTCCTAGTGGAAACTAAGGGATATTAAGGCCTCCTTTTAATAGAGTACCGAACCAAAGCATTAACAAATAGTGAATACATGGACTCCTCAAACTGCGGTCATCACCAGGAGTGGTCCCGATTATTGTCACTTCAGGGTTGCCGGATCATAACACATAGTAGGTGACTATAACTTGCAATATCGGATCAAGAACACAAATATATTGATGAAAACATAAAGGGTTCCGATCTGAATTCATGGCACTCGGGCCCTAGTGACAAGCATTAAGCATAGCAAAGTCATAACAACATCAATCTCAGAACATAGTGGATACTAGGGATCAAACCCTAAAAAAACTAACTCGATTACATGATAAATCTCATCCAACCCATCACCGTCCAGCAAGCCTGTGATGGAATCACTCACGCACGGCGGTGAGCATCATGAAATTGGTGATGGAGGATGGTTGTTGATGATGATGGCAATAGATTCCCCTCTCCGGAGCCCCGAACGGACTGCAGATCAGCCCTCCCGAGAGAGTTTAGGGCTTGGCGGCGGCTCCGTATCGTAAAACGCGATGAATCCTTCTCTTTGATTTTTTTCTCCCCGAACACGAATATATGGAGTTGGAGTTGAGGTCGGTGGAGCACCAGGGGGCCCACGAGGCAGGGGCGCGCCTCCCACCCTCGTGGACAGGCTGTGGGCCCCCTGGCCTTGATTCTTTCGCCCGTATTTTTTATATATTCCAAAATAAATCTCCGTTGATTTTCAGGTCATTCCGAGAACTTTTGTTTCTACACAAAAATAACACCATGGCAATTCTGCTGAAAACAACATCAGTCCAGGTTAGTTCCATTCAAATCATGCAAGTTAGAGTCCAAAACAAGGGCAAAAGTGTTTTGAAAAGTAGATATGTTGGAGACATATCAGTCTTCGTTTCGAGCTATTTTGTGCCGCAGATTAGAGCAAGATGTCTTCTCAAGAGTCAGTCGGGGAGAGTAGGGTGTCTCATCCGACACTGGGACCAGGAACAAACAGCGATGCTGACCACTTTGGGCCAGCAACGGAGGAAGAGATGGAGGCCGATCTGAAAAGGATAGATGTCATGGAGGAGGATCAAGAAGTCACTTCTCGCTTCCGGGCTGGATTCACGATGGGGGAACTACAGAGCTCGGCTATTCCAAACTCGGTTATTCCTTCCAATGTTAGATTTCTTTCTTATGAAAATATGAAGAAGAGTGTTGCTTGTTCTCCCACAGCTATGGAACATCCATGGGTGCAAGGAGCTTTAACCGTCACGGGTAAGCTCCGTAAGGAGATAATGGATCTCAAGCAGCAACTCAATAAGCTCGAGGAAGAGAATCGTATCCTGAGGAGTATCATCGCCAAGAATATCACATCACCACCTCCAAAGAAAGAGATATAATCACATGGGTGTGGGCACTCCCCTTGGCAACTGCCAAGCTTGGGGGAGGTGCCCCGGTATCGTATCACCATCACACTCCTATCTTTACCGTTTTTCTTAGTTCGATCCTTTTGGTAATGTCTTGATCTAGTAGAAATAAAGTTTTAGTATGATCTAGTTTTGAGTTTTGCTTTATGATCCTTCTATGTAATCGAGTCCGTGAGCTATATATAATAAAGATTAGTGTTGAGTCAAGGGCTTGATTATCTTGCTATGATCTTGAGTGAATAAAAAGAAAGAGAAAGAATAAAAAGAAATAAAGAGATCATATTGATCTTATGGAAAGTAATGACTTCACATATAAATAGTATGATGATTAAGAGTTGTTGAGTGTTGACAAGCATAGTTTTGGTCATCGTTGCAATTAATATGAAGTAATAAAGAAAGAGAGGTTTCACATATAAATATACCATCTTGGACATCTTTTATGATTGTGAGCACTCATTAAAATATGACATGCTAAAGAGTTGACGTTGGACAAGGAAGACAACGTAATGGGTTATGTCTTCTTATATCTGAAATAAATTATATTGTCATGGATCATCCAACATGTTGAGCTTGCCTTTCTCCCTCATGCTAGCCAAGTCTTTGCACCAAGTAGAGATATTACTTGTGCTTCCAATACCCTTAAACCCAGTTTTGCCATGAGAGTACACCATATCTACCTATGGATTGAGTAAGATCCTTCAAGTAAGTTGTCATTGTTGCATGCAATAAGAATTGCTCTCTAAATATGTATGACTTATTAATGTGGAGAAAATAAGTGAGGGAGTCCTGGATTAGGGGGTCTCCGAACAGCCGGACTATTAGACTATGAAGATACAAGACTCAAGACTTCGTCTCGTGTCCAGATGGGACTCTCCTTGGAGTGGAAGGCAAGCTTGGCAATACGGATATGTAGATCTCCTCCCTTGTAACCGACTCTGTGTAACCCTAGCCCCTCCGGTGTCTATATAAACCGGAGGGTTTAGTCTGTAGGATAACAACAATCATACCATAGGATAGCTTCTAGGGTTTAGCCTCTACGATCTCGTGGTAGATCAACTCTTGTAATACTCCATATCATCAAGATCAGTCAAGCAGGAAGTAGGGTATTACCTCCATCGAGAGGGCCCGAACCTGGGTAAACATCGTGTCCCCCGCCTCTTGTTACCATCCGCCTTAGACGCATAGTTCCGGACCCCCTACCCGAGATCCGCCGGTTTTGACACTGACGTTGGTGCTTTCATTGAGAGTTCCACTGTGTCGTCACCATAAGGCCTGATGGCTCCTCCGATCATCGGTAACGATGCGGTCCAGGGTGAGATCTTCCTCCCCGGACAGATCTTCGTATTTGGCGGCTCCGCACTGCGGGCCAACTCGCTTGGCCATCTGGAGCAGATCGAGAGCTACGCCCCTGGCCACCAGGTCAGGTTTGGAAACTTGAATTACACTGCCGACATCTGCAGAGGCTTGATCTTCGACGGATTCGAGCCCATGCCAGGTGCGCCATACAATCACGACGAGCATGATTTAGCTCTGCCGTCGGACAGTGTTCGGGAGATCGCACTGGCAACTACTCCGGCCTTCAATCTCGAGCAAATTGCACCATCCGAGGACGGGTGGATAGACCCCGCCATGGAGGCTGCACTCTCAGGGGCGATAGAGCTGGATATTGACTTCACCCCTTACGAGAGCCGTGATGCCGAACCACTGGATTCGTCCCCGGCCACGGACTCCGAGCCGCTGCGCCTGTACCTATCGAATCCGATTGGGCGCCGATCATGGAGTTTACCTCCGCGGATATCTTTCAGCACTCGCCCTTCAGCGACGTGCTAAACTATGTCAGGAGAACCTTGGCCGAACTATGTCCGGCAAGAATGGGATGCAGACGACAAAGATATTCGCTGCCCACCCACCACCCATTTAGTAGCCATTGTCGACGATCTAACCGACAAGCTCGACTTCAACTCCGAAGACATCGACAGTATGGACGACAATGCAGGGGATGAGCTGGAGCCACCGACCACAGGGCGCTGGACCACCACTTCATCACATGACATATACATGGTGGATACACCCAAAGAAAACAATGACGAGGAATGGAAAGAAGCAACGAAGAACAGCTCCATCGAGAAGCAAACAAAGCGTCGACGTAGGCGCCGCTCTAAATCCCGCCTCGGCAAAAACAGCGATAACAGCAAAAGAGAAAATAACACCCCGGTCGACTCTGGAGGAAACGACGACCACATTGACCTAGCGGCAGAGCACGATGAAGCTGCAAACCGCGAACATAGTACGGATCCGATGTCCGAACACGGCGACGCCAAGGATAAAGCTCACCAACCTCCCTCCGAGGAGGAAAACAGTCCGGACGAAGATGCACACATCATCCCGGAAAGGCACTTGGAACAAGAGAACTTCCGCAAAAGGCTTATCGCCACAGCGAGGAGTCTGAAGAAGCGGAAGCAAAGGCTTAAGGCCACACAAAATACGCTCAACAACAAATGGAACAAAGTGCTCGACAATGAAAAAAATTATGGTGGAAGTTACCACACAAAGAGCTATCCAAAGTGCAAGTTATTGCCCGAATTCGACGATGAAGCCTTAGAGCCCACACAGCCGAAAAACAAAACGGCCAACCAATAGGATCAACTGCCTCGTGGCCACGATAGAGCGGCTAACAAGGCCGCACATAAGCCAACACACGATCTACATGCGGACTCGCGTCAAAAACCCAGCATGACCAGATCCATCTATGGATCTAGGAAGCGAGCTACGGCACAAAATCAAAACCGAATACCACAACCGTTTGAACGTCATGATACATCTAAATACAGGGGTGCCGCACACCCCCTATGTTTCACCGATGAGGTGCTGGACCATGAATTTCCACAGGGATTCAAACCCGTGAACATAGAGGCATACGATGGAACGATAGACCCTGGGGTCTGGATTGAGGACTTCATCCTCCATATCCATATGGCTCGCGGAGATGATCTCCACGCCATCAAATACTTGCCCCTCAAGCTGAAAGGGCTAGCTCGACACTAGCTGAAAAGCCTCCCGAAAATTCAGTTGGAAGTTGGGAGGAGCTTGAGATGCTTTTAGGGCTAACTTTCAAGGGACTTATGTCCGACCTTCGGACGGAGACAATCTAAGTCATATAATTCAACAGCCCGAAGAGTCAACCCGAAAGCTTTGGAACAGATTCCTCACCAAGAAGAATCAAATTGTCGATTGCCCGGATGCCGAAGCCTTAGCAGCTTTCAAACATAGTATCCGGGACGAATGGCTCGCTAGACACCTTGGCAGGAAAAACCGAGGACAATTGCAGCCCTAACAAGCCTTATGACCCGCTTTTTCGTGGGCGAAGATAGCTGGTTGGCCTGCAGTAGCACCAGCGACCCAAGCACATACGAAGTCAGGGATGGCAATGGAAAACCACGACGCAGCAAAAGCAAGCTTCGAAACAATGAAGACAGCCCAGACAATACGGCGGTAAACGCCGGATTTAGGGGCTCTCAACCCGGTCAATGGAAAAGGCCTTCCAAAGGCAGCAGGGATGGACCGTCAAGCCTAAACAAGATTCTAGACAAATTATGTCAGATCCATGGCAGCCCCGATAAACCTGCAGATCACACCCACAGAGAATGCTAGGTCTTCAAGCAGGCCGGTAAGCTAAACGCCGAACACAAGGGGAGGGAGACACCAAGTGAAGACGAGGATGAACCTCGCCAGCAAAACACCGGGGGATAGAAAAAGTTCCCACCAGAGGTCAAAACGGTGAACATGATTCATGTGACGAAGAGGAGGAGCAAACACGCACTCCAAGACGTATGCGCCCTAGAGCCCGTCACCCCCAAGTTCAACCCTTGGTCGACCTACCCAATCACTTTAGATCCCCGGGATAGCCCGACCATTGTCCGACACGGAGGATCGGCTGCCTTGGTACTCGACCCAATAATCAATGGATACCATCGCACCCGAGTCCTCATGGACGGCCACAGTAGTCTTAATCTGATATATCAGGACACAGTTCGCAAAATGGGGATAGACCCAACAAACATTAGCCAAAACAATACTACCTTTAAAGGAGTAATACCAGGCCCGGAGGCCCGCTCCATGGGCTCTCTATTACTAGAGGTTGTATTCGGTTCTCCCGACAACTGCCGAAGCAAAAAGTTATCCTTCGACATAGCTCCATTCCGAAGTGGCTATCAAGCACTACTCGGAAGAGCAGCTTTCGCTCATTTTAATGCAGTACCGCATTACGCTTCCCTCAAGCTTAAGATGCCCGGTCCACATGGCATCATCACCATTAGTGGAAACGTTGAACGTTCCTTACAAGCGGAAGAATGTGCGACGGCTTTAATAGCTGAACACTAAATGGCCCCTCCAACCAGAGTAAAGGACCGGTCGTCAAGACCGCGGACATGGCTAGACGAGTCCGATGCACTACTAGCTTCAACAGCTTGGATAAACCCGAACGGTTTGATGGTTACACCCCCATAGATGGTACCAGGGACTTCCCGCGTGTAATTAGGGCTAGTTCGGCTCAACTCGACTTATCTTGAATTTTAATGGTTTATTGAGAATAACCAATTTTTTGGCACGGCAACTTTCATCTAAGTTCTTATCTTTTACAGATGACAATCGCGCCACACCCGTCCAGGAAACGGCACAACGGAGACACAGGCGCAGACGTGCAGCAGGGACCCGCTCAAAGGTTTCTTTTTAGATTAAGACCCCGCGTAAACCTTTTTTATTGTCTCTTGCTGTTCACATCCTCCGGATACCTAGTATAACCGAGAAGGATGCTGACATTATTGGCATTTCGCCATGTCAGAGCTTTGCATGTACCTGGACACTCGGGGTTCATTATCAAGGGCATCGCTCAGCCCGGCATATATTTTAAAGACCGAATACCTTAGGGAGTGTTCGGCGTCGCGAGTTTGGCCTTATATGCATCAGCTCCGAATCATGTCTTTGGTCAAATGTTGGGTTTGCCCGGCTCCCGTGTTTTGCTACCTTACATTCCGCTCTATCGGCTAAGGCGGCACCGGGAGAACTACTGCGATTGTGCCCTAGTTCATCCGGACGAGCACCTCAGTAGAGAAGGCCGAAAACAGACTGTCATGATAAAGCGCGAGAATGGTCAACCACTCAATGACTTATCGAAATCTTCAGGATTCCTCTGCATTAACGAAGGGCCGTTTCCCAGTCATGTACGTACGCGCCCCGTATTCAGATGAGCACGGAAGTACCAGGGGCTATATAGTAGTCCCACCGTCAAACTCCCATGGCTAAGTGAAAGTGTTAAAGCAATATAGTCCGATTGCCTTATTCGCTGCGCTACCACCTCCTTAATGGACCAGGACGTTGGATCAAGTGTGAATAAGCATTTTTTGTGAACACCCCCGCATTATATGCGTGGGGGCTGAAGCTGCATATATACATAAACGGCCGCATAGGAGGCATCATAATACTTTCAGGAAAAAGTATAAACACAGCCTTTACAACTCAATAAAACATTGTTTTCACAATGGGAATACATGTCACTAGAACATAATATTCTTCGAACACTGAGCCTCTATTGAGTGAGCGCCTTCAAGGACTTCTTCAAAATAGTGCTCGACAGCTACTCGGCCCACGGCCGAATTCTGGGTTGCAATAGCGGTGGCCTCCATGTCTGCCCAGTATGTCTTGACAAGGGTAAGTGCCATCCGCGCACCCTCTATGCACGCCGACCTCTTCATAGCGTCGATGTGCGGCACATCACCAAGGAACTATTGCACCAGACTAAAATAACTATTCGGCCCTGGCCCTTCCGGCCACAGATGATCCACAACAGACCTCATGGCAAGCCCGGACAACCTATGGAGCTCGGCCCACTCGGCCATTTGCTCATTTAGTAGGAGCGGACACGCCGAAGCATTGAACTGCGACCAGAATAGCTTCTCCGCTTCGCGATCTTTTTGGTCTTTGAAATACTCGGTCGCATCAGCAGCACTCACTGACAAATCCAAGTACGCATCTGCAGAACTCCAAACTTGATCCAGAAGGGCATACTTAGGATCTCCGAACTTTGTCCGCAACAAAAAGGGCTTCCCAACCGCGATATCTCCGGCTTGACGTAGCTCCTCCTTCGCTGCTCTGATTTTAGAGCGGGCTTCCTTGTCTGCTACCATGGCCTTCTCCAGGTCCGTCGCCTTCGCTCGGTTTTCTTTTTCAAGGAGCTGGTACCGGTCAGCGGCATCTTTCAACTCAACGGCCATCTTGGCCATTTTTTCCTTGCTTTGGCAATGCGCAGCCTGTTTGGCTCTCAGCTCTTAGACCGCCTTTAGAGTGGCCGCATCACTATTCCTGGCTTGTTCCTTGGCTCGGGCAAGTTCTGCCCGAAGGGTCTCCACTGCGGCAGCTCCATCCGCAGTCACAAACATAGTTAAGATACTAGCATCAGGCTCCTCTTACTACATGTTGATCACCGGAGAAATCACATACCCCGCGCCTCGTCGAGCTGCTTGTTAACAAGCACGATGTCGGCATCTGCCGCATCAAGTTGCCGCTTCAGCTCGGCAAACTCAACAGTCCGGCTAGCCACCGGACCCTCCGCCACCTGCACATGAAGGCGGACTGATCATTACCTGAGACTATGATCCTCTGTTCGCCGCCGTTCTCGACGGCAACCAGAGTCTCAGGGCCTACTATCTGCATAGGGCACACCTAATGTGTGCGGTACTGTAAAAACCACACACTATATCCCATACCTCAAAGCCTTTCAGCAGACTCATGAAAGCTTCATGCAACCCGCTTTCGGCGGAAGAAATCCTCTGAATCACCGTACCCATTAGCGCTCGATGCGCTTCCAAGATAGCCGCTTGTTCCAGAAGATCCTTTAGTGCGTCCGACCGCACACCGGACGGTTCCAGACTCTTTTTGCCGCTCTCCTTAGGAGCCGAATACTGAGGACTTCGGGTGGCCGAGGGATTACCCTCTGGCCTTGGCGGATCAGGAGAAGCCCTTCGCGACGACACTTCAGCGTCGCCGGCCTCATAAGGCGGGGTGGCATGGGGAGGTGTTTGGCTCTCCATCATCTCCAGAAGAAGATCCCCCGAAGACGAACTCTGTCGAGAAGGGCTACGATCCGAACTACAAGATGTACGTTTCGGTTATTGTCCCCAGAGGTAAAGCAGGATACTTTTACTACTATGCACTTTTTGTTTACTTACATCTCGATGGGTGGCTGATCCCCTTGCAGACACTGTGTGGCAAGGGTACCCTCCGAGGCAGGACCCTCTAGCGAAGATTTCTTCCCCCGTTTGGAAACCTTTGTTTCCGGGTCTTCAGAGGTGGTCCTCTTCCTTCCTCGGGGAGAGGGAATTTCAGATCCTTCTCCCTGGTTGTCCTCCTTCGAGGAGGCGCTAATTCGCCCAGTTTGGATGAACACCGAGTGAGGCCCACTTTCAGCCTCTTTATTCCCCCCTTCATGTTCCCATGAGGGCGCCTAATAAGGCGCCGGCTCGAGCATTCTTGCCAGTACCGGATCTGCTATTCCTTCGGGGAGGCGAGCCGAACACCTAATCATCTTCGCCTTTGTCACCCAGTCCTGGTCAAAGAGCGACTTTTCAGAATGATGTTGTGATAAATAAAAAGACAGCGTATTCAGCCATGGGATTACTTACTTGGGTGTCTGGGCGATTGCAGCTCAGACCCGCATCCTCGGTGAGGTCCGGACACCTTATTTGTGGTTCGAAGAACAATTTATACATCTCTTTAGGCGTCATGCCGAAGAAGTGCTGAATATCTCGCGGTCCTTCCGGGTTGAACTCCCACATTCGGAGAGGTCGATGTTTGCAAGGCAGGACCCGACGAACTAGCATGACTTGCATTACTGTAACCAGGCCGACGTCTCTCTCGAGGAGATCTCGGATGCGACTCTGCAATATCAACACGTCATTTACTGGCCCCCAGTCCACCCCCTTATTGATCCATGACGTCAATTGTGGTGGGGGGCTCGAGCGAAAGGCAGGTGCGGCCACCCACTTGGTACCCCGGGGAGCTGTGATATAAAACCACTCCCGTTGCCATAAACTGGACACCTCCGGGAAGGAACCTTTTGGCCATGGAACTTTGACGCCTTTTCTTATTACGGCGCCGCCGCACTCTGCATGTCGCCCCTCGATCATCTTCGGCATCACATTGAAGGTTTTGAGCCACAGGCCGAAGTGTGGGGTGATGCGGAGGAAGGCTTCACACACGACGATGAACGACGAGATGTGAAGGGCGGAATCCAGGGCCAGGTCATGGAAATCCAGCCCATAATAAAACATAAGCCCCCTAACAAAGGGATCTAAAGCAAGGCCTAGCCCTCGGAGGAAGTGGGAGATGAATACAACGCTCTCGCCAGGTTCGGGAGTGGGAATGACCTGCCCTCGAGCAGGCAACCTGTGCGGGATTTCGCTGGTCAGATATCTGGCCTCTCTTAGCTTCTTGATGTCTTCCTCTGTGACAGTGGAAGGCATCCACCGACCTTGAAGGTTGGATCCGGACATGTTGAAGGTCCAAAGCGCCTGACCTAAGCCTTGGGTGTTGGAACTCGAGGTGGGGGGAAGGATTCGATTGAGTGCAAGAAGAAAAAGGACAGGCCTTGGCCTTTTTATAAAGGGGATGAATATCAAGCGTCCTCCGCGTAGCCGTTTGGGGACTTGCCTAAAATCGAGGAGTCATACCAACGGGCATGGTTGGGTTACCCACACCCGTATTGATGAGAATCCCGTGATAAGGGGACATGATCTCTTATTTGACAAGACGTGCCAAGGAAACCGCCTCGCAATATATGCCGTGGCTAGTTGAGAAAAATGGTTCGAATAATGACCAGGCCGTGGTGTGATGTCATACTACAGAATGTGTCAGCAGATTAGATTTGTGGAAATATTATTCTCTCTACGGTAGTATGTGGAATTTGTTTTGCAGAGTCGGACACTATCCTTGTGTTCAAAATCTTCTATGGAGTATTCGGGGGAAGAACCCGCCTTGCAATGCCGAAGACAATCTACGCGCCGAACTCATCGTCATTGAAGCCTGGTTCAGGGGCTACTGAGGGAGTCCTGGATTAGGGGGTCTCTGGACAGCCGGACTATATCCTTTGGCCGGACTGTTAGACTATGAAGATACAAGACTCAAGACTTCGTCTCGTGTCCGGATGGGACTCTCCTTGGCGTGGAAGGCAAGCTTGGCAATACGGATATGTAGATCTCCTCCCTTGTAACCGACTCTGTGTAACCCTAGCCCCCTCCGATGTATATATAAACCAGAGGGTTTAGTCTGTAGGACAACAACAATCATACCATAGGCTAGCTTCTAGGGTTTAGCCTCTATGATCTCGTGGTAGATCAACTCTTGTAATACTCATATCATCAAGATCAATCAAGCAGGAAGTAGGGTATTACCTCCATCGAGAGGGCCCGAACCTGGGTAAACATCGTGTCCCCCGCCTGCTGTTACCATCCGCCTTAGACGCACAGTTCGGGACCCCCTACCCGAGATCCGCCGGTTTTGACACCGACAATAAGCTTTATACGATCTTGTGATGTGGAAGAAATAAAAGCGACAGAATGCATAATAAAGGTCCACATCACAAGTGGCAATATAAAGTGACATTCTTTTGCATTAAGATTTCGTGCATCCAACCAAAAGCACATGACAACCTCTGCTTCCCTCTGCGAAGGGCCTATCTTTTACTTTTATCTTCTACCTTATGCAAGAGTCATGGTGATCTTCACCTTTCCATTTTACATTTTATCCTTTGGCAAGAACATTCTATTGGAAAGATCCTGATATATATATCCAATTGGATGTAAGTTGGCATGAACTATTATTGTTGACATTACCCCTGAGGTAAAAGGTTGGGAGGCGAAACTACAAGCCCCTATCTTTCTCTGTGTCCGATTAAAATTCCATACCCATAAGTATTGCGTGAGTGTTAGCAATTGTGAAAGACTAAATGATAGTTGAGTATGTGGACTTGCTGAAAAGCTCTTACATAGACTCTTTCCGATGTTATGATAAATTGCAATTGCTTCAATGACTGAGATTATAGTTTGTTGATTTTCAATGAAGTTTCTGATTCATACTTGACATCGTGAATAGATTGTTACTTTATCATAAGAAATCATATGACAATATATATTTATGTTGCTGTTATAAGAATGATCATGATGCCCTCATGTCCGTATTTTATTTTATCGACACCTCTATCTCTAAAAATGTGGACATATTTATCGTTATCGGCTTCCGCATGAGGACAAGCGAGGTCTAAGCTTGGGGGAGTTGATACGTCCATTTTGCATCATGCTTTTATATCGATATTTATTGCATTATGGGATGTTATTACACATTATGTCACAATACTTATGCCTGTTCTCTCTTATTTTACAAGGTTTACATGAAGAGGGAGAATGCCGGCAGCTGGAATTCTGGGCTGGAAAAGGAGCAAATATTAGAGACCTGTTCTGCACAGCTCCGAAAGTCCTAAAACTTCACGGAAGTTATTTTTGGAATTAATAAAAATTACTAAGCGAAGAAACTACCAAAGGGGGGCCACACCCTGGCCACGAGGGTGGGAGGCGCGCCCTACCCCCCTGGGCGCGCCCCCTGCCTCATGGCCCCCCTAGCAGGCCTCCGGTACCCATCTTCTGCTTTATGAAGTCTTTCGTCCGAGAAAAAAAATCATAAGCAAGCTTTCGGGCCGAAACTCTGCCGCCAAGAGGCGAAACCTTGGCGGAACCAATCTAGGGCTCCGGCGGAGTTGTTCTGCCGGGGAAACTTCCCTCCGGGAGGGGGAAATCATCGCCATCGTCATCACCAACGATCCCCTCATCGGGAGGGGGTCAATCTTCATCAACATCTTCACCAGCACCATCTCCTCTCAAACCCTAGTTCATCTCTTGTATCCAATCTTTGTATCCAAACCTCAGATTGGTACCTGTAGGTCGCTAGTGTTGATTACTCCTTGTAGTTGATGCTAGTTGGTTTACTTGGTGGAATATCATATGTTCAGATCCATTATGCATATTAATACCCCTCTGATTATGAACATGAATATGCTTTGTGAGTAGTTACGTTTGTTCCTGAGGATATGGGAGAAGTCTTGCTATAAGTAGTCATGTGAATTTGGTATTCGGTCGATATTTTGATGAGATGTATGTTGTCTCTCCTCTAGTGGTGTCATGTGAACGTCGACTACATGACACTTTACCATTGTTTGGGCCTAGAGGAAGGCATTGTTAAGTAATAAGTAGATGATGGGTTGCTAGAGTGACAGAAGCTTAAACCCTAGTTTATGCGTTGCTTCGTAAGGGGCAGATTTGGATCCATATGTTTCATGCTATGGTTAGGTTCACCTTAATACTTATTTTGTAGTTGCGGATGCTTGCAATAGGAGTTAATCATAAGTAGGATGCTTGTCCAAGTAAGGACAGCAGCCAAGCACCGGTCCACCCACATATCAAATTATCAAAGTACCGTACGTGAATCATATGAGCGTGATAAAAACTAGCTTGCTGATAATTCCCATGTGTCCTCGGGAGCACTTTTCTTTATATAAGAGTTTGTACAGGCTTGTCCTTTGCTACAAAAAGGATTGGGCCATCTTGCTGCACTTTATTTACACTTGTTACTTGTTACCCGTTACAAATTACCTTATCACAAAACTATCTGTTACCGATAATTTCAGTGCTTGCAGAGAATACCTTACTGAAAACCGCTTGTCATTTCCTTCTGCTTCTCATTGGGTTCGACACTCTTACTTATTGAAAGGACTACGATAGATCCCCTACACTTGTGGGTCGTCAAACTACAACCTACTGAAATTGGAATTTCATCAGAAATTTTATCCTATGCATCTAGTTCATCGTGATCAGAATTATATATATAATTTTTGGCCTCGTGAAGGAGAAAGTATCGCTCAAGCTTGGGGGAGGCTTAGGTCAATGTTATAGTCATGCCCCAATCATGACATCTCAAGAGAAATTATTATTCAAAATTTTTATGCTCGGCTTTCTCATAATGATTGATCCATGCTCGATACTTCTTGTATTGGTTCTTATATGAAGAAGGATATTGAATTCAAATGGGATTTAGTGTAAATAATTAAACGCAACTCTGAAGATTGGGAGCTCCATGAAGGTAAGGAGTCAGGTATAAACCTTAAGTTTGATTGTGTTAAATCTTTTATGGATACCGATGCCTTTCGTGATTTTAGCACTAAATATGTACTTGACTCTGAGATAGTAGCTTCTTTTTGTGAATCTTTTGTTACTCATGTTGATCTCCCTAAGGAGAAGTGATTTAAATATCAACCTCCCATTGAAGTTAAAGTAGTAGAACTTATTAAAGTTGAAGAAGAAACTATTACTTATAATGTTGATCCTATTGTTCCTACTGCTTATATTGAGAAACCACCTTTTCCTGTTAGAATAGAGGATCATGCTAAAGCTTCAACTGTGGTTCGTAAGAGTTATTCTAGAACACCTACACCCCCTGAACAAATTAAATTTGAACCTAGTATTGCTATGGTTAAAGATCTCTTGGTCGATAATATTGATGGGCATGTTATTTATTTCTTTTATGAAGCTGCTGGAATTGCTAAACCCGATACTAAAGATAAACACAGACCAGTTGTTGGCATTCCTGTTGTTTCAGTTAAAATAGGAGATCATTGTTATCATGGCTTATGTGATGTGGGTGCTAGTGTGAGTGCAATTCCTTTTTCCTTATATAAAAAAATTATGAATGATATTGCACCCGTTGAGATAGAAGATATATATTGATGTTACTATTAAGCTTGCCAATGGAGATACTACATCACCAATTGGGATTGTTAGAGATGTTGAAGTCTTGTGTGGGAAAATTAAATACCTTGCTGATTTTCTTGTTCTTGGTTCCCCACAAGATGATTTTGGTCCCATTTTATTTGGTAGACCTTTCTTGAATACTGTTAATGCTAAGATAGACTGCGAGAAAGATATTGTTGCTGTTGGTTTAGGGGATATGTCTCATGATTTTAATTTCTCTAAATTTCGTAGACAACCCCACGAGAAAGAATTGCCTAGTAAGGATGAAATTATTGGTCTTGCTTCTATTGCCGTGCCTCCTACTGATCCTTTAGAACAATATTTGCTAGACCATGAAAATGATAAGAAGGGAAATAGATGAAATATTCTTTAATCAAGGGCCTATTTTGAAACACAATTTGCCTATTGAAATCCATGGGGATCCTCCTCCACCCAAGGGTGATCCTGTGTTTGAGCTTAAACAATTACCTGATACTTTGAAATATGCTTATCTCGATGAAAAGAAGATATATCATGTTATTATTAGTGCTAACCTTTCAAAGCATGAAGAAAAGAAATTATTGAAAACTCTGAAGTAGCACCATGCTGCTATTGGATATACTCTTGATGATCTTAAGGGCATTAGTCCCACTCTATGTCAGCACAAAATTAAATTGGAGCCTGATGCTAAACCAGTTGTTGATCACCACCGACGGTTAAATCCGAAGATGAAAGAAGTGGTAAGAAATGAAATACTAAAGCTTCTGGAGGTAGGTATAATTTATCCTATTGCTGATAGTAAATGGGTAAGTCCTGTTCATTGTGTCCCTAAGAAGGGAGGTATTAGCGTTGTTCCTAATGATAAGAATGAATTGATTCCACAAAGAATTGTTATAGGTTATAGAATGGTAATTGATTTTCACAAAATGAATAAAGCTACTAGGAAAGATCATTAACCTCTACCTTTTATTGATCAAATGCTAGAAAGACTATCCAAACATACACATTTTTTTCTTTCTAGATGGTTATTCTTGTTTCTCTCAAATACCTGTGTCAAAAGATGATCAGGAAAAGACCACTTTTACTTGCCCTTTCAGTACTTTTGCTTATAGACGTATGCCTTTTGGTTTATGCAATGCACCTGCTACCTTTCAAAAATGTATGACTGCTATATTATCTGACTTCTGTGAAAAGATTGTTGAGGTTTTCATGGATGATTTCTCCATTTACGGAACTTCTTTTGATGATTGCTTAAGCAACCTTGATTGTGTTTTGCAGAGATGTGAAGAAACTAATCTCATCTTGAATTGGGAGAAGTGCCACTTTATGGTTAATGTAGGTATTCTCTTGGGGCATAAAACTTCTGGAAGAGGTATTGAAGTGGATAAAGGTAAAGTAGATGCTATTGAAAAGGTGTCATGTCCTAAAGATATCAAAGGTATAAGAAGTTTCCTTGGTCATGCTAGTTTTTATAGGAGGTTTATTAAAGACTTCTATAAAATTTCAAGGCTTCTCACTAATCTCTTGCAAAAAGATGTTCCTTTTGTTTTTTATGATGATTGTGTAGAAGCATTTGAAATACTTAAGAAAGCCTTGATTTCTGCACATATTGTTCAGCCGCCTGATTGGAATTTACCCTTTGAAATTATGTGTGATGCTAGTGATTATGTTGTTGGTGTTGTCTTAGGGCAAAGAGTTGATAAGAAATTGAATGTTATTCATTATGCTAGTAAAACTCTAGACAGTTCCCAGAGAAATTATGCTACTACTGAAAAAGAACTTTTAGTAGTTGTTTTTGCCTGTGATAAGTTCAGATCTTATATTGTTGATTCCAAAGTAACTGTTCACACTGATCATCCTGCTATTAAATATCTTATGGAAAAGAAATATGCTAAACCTAGACTTATTAGATGGGTTCTCTTGTTACAAGAATTTGATTTGCATATTATTGATAGAAAGGGAGCTGAGAACCTTGTTGCAGACAACTTGTCTAGGTTAGAAAATGATCTTGATGACCCACTACCTATTGATGATAGCTTTCCTGATGAACAATTAGCTATCATAAATGCTTCTCATAACACTCCATGGTATGCTGATTATGCTAATTATATCGTTGCTAAATTTATACCACATAGTTTCACACACCAGCAAAAGAAAAAGTTTTTCTATGATTTAAGACATTACTTTTGGGATGACCCACACCTTTATAAAGAAGGAGTAGATGGTGTTATTAGACGTTGTGTACCTGAGCATGAACAGGAACAGATCCTACTCAAGTGCCACTCCGAGGCTTACGGAGGACACCACGCTGGAGATAGAACTGCACACAAGGTATTGCAATCCGGTTTTTATTGGCCTACTCTCTTCAAGGATGCTCGTAAGTTTGTCTTGTCGTGTGATGAATGCCAGAGAATTGGTAATTTTAGGATACGTCAGGAAATGCCTATGAATTATTCACTTGCTATTGAACCATTTGATGTTTGGGGCTTCGATTATATGGGACCTTTTCCTTCCTCCATGGGTATACACATAGTTTAGTTGCTATTTGTCACATTACTAAGTGGGTAGAAGCTATTCCAACTAGTAGTGTTGATCATAACACTTCTATTAAGATGCTTAAAGAAGTTATTTTTCCGAGGTTTGGAGCCCCTAGATATTTAATGACTGATGGTGGTTCACATTTTATTCATGGTGCTATCCGTAAATTGCTTGCTAAATATGATGTTAACCATAGAATTGCATCTCCATATCATCCTCAGTCTAGTGGTCAACTAGAATTGAGCAATAGAGAGATTAAATTGATTTTGCAAAATACTGTTAATAGATCTAGAAAGAATTGGTCTAAGAAACTTAATGATGCGTTATGGGCTTATAGAACTGCTTATAAAAACCCTATGGGTATGTCTCCGTATAAAATGGCTTATGGAAAAGCATGTCACTTACCTCTTGAACTAGAACAGAAGGCATATTGGGTGATAACCCACAAGTGTAGGGGATCACAACAGCTTTCGAGGGTAGAGTATTCAACCCAAATTTATTGATTCGACACAAGGGGAGCCAAAGAATATTCTCAAGTATTAGCAACTGAGCTGTCAATTCAGCCACACCTGGATAACTTAATATCTGCAGCAAAGTATTTAGTAGCAAAGTAATATGATAGTGGTGGTAACGGTAGCAAAGGTAACGACAACAAAAGTAATATTTTTGGGTTTTTGTAGTGATTGTAACAATATCAACGGAAAAGTAAATAAGCTAAGAACAATATGTGAAAAGCTCGTAGGCATTGGATCGGTGATTATGTCGGATGCGGTTCATCATGTAACAATCATAACATAGGGCGACACAGAACTAGCTCCAATTCATCAATGTAATGTAGGCATGTATTCCGAATATAGTCATACGTGCTTATGGGAAAGTACTTGCATGACATCTTTTGTCCTACCCTCCTGTGGCAGCGGGGTCCTAATGGAAACTAAGGGATATTAAGGCCTCCTTTTAATAGAGTACCGGAACAAAGCATTAGCAAATAGTGAATACATGAACTCCTCAAACTACGGTCATCGCTGGGAGTGGTCCCGATATTGTCACTTCAGGGTTGGCGAATCATAACACATAGTAGGTCACTATAGACTTGCAAGATAGGATCAAGAACTCACATATATTCATGAAAACATAATAGGTTCAGATCTGAAATCATAGCACTCGGGCCCTAGTGACAAGCATTAAGCATAGCCAAGTCATAGCAACATCAATCTCAGAACATAATGGATACTAGGGATCAAACCCTAACAAAACTAACTCGATTACATGATAGATCTCATCCAACCCATCACCGTCCAGCAAGCCTACGATGGAATTACTCACGCACGGTGGTGAGCATCATGAAATTGGTGATGGAGGATGGTTGATGATGACGACGGCGACCAATCCCCCTCTCCGGATCCCTTAACGGACTCCAGATCAGCCCTCCCGAGAGAGTTTAGGGCTTGGCGGCGGCTCCGTATCGTAAAATGCAATGAATCCTTCTCTCTGATTTTTTTCTCCCCGAACACGAATATATGGAGTTGGAGTTGAGGTCGGTGGACCATCAGGGGGCCCACGACGCAGGGGGCGCGCCCTGGGGGGGACGCCCTCCACCCTTGTGGACAGGGTGTGGGCCCCCCTAACATGGATTCTTCTTCCAGTATTTTTCTTATTTTCCAAAAATATGTTCTGTGGAGTTTCAGGTCATTCCGAGAACGTTTGTTTCTGCACATAAATAACACCATGGAAAGTCTGCTGAAAACAGCGTCAGTCCGGGATAGTTACATTCAAATCATGCAAGTTAGAGTCCAAAACAAGGGCAAAAGTGTTTGGAAAAGTAGATACGACGGAGAAGTATCATTGGGCTATTAAAGAGATCAACTATGATTTCAAACTTGCCGGTGAGAAGAGGTTATTTGACATTAGCTCGCTTGATGAATGGAGAACCCAAGCCTATGAGAATGCCAAGTTGTTTAAAGAAAAGGTTAAAATATGGCATGACAAAAGGATACAAAAGCGTGAGTTTAATGTAGGTGATCATGTTTTGCTATACAACTCTCGTTTAAGATTTTTTGCAGGAAAGCTTCTCTCTAAATGGGAAGGTCCTTACATTATCGAGGATGTCTATCATTCCGGTGCCATAAAAAGTCAATAACACCGAAGGCACAAATCCGAAGGTAGTAAACAGTCAAAGAATCAAATATTATATCTTAGGGAATCCCATAAATGTTGAGACCAATATAATTGACATTGTAAACACTGGAGGAGTACATAAGGGACACTTTCTAGGACATTTCAGACTCCAAAAAGGAATAGGTATGTGGTACGGTAAGTAAACCGACTCCAAAACTGTTGTAATAGCAATTTTTCTCCGTTTTGGAATATTTAAAAAATTAGGAAAATTAAAAGTAATCCGAAAGACACACAAGGCGACCACAAGGGTCGAGGACGCGCCCCTAACCTTGTGGCCACCTCGTGTGCCCTCCGGACTCTGTTTTCTTGCACAATACTTCTTTTGGTCAGTAAAAATTCATTATATAATTTCCCGAAGGTTTTGACCACCGTACCACGAAAAAATCCTATGTTTTTTTTGAGTTGTTTCTGCAGCAGATTTACAGCAAGATATCTTCTCAAGAGTCGGTCGGGGAGAGTCGGGTATCTCACCCAACATCGAGCCCAAGAGCATACATCGAAGCTGGCCACTTCGGGCAATCAACGGAGGAAGAGATGGAGGCTGACTTGAAAAGGGTGGATGCCATGGAGGAGGACCAAGAATTTACCTCTCGTCTTCAAACTAGATTCATGCTGAACTTCAGAGCTCAGCAATACCAAATTCGATCATTCCTCCCAATGCTAGATTTGTCTCTTATGAAAATATGAAAAAGAGTGTTGCTTTTTCTCCCGCAGCTATGAAACATCCATGGGTGAATGGAGCTCTAGCCTTCAAGGGTAAACTTCGCAAGGAAGTAATGGATCTTAAGCAGCAAATTAACAAGCTCGAGGAAGAGAATCTCATCCTAAGGGGCATCATCGCCAAGAATATCACATCACCACCTACGAAGAAAGAGATATAAATCATGGGTATGGGCACTCTCCTTGGCAACTGCCAAGCTTGGGAGAGGTGCCCCGTTATCGTATCACCATCACATCTCTATCTTTATCGTTTTTCTTAGTTCGATCCTTGATTATATCTTGATCTTGTAGAACAAAGTTTAGTATGATCTAGCTTTGAGTTTTGTTTTGATCTCTATCTATGTAATCGGGTCCGTGAGTTATATATAATAAAGAGTAGTTTTGAGTTGAGGGCTTTGCTATCTTGCTATGATATTGAGGGAATAAAAGAAAGAATAAAAAGAAATAAAGGGATCATATATAGATCTTATGGAGAGTAATGACTTCACATATAAAGAGTATGATGAATAAAAGTTGTTGATGGTTGACAAACATAGTTTTGGTCATTGTTGCTATTAATAGGAAGTAATAAAGAAAGAGATGTTTTACATATAAATATACTATCTTGGACATCTTTTGTAATTGTGAGCACTCATTAAAATATGACATGCTAAATAGTTGATGTTGGACAAGGAAGACAACATAATGGGTTATGTTTTCTTATATCGCAATAGAAGTTATATTGTCAAGGATCATCCAACATGTTGAGTTTTCCTTTCCCTCTCATGCTATCCAAATTCGTTGCACCACGTAGAGATACTACTTATGCTTCCAAACATCCCTAAACCCAATTTTGTCATGAGAGTCCACCATACCTACCTATGGATTGAGTAAGATCCTTCAAGTAAGTTGTCATCGGTGCAAGCAATAAAAATTGCTCTCTAAATATGTATGATCTATTAGCGTGAAGAAAATAAGCTTTATACGAACTTGTGATATGGAAGAAATAAAAGTGACGGACTGCATAATAAAGGTATTTATCACAAGCGGCACTATAAAGTGACATTCTTTTGCATTAAGATTTTGTGCATCCAACCAAAGCGCATGACAACCTCTGCTTCCCTCTGCGAAGGGCCTATCTTTTACTTTTTTCTTCTACCCTTATACAAGAGTCATGGTGATCTTCATCTTTCCTTTTTATAGTTTTTCCTTTGGCAATCACTATGTGTTGGAAAGATCCACATATATATATATATATATATATATATATATATATATATATCCACTTGGATGTAGGTTTTCGTAAAGTATTACTGTGGACATTACCCTTGAGGTAAAAGGTTCGGAGGCGAAACTATAAGCCCCTATCTTTCTCTATGTTTGACTGAAGCTTTGAACCTATAAGTATCGCTTGAGTGTTAGCAATTGTGAAAGATTAAATGATAGTTGAGTATGTGGACTTGCTGAAAAGCTCTTATATTGACTCTTTCCGATGTTATGATAAATTGCAATTGCTTCGATGACTGAGATCATAGTTTGTTAGTTTTAAATGAAGTTTCTGATTCATACTCTACCTTGTGAATGAATTGTTACTTTAACATAAGAAATTATATGACGATATATGTTGTTGTTCTAAACATGATCATGATGCCCTCATGTCCATGTTTTATTTTATCGACACCTCTATCTCTAAACATGTGGACATATTTTTCAATATCGGCTTTCGCTTGAGGACAAGCGAGGTCTAAGCTTGGGGGAGTTGATACGTCCATTTTGCATCATGCTTTTATATGGATATTTATCGCATTATGGGTTGTTATTACACGTTATATCACAATACTTATGCCTATTCTCTCTTATTTTTTAAGGTTTACATGAAGAGGGAGAATGCCAGCAGCTGGAATTCTGGGCTAGAAAAGAGCAAATATTGGAGACCTATTCTGCACAACTCCAAAAGTCCTGAAACTTCACGGAGAATCATTTTGGAATAAAAAAATATTGGGAGAAGAAAGCACCAGAGGGGGGCCACCTTCCATCCACAAGGGTGGAGGGCGCGCCCTACCTCCCTGGGCGCGCCCTCCGTCCTTGTGGCCCCCCTGGCAGTCCCTCGACACCCATCTTCTGATATATGGTGTGTTTTGACCTGAAAAAAAATCAGAAGGAAGCTTTCGGGGCAAAGCGCTGCCGTCTCGAGGCGGAACCTAGGCAGGACCAATCTAGGGCTCCGGCAGAGCTGTTCTGTCGGGGAAACATCCCTCTGGGAGGGGGAAATCATCGCCATCGTCATCACCATCGATCCTCTCATCGAGAGGGGGTCAGTTTCCATCAACATCTTCACCAACACCATCTCCTCTCAAACACTAGTTCATCTCTTGTATCCGATATTTGTCTCGAAACCTCAGATTGGTACCTGTGGGTTGCTAGTAGTGTTGATTACTCCTTGTAGTTGATGCCAGTTGGTTTATTCGATGCAAGATCATATGTTCAGATCCTTCATGATAATTAATACTCCTCTGATTATGAACATGAATATGCTTTGTGAGTAGTTACGTTTGTTCATGAGGACATGGGAGAAGTGTTGTTATAAGGAATCATGTGAATTTGGTATCCGTTCGATATTTTGATGAGATGTATGTTGTCTCTCCTGTAGTGGTGTTATGTGAACGTCGACTACATGACACTTCACCATGATTTGGGCCTAGGGGAAGGCGTTGGGAAGTAATAAGTAGATGATGGGTTGCTAGAGTGACAGAATCTTAAACCCTAGTTTATGTGTTGCTTCGTAAGGGGCTAATTTGGATCCATATGTTTCATGCTATGGTTAGGTTTACCTTAGTTCTTCTTTCGTAGTTGCGGATGCTAGAGAGAGGGGTTAATCATAAGTAGGAGGCTTGTCCAAGGAAGGGCAGCACCCAAGCACCGGTCCACCCACATATCAAATTATCAAAGTAACGAACGCGAATCATATGAGCATGATGAAAACAAACTTGACAGTAATTCCCATGTGTCCTCCGGAGCGCTTTGCTTTACATAAGAGTTCATCCAGGATTGCCCTTTGCTACAAAAAGGATTGGGCCACCTTGCTGCACCTTGTTTACTTTTGTTACTTGTTACCCTTTACGAATTATCTTATCACAAAACTATATGTTACCGATAATTTGAGTGCTTGCAGATAATACCTTGCTGAAAACCGCTTGTCATTTCCTTCTGCTCCTCGTTGGGTTCAACACTCTTACTTATCAAAAGGACTATAATAGATCCCCTATACTTGTGGGTCATTGTGACGCCCCCTATTCAATCGTACACTAATCATACACGCAAACGTGTATGATCAAGATCAGGGACTCACGGGAAGATATCACAACACAACCCTAAAATAAAATAAGTCATACAAGCATCATAATACAAGCCAGGGGCCTCGAGGACTCGAATACAAGTGCTCGATCATAGGCGAGTCAGCGGAAGAAACAATATCTTAGTATAGACATAAGATAAACAAATTGCCATAAGATGGCTAGCACAAACTAGGATACAGATCGAAAGAGGCGCAGGCCTCCTGTCTGGGATCCTCCTAAACTACTCCTGGTCGCCGTCGGCAGCCTGCACGTAGTAGTAGGCACCTCCGGTGTAGTAGGAGTCGTCGAAGGTGGCGTCTGACTCCTGGGCTCCAGCATCTGGTTGCGACAACCAGGAACAAAGGAAAAGGGGAAAAGGGGGAGCAAAGCAACCATGATTACTCATCCAAAGTACTCGCAAGCAAGGATCTACACCACATATGCATGGGAATCTGTGTAAAAGGGAAATATCGGTGGACTGAACTGCAGAATGCCAGAATAAGAGGGGGAAAGCTAGTCCTGTCGAAGACTACGCTTCTGGCAGCCTCCATCTTGCAGCATGTAGAAGAGAGTAGATGGTAAGTTCACCAAGTATCATCGCATAGCATAATCCTACCCGGCGATCCTCTCCTCGTTGCCCTGTTAGAGAGCGATCACCGGGTTATATCTGGCACTTGGAAGGGTGTGTTTTACTAAGTAACCGGTTCTAATTGTCATAAGGTCAAGGTACAACTCCGGGTCGTCCTGTTACCAAGGATCACAACTATTCGAATAGATAAACTTCCCTGCAGGGGTGCACCACATTACCCAACATGCTCGACCCCCTTTGGCCGGACACACTTTCCTGGGTCATGCCCGGCCTCGGAAGATCAACACGTCGTAGCCCCACCTAGGCATAACAGAGAGGTCAGCACGCCGGTCTAAATCCTATGCGCAGGGGTCTGGGCCCATCGCCCATTGCACACCTGCACGTTGCGAACGCGACCGAAAGTAGACCTAGCCCCCTTAATACAAGTGCAAGCCTACGGTCCAATCTGGCGTGCACCGCTCAGTCGCTGACGTCAAGAAGGCTTCGGCTGATACCACGACGTCGAGTGCCTATAACTGTTCCCGCGTAGTTGGTTAGTGTGTATAAGCCAGTAGCCAGACTCAGATCAAATACCAAGATCTTGTTAAGAGTGTTAATTGAAGTATTCGTGAAAGCCAACCAGGGCCAAGCCCACCTCTCTCCTAGGTGGTCTCAACCTGCCCTGTCACTCCGCCACAAAGTAACAGTCGGGGGCCGTCGGGAACCCAGGCCCACCTCTACCGGGATGGAGCCACCTACCCTTCAGCCCCCATCTCCGAACAGTATCATAAGTAATGTAACAGTATAAAGTATATAGCATATGCCCATGATCACCTCCCGAAGTGATCACGGCCCAGTAGTATAGCATGGCAGACGGACAAGAGTGTAGGGCCACTGATGGAATACTAGAATCCTATACTATGCATTTAGGATTGCAGGTAAGGGTAACAACTGTAGCAACAATGACAGGCTATGCAGCAGAATAGGATTAACCGAAAGCAGTAACATGCTACACTAGCTACTCTAATGCAAGTAGTAGAGAGAAGGAATAGGCGATATCTGGTGATCAAGGGGGGGGGGCTTGCCTGGTTGCTCTGGCAAGAAGGAAGGGTCGTCAACACCGTAGTCGAACTAGGGGTCGCTGGCAGTCTCGGGGTCCACCGGAAAGAAGAAACGGAGGGGGAACATAATAAATAACAGAGCAATCAAGCAACAGAAAGCATAACATGGTGATACGCAGTGCTAGGGGTGACCTAATGCAGTAGGAGGTGATACCGGCGAGGGGGGAAACATCCTGGAAAGTATCCCCGCCGTTTTGCGTTTTCGGACAAATGAACCAGAGGAGGAAAGTTGCGTGTTTTCTATGCTAGGGATGTGTGGCAGATGAACGGGATGCGTACTCTGATTCGTCTCGTCGTTCTGAGCAACTTCCATGTACAAAGTTTTTCCATCCGAGCTACAGTTTATTTTAGGATTTATTTAATTATTTTAAATCAACATTATCCAGAATAGTGTTTGCTGACGTCATCATGACATCAGTAGTCAACAGAACGTTGATTGGGTCAAACTGACGTGTGGGTCCCAGCTGTCATAGATTGTTTAATCTAATTAGGGTTTAACTAATCTAATTATTGTTTAATTAATTAACACTAGTTAATTAGGTTAATTAGACATAATTAATTAAGTTAATTAATTTAAATAATATCTTTATTATTATTTTAATCTTTTTTATTATACGTTCTGGGGCTAGGCCCACCTGTCTGTGGCCCAGAGCGGCAGATGCGGGTGCGGCCATCGGGCGAGGGGTACGGGCGCGTGGGCGCTCGTTACGGCGAGCGGGGCGGGGCACAACTGGCCACGACCAGCGGGCACGGCGAGCCGGCATCAGGCGAGGAGCGGTGCC
The DNA here is from genome assembly GCF_002162155.2 of Triticum dicoccoides. Classification (NCBI taxonomy): domain Eukaryota; kingdom Viridiplantae; phylum Streptophyta; class Magnoliopsida; order Poales; family Poaceae; genus Triticum; species Triticum dicoccoides. The sequence continues at coordinate 51,790,691 of NC_041382.1, forward strand.
GGCGCGGCTGGCGCGGTGGAGCCGAGGTGGGAGGCGGGGTGACAGGATGACGCGGTGCAACGCGACGGGGCGGAGTGGGTCATGCGATGGTGCGCCGCAAGCCGCGGCAGCAGCAGGGGAGGAGGCGCGCGCCGGGGCGCCGGTCCAGGCGCGGCACAGGGCGGCGGTGGTTGGCGAGCGACGCATAAGGGAGAGCGGGGGGACAAGCGCGCGAGCAGGGGCGGCAGGCGAAGCAAGCAGCAACGTAGCAGCCAGTGGCAGCAGGAGGAAGAGCAGTAGCGGCAGCTAGGCAGGGCCGTGGTGCGGTGCAGATGAGCACAGCGTGTGCGCGGGGGTGGGCGAGCGGCCATAGCGGACGACGAGTGTGGGGAGAGGACGAGGCCCGGGGCCTCACCGGGGTTGTAGGGTACGGGGCAGTAGGGCATGGGGAGGAGGACGGGGACGACGTTCTGGCGCGGCGCTTGGCGCTCCGGCGACGGGCGCGGGGAAGACGACGTCGGGCAGCGCCGGGCGGCGAGGCGTGGTCATCCG
>NC_041382.1:51791367-51797620 GCF_002162155.2 Triticum dicoccoides
AGGCAAGCCCCGATCCAGATCGGATCGGGGGGGAGGAGAGCGTAGTGGGGGGAGTGGGAGTGTCGGTTAGGGTTTGTGGGAGTGGGGGGAGGCCTATGTAGGCCAAAGGCTTGTGCCGGCCTGGCTGGGCCATAGCCCAGTTAGGCCAAGGGGTCCAGTGGGGGGGGGGTCTTTGTCTCCCCTATTTTATTTATTTTTGGCCTTTGTTTTATTTCTTTTCTTTTCTGTGTTAATTTTAAACTTTAAATACATTAGTTTTATAAAATACATTAGTTGTACCTAAATTAGTATTAGCAAATATGCCACCACCACAATTAACTTGGCACCTAAAATAAATTAGTTTGTGATTGCTTAATATTTTAAAAGATTTTAAGTAATTGGTTTTGTTACTGTTTTGTTCATTTTAGAGTTTTAAACACTTTATATAAGTGGGGTTTATTCACCAAAATTATCTTTGCATTATTCGGCACAACTCGAACATTTTAGTTTTAAAGTTCGAAAACTTTTGTTGTTTGCCTTTAATTTAATTTTGAATTTGAATAGGTTTTGAACTAACCCGAGATTAACTCCAGTGACAGAGGTGACGTGGCATCATTAGCAAGGAATTACTGTCATCTAATTATCCGGGCGTCACAATTCTCCTCCACTACAGGAAATCTCGTCCCGAGATTTAAGGGATGGAGTAAGGGGGAAATGTCTGGTTACGAAATTCTAACGGATCTTCTCAGTCTTGGTTGCTCTTCTCGAGGAGGTCGATCCATTACATTGATGTCTTCATTCCTCTGTTTCAGGCCATCATGATGAAGTCGCCACCTTTTCTTTGGAAGTTCCCTCATACTTACGAAAAGGTTAAGGGGTATATTCAGAAGAACTGAGCGCTACAATGTTGCTTCTTGGGTAGATAACATCAGGGAAGGTGGCGGAAAATAACTCTTGAATTGAAACTTAGGAAATTTCCAAGAGCAAGGTAAGAAGGTACCATGAGAAGTTTTGAGCGGGTAGGAAATCGTTCGATGCCTAAACAAAGTGTCAAAGGGGGTCCAGAGCAATGAGAATAAGTATTGCGTCTGATACCAGAATTGATGATCTCATCGGAAGGTGGCTCGTGAGTTACATACGAGGCTACGCGTGAGGAATAACTTTGGGAACAGGGGGTGTACAGGAGAGTCAGGTTTCGATCCTGTGAAATCGTGGGTTATGGGCCCACCATGTGGGTTAAAAGTAGAAAGGGCATTGACATGTTGCACGGTCATGATAGCAAGGCATGTCAGAGGGTAGCCTGGAAGTTATGTCGGCAACAACATCGATACCAAGGGCGAGGGATGAAGAGAACCATTTTCTTGCTCGTTGAACGAGGCGGACCAATAGGCCAATTTCTCGTCCATCGGTGGTTATCGGAATGCTATCGACAAATGCAACAGGGTCTTACTGACACGGTTGTACACCAAGGTGTTTACATAAGCAGAAGAACATTACTACTTAGATCATATGGATCACAAGGAAGGTTAAACAAATCAATGGAAAGGAAAATGTGATCATCAGATCAAACAGAACAATGGAAAGGAAAATGTGTTTAAACACATATTTCAGGGGTATATCCCTTCCCAAAGACAAACCGAGCATGATAATGTAGAAAACCCTTTAGGTAAGGGGAGAGAAATTTCATGACATTACCCAAACAATGGTGTTTGAATGATTGATAAAGGAAATTTAGTAGTGAGCTTCAAATGTTCTTATTGAAGATCGGAGTACCACAGACATGCTTCGAGATAGCATTGACATGGTCATTGGGTGAAGATCAGACTTTGGATTCACAAAGGATCCATATGAGGAACAACTTATAGAATAAGTCTTACAATTTCCTCATGGAAGAATGGCTAAACTTGCTAAAAAGGAAACTATAACAATAGGTCCTCTACGCAGGTGTGTTAGGCATGACATCACCTTACCAGGTTACATAACGACCAATGCTATAATTCTTGGAAATATGTTTCCAACCATCATATCTAACCGAGATGTAGATCTGAGTGGTGTCAGGATACCTCAGACTCGGGATGTCTGAGAAGAAAAAGGTGCAACACCAGTTGTCGAGATGACATTGTAAGATTCTCAGGAATGAACTATGGAAGCGAGTTCCGAAACAAGATTTCATCATTAAACCAAGGAGAGGATGAGGAGGTGGCTGATGGACTCAGCGAGAATTCATCGAGATTTCCAAAAGGATGGATTTCCACAATTAGTTAATCAAGGAGATAACATTAGTCAGATCAAATGATATAATGATGTATGTTCAATGAAAACATACATGATTGGACAATGATAGAAAGGTGCACCCAGAAATCTGGAATAGATAGCACGATCAATGTTCAGATGATGATTCAGTAAGCAATAAACTTGGAATGAAGCTATCAACCATTAATGTCAAAGCAATAGGGTTGCTAGAAGTTTTGAATTTACTCATTACAGACCATATGTCGGTATTCCGGTTAGGAATAACACGGGTACCAAGAAAAGAATGGTGATGGTAATATGTATCACTTGTATCAAGAATTCTTAAGGGGTGGTGAAATTCTCGCGACATTCTTGACATAAAGGATGGTGGTACCCAAAGGTAGAACATAACATAAGCTGGATAGCAAGGAACTCCATAACATGAACAAGTATGTGTTGGAGGGAAGGCAATAATGTTGTTGATGATAACACAATTCATGGAGGGGCAAGGACGGTATTTCCCATCATGTATTTGATTGATATCCTGGAAGAGCTCAAAATGTTGATGATGATCACGACACAATTGTCGAGAGATTTCATGCAGGTGTAATTGATCGGCAATGACATCAAGCCAAAGGAATGATGAAGCGAAAGGTTATTGGAACCAAGGATTAGACACATACTCGAAATCAAGCTTGTTGTTCAAGGCGAAATGATATGACGAGGAAGATCGACGTAAGATTAGCTCATCGTCAAAAATTGTGCTCCGGGAAGAAGGACCAGGTAGCACAGTTAAAAATTATCACATTAATGATATAGTCAATCAGGCTAGTAATGAAGTGATCGGGTACAAACTCGTAAGCAAGGAAGATTGCTGAGAATGGTTGAATCATTGAATGGACACGGTTCAGTTATCGGTGTACTCGAGTGACTAACCAATCAGAACCCAGGAAAAATTGGAATCGATGAGAATGTAGTACTTGATGAAGAACTCATAAGAAGTTATGTTGCTCCTGATAATCTCGAGATACCGGGGGTAATACTCGACGACAGATCAAAGTAGAGGTTGGACTAGGGTATTACTCCATAGAAAGTGCTTAAACTTGCACGAGAAATGGTATTTAAAGGAGAACATGGTCGGAACCACGATTGAAAAAGGCCAGATCCCAGATATAAGATGAACTTATACCAAGGGAATAATTAATTTAAGAGAAGCTTTAATGATAAGATCTACATCGTGTTCATGGGCATGAACACAAAGTACAAGGTCGACTCCCACTTCTTCAATGCATAACCTTTCATTTACCTCTCCTCCTCGAAGAAGTTATATGGTAGAAAATTATCTGGTAAAACACCAGAAGAGTATGACTCGCGAAAACTTTCGGGTTTATATGGTTTTAGGGAAGGTATAGGTTCAACCCATCAGGACATATTAGGAACATATACCACAAACTTCAGGAGCGAATAACTCAAAGCAGAGCATGGTTGACAAAAGCAGGGGATACAATTTACCAAAGGCATTATGTATCCGAGTAAAGGCTCACAAGGTTATCGAATATGAAGGACGGTGTCGAATAAAATCCAACAAAGGATTTGGTGGCCCACAAGGGATCTGATGTGAGCATCGGTACTCAACCAGAAGAAGGAAAAAGGTAAGGAGATCAGATTATAGAAACAACTGACTAATTTAAGCTCAAATGCAAAGGAATTATGATTTTCAAATCAAGGGATCAGAAGCAACGCTCTGATTAGGGTTGGATAAGTTGAATAGCCTTAGGGGTACAATCGACAACAATTTGAATGGTCGAGAACCAGCTCATGTTCGGGAAGACATCTGAGCCAAAAAGATAATTTATAAGGATCAACTAATGATTGCATGCATTCGCACACATGCTGAATCAATATGGTCAGAATGTTCATCACAAGGATTTTAATGAATATTGCTAGACATATGGAATTAACCATAATTCGGGCAGGCAAGAAGAATCTCAAAAGCAATCAGCTGTGAGGATTCTCGGAAGATCAGATAGCTTTAAGAAGTATTTTGTGAAATATATGAACAACTGAGGATGAACGAATACTCGATAAGTGCGACGAATTATCCGTAAGGGTACATGTGGCAAAGAACTGCAAGGCAGTAGACACAAAGTATTCTCGGAACAATAGAGAGAATTAAGGGGTATCTTGTACTAACAAGAGCAACTGGGATCGAATGTATGAATGGCAGTGTAAGAAGTTATCCATAAGGATATATTGGTGGAAGGTAATTATAAATCGAGTCTCAGAAGAACATCAGAGAGTATCTTCAGAATCTTCAGGTGATTCAAGCCATCGTCGGGAATGAGGGGATCTCCGGGAGGAAGTATTTACAAGAACATAAAGTTAGAGTTAGCAAAATCATTTAACCCGAATAGAAGAGAGATCAGAATCCCAGAGTATAGACGAGGAATAAAAGATCCTAATACCACCCAAATGGCGACGTGGGCCCGTAAGCCACACAGCCATGTTAGTAAAAGTTTTGTAATGACTAGACTCAACTTCGGCCAAGGAGTGTGGAAGGGGGATTCCTACAGGTAGTTGGCTCTAATACCAACTTGTGACGCCCCTGATTCAATCGTACACTAATCATACACGCAAACATGTACAATCAAGATCAGGGACTCACGGGAAGATATCACAACACAACTTTAAAATAAAATAAGTCATACAAGCATCATAATACAAGCCAGGGGCCTCGAGGGCTCGAATACAAGTGCTTGATCATGGACGAGTCAGCGGAAGCAACAATATCTGAGTACAACATAAGATAAACAAGTTGCCATAAGATGGCTAGCACAAACTGGGATACAGATCGAAAGAGGCGCATGCCTCCTGCTTGGGATCCTCCTAAACTACTCCTGGTCGTCGTCGGCAGCCTGCACGTAGTAGTAGGCACCTCCGGTGTAGTAGGAGTCGTCGAAGGTGGCGTCTGACTCCTGGGCTCCAGCATCTGGTTGCGACAACCAGGAAGAAAGGAAAAGGGGAAAAGGGGGAGCAAAGCAACCATGAGTACTCACCCAAAGCACTCGCAAGCAAAGATCTACACTACATATGCATGGGAATCTGTGTAAAGGGGCAATATCGGTGGACTGAACTCTAGAATGCCAGAATAAGAGGGGGATAGCTAGTCCTGTCGAAGACTACGCTTCTGGCAGCCTCCATCTTCACTACAAAAAAAGACACATCCGTGACATTTTGGGCCGAACGAATTTTTTTTCTGTCATACGTATGACACTTCTATGACGATAATTGTGACAAAACCCGGTATCATCAAAAATGTGGTGGGATCCTACTTCTATGACAAAAAATCATGACAGAAAATGGGTGTTTCATCCTGGGCGGGCCGGAGACGCAGCTGCATGACATTCTTTGGGCTGTCCATGACGGAAAAAACCGTGGTAGAAGCGAGGGGGAGGAAAATTTCGGGGAGTTCCCGGTTTCGGTGGGAGGTCGGGGGCCGAGCGATGCGTGTTTCTCTCGTACACATATGCACGTGTGTGCGAGGCATTGGCTCTAACTAAACCCGAGTGAGGCGTTGGGCTCTAACTGAACCCGAGCGATCGATCGATGGCTATTAACTGAACCCGATCGAGCGATGGAGGGGTGCCCGTGGAGGGGTGGTTGAACAGGACCCCGTGGTGTGGAGGGCTGGATGAACAGTAGACGATGGAGGGGTGGTTGAACAGTAGCCGGTGGAGTAGCGCGGTGTGTAGGCTGGATGAACAGGAGCCCGTGGAGGCTAGAGGAGGTTGATGGTAGCCCGTGGAGGCTGGAGGAGGTCGACGGTGGAGATGAACAATATCCCGTGGAGTCCCGTTTTGCAGTACGCCACACCCCTCCCGATGAAAAGGACCCCCGTTTCGACCGTAGGGCTCCAACACAAGTCCGTTTCGTCCGTTTTGCGGTACGCCACACCCCTCCCGATCAACACAGGACCCCCATTTCAACCGTTGGAGGTCCGTTTCGTCCGTTTTGCGGTACGCCACACCCCTCCCGATCAACA
>NC_041382.1:51797979-51822458 GCF_002162155.2 Triticum dicoccoides
GGACCCCCGTTTCGACCGTAGGAGGTCCGTTTCCTCCGTCTTGCGGTACGCCACACCCCTCCCAATCAATAGGACCCCCGTTTCGACCGTAGGAGGTCCGTTTCCTCCGTTTTGCGGTACGCCACACCCCTCCCGATCAACAGGACCCCGTTCCGAATGTAGGAGGTCCGTTTCCTCTGTTGTGCGGTACGCCAGGCCTCGTTTCCATTGCCTGTTCCGTCCAAGCCCTCCTGATGAACACGACCACACATTCCGTTCCGACCCAGCCGGTTGGCTCCCACGCGTTCCGTTGCCTCCCGATGGACACGACGCATTCCGTTGCCTCCCGATGAACACGACGCATTCCGTTGCCTCCCCATGAACACGACGACGACGTTGTTTCTCCGTTCCGACCAAGCCATGTCAACGAGCCCTCGCCGTACGTATGCGCGAGTAGGTGTTCGAGACCCCGCCCGTATGTACACATACGTAGCCGTATTTTCTTTCTTGCACCCTGGCCGTTGTACGTACGTGTACATGCTACGTGCACGCCTCTACTACGACACATACGCGCCTCTACTACGACACGTACGCGCCTCTACTACGACAGGTACGCGCCTCTACTATGACACGTGCGCGCCTCTACATCGACCAGTATATATGTACGTACACGTTCGCGACCAGAATGACAATGCTACGTACGCTTCGACCAGGTGGGTCCCGACTATCAGACACTTCCTTGCCTACGAAGATGTAGCTGGTGGGTCCCAGCAGTCAGGAGGGTGAATCGTTTTGTTTTTTTGCCCGTACGCACTTCCTTGCGTGCGAAGATTTAGCTGGTGGGTCCCAGCAGTCAGGGGGGCAAATCGTTTTTTTACCCGGACGCACTTCCTTGCGTGCGAAGATGTAGCTGGTGGGTCCCAGCAGTCAGGGGGAAACGTTTTTTTCGCGAAATATAGTGGCCCGTCCAGTGGGTCCCAGCTGTCAGGTGGAGGAATCATTATTTTCCGTGTAATAAGGAGGCACTTCCTTGCTGCAGCCGTGGACCCAGATGCCAGCCTCTCCATGTACAGTCCACGTCTGATGGAAGTCGTTCCTTGACCACGTTGATGACGCCGCGCCGAGAGCACCAGGGCGGTGGACCACAGCGAGGCCTAGGAAGGGGACGACGCGGAGCCGGGGAAGACGCGGTAGTGGAAGCCCGCGCGGAGAGGAGTACGAGGGTTCACTGGTTCGGCTGCGGTGTGAGGCTGCCGTCGCCGTAGGGCCTGGCCAGCGGTGCGAATAGTAGGGGGCGGTGAGGCCTCTGCGGCAGCACATCCGGCCACGGGAGGCAGGAGCATGTGGCACGATCGTCGCTGCTTTGGGCGGCTGGAGCAAGAAGACCAGAGGTTGAAGAAGCACTATGGCCGTTGGATGGACATCGTACGGTCACTGGAGCTAGAATCGTTTATATTGACTAAGTTGACAAAGCCCTCCGTCCCCGTCAACTTAGTAGGCCCACAAGTCAGCCTCCCACCAAGGTGGGTCCCAGCTAGCAAGGGGGTATTCATTTTTTTATGCGTAATAAGGAGGCACTTCCGGTGGGTCCGAGCTGACAGCAGGGGGAACGTTTTTTTCACAAAATACGGTGGCCCGTCGGGTGGGTCCCAGCAGTCAGGGGAAAATGTTTTTTTCGCGAAATACTGGTGGGCGTCCGGTGGGTTCCTGCTGTCAGGTGGAGGAATAATTATTTTCCGCGTAATAAGGAGGCACTTCCTTGCGGCTGCCGTGGACCCAGCTGTCAGCCTCTCCACGTACAGTATTCTTCCGATGGAATTCGGTCGTTGACCACATTGACCACGCCGCGACGAGAGCACCACGGCGGTGGACGACGGCGAGGCCTAGGAAGGGGACGACGCGGAGCCGGCGAAGATGCGGCAGTGGATGCCCACGCGGAGAGGAGTACGAGGGTTCACTGGTTCGGCTGCGCTGCCGTCGCTGCAGAATAATAGGGGTTGTGGGTGAGTGGAGTGGAGGGATGGCCTGGCCAGCGGTGGGAGTAGTATGGGGGCGGTGAGGCCTCCGCGGCAGCACAGCCGGCCACTGGAGGCAGGAGCAGGCGGCACGACCGGCGCTGCTTTGGGCGGCTGGAGCAAGAAGACCAGAGGTTGAAGAAGCACTACGGCCGTTGGGTGGACATCGTACGGTCAGTCGAGCTAGAATCGTGCATATTGACTAAGTTGACAAAGCCCTTCGTCCCCGTCAACTTAGTAGGCCCACTATACTGGGTCCCAGCTAGCAGGGGGAGTATTCATTTTTTTGTGCGTAATAAGGAGGCACTTCCTTGCGTGCGAAGATATAGCTGGTGGGTCCGAGCTGTCAACGGCGGTAACGTTTTTTTCGCGAAATACAGAGGCCCTTTCGGTGGGTCCCAGATGTCAGGTGGAGTAATCATTATTTTGCGCATAATAAGGAGGCATTTCCTTGCGTGCGGCCGTGGACCCAGCTGTCAGCCTCTCCACGTACAGTCCACTTCAGATGCATGTCGATTGTTGACCACGTTGACCACGCCACGCCGAGAGCACCAGGGCGGTGGACGACGACGAGGCCTACGAAGAGAACAACACGGAGGCAGGGAAGACTCAGCAGTTGTTTTTGTTTCTCATGCGGAGGGGAGTACGACTGTACGAGGGTTTATTGGTTCGTCTGCCGTCGCCGGAGAATAACAGAAGGTGTTGGTGAGTAGAGGGATGGCTAGGCCGGCGTTGGGAGTACGGTGGGGCGGTGAGGCCTGCGCGGCAGCACAGCCGGCCGTGGGGAGGAGGGAGCAGGCAGTCCCGCCGGCGCTTGTTTGAGCGGCTGGAGCAGGAAGAGCAGAGATTGAAGAAGCACGACGGCCGTTGGATGGACATCCAACAGTATACAAGCCATCTGTGGAAAGCCTCAAATATGTGGAAAACAGCATACAGCCCATCTGCCATTATTTCAAATAATTTACAGCCCATTTGCTAATTCTTACAGGTTTTTTTGGAGCCCATATTCTTTTTGTTAGCATTACAACCCATATTGTGGCCACGGTTAAAAAATTATACGAAATTTTGCATATGTCGATGTGGGCTGAACTGTTTTTAATCCTGAAATTTCGAGTCACATTCAGACTGATTTTAAAAATAAATGCATATCAATATAAAATCCAATAAATTGTCCACGCATAAAAATCAATGCAATTCAAAATCTCGAAATGAAAAAAAGATATTTGAAACTAATTGCCGGTTTGATGTGTTTTGAAAATGTACAACCCATTTCTCATTACTGATAGGCCATTTTCTTGGCCAGCCGAATGAAGCTCTCCTCGTCTTGAAAGATTTGCAGCCCAACAGGCCTGATAAAGCGACTTACTTGACAAATCACAAAAAAACTGGGCTAGCCATTTTCAGAAAGAAAAAAAAAACTACTGGGCTGGTCTGTGGTAAACATAAAAGAAAAGGTTGTCTAGACAGGCCAGAGTGTCCCGCACAGCCCAGTTGACACCCTGCTTCTGTCTCAAAAACAAATTAGATAAATGCCACTTCAATTATGGCGATTCATAAAAATGCCACTGCAATTTCCAAACTTTGAAAAATGCCATTGCAATTTTTGCAAACTTTGAAAAACGCCACTGCAGTTTGCAAACTTTGAAAAACGCCACTCCAGACTTCGAAAAATGCCACTAGAAATGGCATGAAATGGCATTTTTCAAAGTTTGGAAATTGCAGTGGCATTTCTCGGATACACCAGATTTGGAGTGGCATTTATCAAATTAACCCAAAACAAAAATAACTGGGTCCCTGGTGTCAGCCGCTCGTTGTGCAATTCTCTCGTTTATTGACTACATTGACAATGGCATGGGACCCAGATGTCATAAATCCACTAGGAGGAGCCATTTTTTTATTGGCTTGAAATAAGGAGGCACTTGCTTGCATACTGCCATGACCTTGGCGGGTCCCTGCTGTCATCCTCTCCACGTACAATCATCTCCTGATTGTGTACGCGTCAACTTGCTAGGCCCACAAGTCAGCCTCTAAACCCGTGGAGGACAAATACAACCCATTAAAAAAATAACAGCCCATTCCATACGTTCAAACGGAAAGTTCAACATTCAGAGCAAAGTAACATGTCTGATCCACATATAGAGTACTGAACTTCCACATTGACAACCATCATAGCCAAGTTAACTATCTACTCCCACTAATACTCTAGTAGCGTACAAGTACTAACTTACTCTTAGCTAACTAGACGATGCCGGCCGCCATCTATGGTACACGCTAAACACCGGCACCAGCGTCGTGCGCCTCGCCTCGGACTTGCAAGAGGTGCGATAGGGCGCGCTGCTCGCGCGCGTTGGCCGTTTCCATGCTGGCGTGGTCCACCGAAGCTTCGGCTTCCAAGCAGGAAACCCACTTGATGAGCTAGTAGTAAAAATCGGCATCGCGAACGCGTGCGTGCCCGACAGCCTCCATGGCTATTTGCCGGGCGCCGGCCTCCATGTAGTCGGCCCAGTTGCGGGCGCTCTGCTCGCGACTCAGAGCATCGGTGCGCTGCTGCTCCATGTCCCGCTGGTGGCGCAAGTCGGTGATACGCTGCTCCTCCGCCAGGCGGTCGCGCTCCAAAAACTCCTACTCCTCCGCCATGCGGTCGCACTCCAACAACTCCTCGATCTCCGCATTGCCATCTAAAGATAGATAGAATGCCTCTTCCCTCCGTCTGCCTTCTGATGAAAACCCGAACACTAGTTCCGGCGGTGACCGCCTCCGGCGTCGCCTACCGCGGATGGGCGGGGGCATGGCGGACGTGGCGAGCGACGTCGAGCCGGTGGCACCGGAGAAGGCCGGGAAACAGTACTTATAGGTGGAAGGTAGCGCGACGGTCATCGGAATTCAATGCATAATGGCTTAGCGCGCCAACTTGTCGTGGAAAACTAGAGAAACTGCAATTATGACTGTGCCGTCCTGTCCCGACTGGGTCGCATGCCGGCATGTCGGTCAAACGAGTTCACTCGAATCATCTCCCTCCTTGTCAATAATGATTCCACGGATTTAAAAAGCCCGCAAAAATTAAAGCGTATCTTTTTTTTGCATCATTTAGCTACCTTAATTACGGCCGACTGCATGCAGGCACTCAGAATCGCTCGCAGGCAGTACATGAAGCAGCATGCAACGAGTCGCAGCCGAGGGCACGCATGCAGCCACTTAAATCGCTGGAATTAATTAGGCTTAAACTTCTGCATGCCATTAATTATTGCCATGCCTTGGTCTTGATGCTTTGCTCATGGGACTAATAAACCCGGACGGAGGGAGTACCTTGGTTGTTGAGAGGTTTGAATTAAGCCCTGCAAACCGGAAATGAGGTACTAGTACGTGCGTGATCCGCTATTTATTCGTGTAGGATCGAGTAGGTCGTTTCTTGAATTGAGCCCTGCAAACCGGAAAGGAGGTAGTACGTGCGTGATCCGCTATTTATCCGTGTAGGATCGATAGTGTAGCTTGTCAGTTTCTTCAGAGGTAGGCATTTTTATTCGTGTAGGATCGATAGTGTAGCTTGTCAGTTTCTTCAGAGGTAGGCATTTTTATTCAAAAAACTGCCACTTCGCATCTTGCGTCGCAAATAAAACTGCCAGGAGCGCATTTGTAGGCTAGCTAGTGATCGATCAGTAACTTGTAAACACTGAGCAAGCAGAAATAAGTAACTGTTAATGCATCTCAATGATTCACAGATCATATACAAATATGTAGCTCCAAAAGCAAAGATCAACCACTTTGGATCTTACGTCGCAACTAAAACTAACTAGTACGATTCCCATACATAAGATCAACATGTTAATGCATCTCAATGATTCATAGATGATATACAAATATGTAGCTCCAAAAGCAAAGATCTAGAAAAAACATCTGTTCTTCCTACTAACATGGATGCTTCTCTTGGCCAACATTCAGTACAGACTGAAAGACAAATTTGTTTGTGAAGTCTACAATTCCTCTTGCAAACGTAAGTGGTTTCACCAACAGCTGGAACCATGAGAATGAACCACACATGTTGGAGGAACATCCACTGCAATATGATTTGGTCTTCTCTCGATCACACCGCGAGACTATTTTCAGAATACAAACTTTAACTTAGGCAAAATGATGCCCATTGTATAATCAGACCAAAGCAATGAAGCACCTAGTGTTGGCCAATAAATAGTACAGTACTACTTTTTTGCAGTCCATGAAGTGACTATCCAATCTTTCTGTGTCTATTTTCAAATGGCACTGCATGCAGTGACTATACTATTCTCTTGTGCAGTTCAACCAAAATTGCGGACACTTTGTTTGTTTGCCAAATAGCAACGGGCAAACATCTCTGTCTGCACAAATATCAAGCAGCTAGTAAACATATACCACACCTTGTATTTTCGGTTTAAACATGTCTCTTCCGCTTAGCATCTGTCATGTTCTACACTGGACAATCTGATACAGTTATGTTTTGCCATGGACAATTTCATACTGAATTGATTTGCTGGTTCAGAGCAGAAATATAGCGCCTATTCTTCATCAGACCAAGGATATCCATGTTCGCAGTGATGGAAAAGGTGAAATCGATACAACCAAAATTGAGCATCCAATCATTGAATCCTGTCCTGCACCTCCAATGTAGGTCCACCCTACCAATAAATTCACATGCAAACCACTAGTATTACTATCTAATGACAGTACAAAAAGAGTAGCAAGATAGTAGCAAACCATGTACCTTCATAATGAACAGCTCATAGTGCCACCAATTGGATATAAAGGTTTGGAAAAAAACATGCTCCTAATGTTGAACCAGTTGGACTTTTTGTGCAGTTTCACTAAAATCGAGCATCCCTGTTTGCATAGATATTGAAAGTGTGATTACTCTAAAAGTGGCACTAGTTGAAGCATAGACTCACAAATATAAGCATTCCAATTTCTTAATGGGAAAAGGTAGCAAGACTGTTTCTAACCACCTGTTTGAAGGAATAAATAAAGCAACAGCGGCTGATGTTAGGAAGGCATACATAGTTTTTTCTGAAAAACTGAGCCATTCCTGACCTTTCCTCTTCTTTTGAGCAAATTTTGTGCAGTTCTACTAAAATAAAATGCCATCACCGCCTTGAAAATTTAGTGACACTGTACAAAAGGAAATGACTTAACATTACATCATGATGTCAGGTATGTAGTCGACAGGCATTAGAGACAAACATACAGACCTCCTCCGATAACATAATGAACATTACTTTTAACAAAGGTGTGACTAGCTTTACCGGGATAATTTGAGTGAACTCTACGCCCTTTGTTCCTTAATATAAGATGTTTTCATGGTTCAATTTAAAGTACCCAAACATCTAGTATTTAGAAAAATAGGTAGTAGTTTTCTTGAGCACATATCTGGGAAAGCTTGCCACACTTTATTTATGTCCATACGCTAATGCAACACCATTCGAATACTACAAATATACACTAATCCAGTGGCTCGTGCAACAATAGAGTAGTTAGTTTATTACAGGGTACAGTACAATGGTTTTACTGAACAGATTTCAATAAACTCTAGCACTGGAAGGTTTCTATAAGAATTAACAATACAAAATGTAAAGGTAACAAGTTTCAGCATTGGTATACTAGCTGTGCATGAGCATTAAACCAAATACAAAAGTCTGAAGGTAACTAGCATTATTAACTAATGACAGTATAAAAAATTGCAAACCATGTACCTCCAAGGTAAATATCATTTCGAACTCGGGGGGACCTTAAAAATTGCTATCCCAATCTTGATAATCGATCAAACATAAAAACTTGATCGAACGAATCAAGAGAACAGCCGGAGGAGGAGGTGCCCACTCTTGACCTTTCCTCTTGTCTTCATAATTGTCTGTGCAGTTTAACAAAAATAAAATGACATCAGCGCCTTGGCATTTTGGTGACACTGTACAAAAAAATTAACTTATCTCATGAAAGTGAGGTATGTAATCTATAAGCATTAACAGTGCAAAAATCTGAAGGTAGTAACAAGTTTCATCATTGGTATACTGGCTGTGCAACAGCATTAGAATGCCTTAGCTGAAAAATCTTTACTAAATCCACAATCAACAGCTAACCCTAAAATAATCCAGTGACATTAAATGGCATTGCTTAAATTTATCGGTGGCAATAGACCGAGAGCAGCATTAGTTAAATGTGGCATCACTTTAGCAGTAGCATTGCTTGACTTGACTGCTGGCGTTATACTAACAGCAAAAAAGGTGGCAATAAGAGCATGGGAGGCTCATTCGGACAGTGGGCGCACCAGTACGATGTACCTCCACGGACGCAGAGTGGTGAGGGAGGTATGGTTGCCCAGAGCAACAAATATCCAGGCAGCATATGTGGATTACGTCCCATTTTTGTTCTCTTTAGCCACCTTTTTCCTATGCGAGGACAACAAACTGATCGACCTGGGCATTCTCTATTGCATTGTCATGCCTTTCTACCCTTCTTCAACCAAGAGACACAAGACTCGTTCCTTAGCTACTGATTTTCCCCTTTTCAACCTAGATGCGGGTTTGATGCCTACTCTCTTGGACAGTACAGTCTCCCTTCCTTTCCTTATTCAACCCAGACATGGATTAGTCTGCATGAAGTAGGGTTTCCTTTAATAGTGCAAATTATGGTTTTCGTCTGCGTGGCCAGCAGAGCAGAGGATAGCAAATTGGGAAGATGGTGGAGTGGAAAAAGATCCACATGCGACGATGTGGCAGATGGGGCAGTAGAACAAGGTTATGGTTAGAAAAGAGGTAGCATACCCGAGGGTCGGCGGGAATTGGCTTCGCTCGTGGTCGTCATCCTCCGCACACACTACTGCAACGAGCTTGGGGCCGGAGGCCATCTCACGTGAGCGCTAGGTCTGAGAGGACGGCCTTGTCGTCAGTGCGTGACCTCGCTCGCCGACGACGAGTGCGTCAATGCTGCACGTCCTTTTCTTCCCCGGCGGATATGTGACCACCGGTGAGGAGGGAGAGAGGGGTCGTTTTTTTAGATCTGGAGAGAGGGTGGTAGTGTGAGAAGCAAGTGGGCAACCCTTAGCAAGAAAGCGCTGAAGCTCCAGCCTATATATCTTTTTATACTACTAGTACTGGAGGTGGAGTAGTGGTAGAGTAGTCTATATTTTCTCTATGTTCAGTACCAGTTAGTCGTGCTTCAAAACTGATCGGCACGCCATTAAAAAATAAAGGTCGATAACTAATGCGGCACCTCGGGCCAACGTGGCCAGATCACATTTTGCACGAGAAATTACACACCATGTTTCGTTGACATGTGGTCCCGTTCCAACATATTAGTGAGATGACGGGCAAGTAGTAGGAGTATTTCCGAACGGAGGTGTAGGCCGGGGCGCCTGTTCGCGAACCGTGGCAAACTCGCAACCGTCCACCGACTCTTCGCCTTTCCCTCTCGATTTGGAACTGCTGTCGCACGCTCTTCCTCTCCCTCCTCCATTTTCCCTCAGCCCTTCACCCTTTCTTCTGCCATTGTTCGATCGTCTTCTCCATGGAGGGAACAGGCCGGAAACGACCCTGTTATTCTTGCCCTGATCTGAAAGAAGACGTGGTGGAGGAACTCATTGATCGGTGTGACGTCATCACCTCGGCTAGCATGGCAGGTTCGTTCAAGCCCATTCTCGACTCAACTAATAACATGATTACAAGGAACCCAAGAGTCAAGGAGCGGTTTGATCTCCCCTATCTTCTTCGCCGTGACCCTGATGACTGGCGCCGGCACGACGGAGGCCTTGCCCTGTGCAAGTTGATGCCGCTTGATAATGATACGTATGATGTTAAGATGCCATCGCTTGAGGGCAAGGCTTGGGCAGGCGCAATTGGAGATTGGGTTGTTTATATTGGGTACAACTGCGTGTGGGAACTTGTAAATGTGTACACTCGTCACCGGGTTCCACTTCCAAAAATCTCAGACTGCCTAGAGGTTGAGCACACTGGTATTCTATGCACGTTCAAAGACGATCATGGTGACTGTCTTCTATGGAAGATAGCAATTTGTCGAGTTCCCAACCGCTCTTGGAATTACAACGACTATGAAGTTGTTGCTATCTTCGACAAGCTTGTTGCCGTCGCTGATGGTTTCACTCGATGGATATTGCTCAAAAATCAGTTTCTGTCCACGGATGAGTACTGTGATGCAATTCAATACGAGGGCCTTGTGTTTGCTGTCACCACTCGTGGTACTGTTTTTGCATGGTATCCTCGTTCTTTCGGTACGTTTGTCTTCCACCGTAATTATAATTGTTTCATCCACATGCATGCGGGTTAGCAAGTTTCCCTTTACTAATTAACCTTCTTCTTGTGTTCCCAAGGTCCTGTGAACATCCCACCACCTATACTTGAAAATTTTTATAACCAAGGGGGAGATGACGATGATGACGATCACGAGCATGAGGACGAGCAGCGCCCATATACTTTGTGGCGCCTGGCAACTAATTCTGATGGATCACCTATTCTTGTGTGTATACAACCCACTGATGATGTTACTGCTAAGGAAGCAGGTGTAGTCTCCCATGGTCGCACTCTCCGGACCTATTCCAACACCCGTTGCATGGTATTCAGGATGGATACTAGTGTGCTAGCACCAACTCCTTCTCCCTGGTACAAAATTGATAGTCTTGGAGAAAACTCGCTCTTCCTTGGACAAAACTATCCGATGATGGTGAAAGGCGATCCAACTGCTGTTGACACATTTATGAGAAGCAACTGTGTCTATACCTCGGACATTTGGGTGGTTCCCTACCCTGGTACTGATATAGTAGGCCGCTTCAGCCTGGATGATCAGTCCTGCGTTGGTCTCCAGATCAACAATGGATGGCCCGTCCCAGAGAATCACTTGTGGTTCAAAGCAAGCATTTCCAATGCCGAGGAATGGTTGAGTTGAAGTTCATTTCATTGCTTGTTATTTGTTGTGTGGTGAAAACTTTAGTATTTATAATGTATCCTCATTGCCGATGTGGGTTGATGACCTGTTGTATGTAATAAAATGATATGCCTGTGATAAACTTACTAAATTTATGAATGGCTTTCGAGTCGCTTCTCTGAGTGAGTGGTGCGACAAGGCAAAAAAATATTTTCTGAATACATAATTGTACGTGCATTGCAACAGGTTATCGGATGAGGCCAATCAACAATAGTAGTACACTATTTGTACTAGCTTCACATACTTCGCGCGTCGGGCGGGTGTTTTTACTATAGCCATATGTTAATGTGTTCGTTGTACGTAACCAGCACCTCTAATCCTCGATACTAGTACTATATAGTACGAGTAAGTAGTAGGAGTAGTAGGATGGCATGGGCCAGAACAAGCATTCACGTCCAGGAGTACGGCACACGCCACCACCGCGACATCCATCTGACACCATATTATTTCTTGGAGTCTGTGCTAGGGCAATCTCTTCAACCTCGTCATTTCTCTAACTTCAGCCATCGTGCGGCGGGCGAGGTGGGGGTTTGCCGATAGTCGGTTTCCTTAACTGCGGTCCCACTTGTAAGGCCAACTCCAACGCACGACCCCAAATGGACCTCCGTTTTGCACGAACTTCAGCAATAATTTTGACTAGAAAAGCAAGACCAAAGAAAACAAGAACCACAAGAATACATTTTACTACTCCTGTAAGTTGGATTAGTGCCTTCTCGATGCATTCATTGTTGACCTATGGAGGCTCGATCTTGCGTGCTTCTTTCTTCTTCGAGTGTAAAGAAGTAGACGTTGCTTCCTCGCATCTAGTCTCATGTCTAGACTCTATTCTAGTAGGAGTATCAACAAGTGCACTAATCTCATCTCTAGCCTCTGTGCTAGCTAAAAGTGATAGAACATCTACTAAATTGCGCTCTATCAATATATGGATGTACTCTTCTTCCCAATACAAAAACTTTCATCCATTCTACTCCCTCCGTTGCACAATACATGCCTTCTATTTGTCAAAATATATATGTATCTAGACATGTTTTAGTATATAGGTACATCCATTTTTGGACAAATGGAAGTCAAGCATTTTGGAACGGAGGGAGTACACAATAAAATTTTTAAGTTAGCACAACTAGTCTAATCCGAGATCACAACCGAAGATTTGGTCGGGTTCTTCCTCCTTTTGCCGACACGTGGGACATCCAGCATCCAGGTCGTGTCATGAAAGAAAATAGAGTGGTAGTTGAAGCCACGAGATGTGCATCTTGGGTTAAACTGTAAATAGAATCTTACTACTCTTGAGTAACTCCAAAAGCGGCCACCGAAGATCTTTATTGGATTTGTTTTTCATCACCAGCACGTCGAGGTGAAAGATGTGCAGGTTTAGTGGGTCCTCTTGCGTTTTCACTGACATGTGGGGCCGCATGTGAGCAAACAGACGATGGGCTCCGCGCGTCCGCTGGCAGGCTGAGAAGAGAGATAGAGGAGGGCTGAGCATGGACTGCAGGAAATTTGTTCTACGTACCTCGATATAGGCTCGATATAGTGGGGTGGCATGGGCCATAACTAGCATTCACATCTAGTAGTACGGCACACGCCACCCACACGAGTCCCATCCGACACCAATTTTCTTGGAGTCCATGCTACAACCATCTCTTCTCCCTCCTGTTTTCTCAGCCATCGCGCGGTGGGCGGGGTGGGGGTTTGCCGATAGTCGGTTTGCTCAACTGCGGTCCCACTTGTAAGTGAAAATGCAACACCGCACACATTCCCGCTTGAGCGGCGTGCCGGACTAACCGTGTGGGGGTGCGACGCGAACACGGCAGGCTTTTCCTTTTGAACTCGTAACTTGTAAAATTTGGTTCTGCTCCATGGCGTGACCAATAGATAGAAAATAACGATTTTGCCTAGAGTAATGCGAAGTTTGGTTCTGGCGTCGTTCATGCATGGAGTACGTACGAAAATTATGAAGTTGATGTGAAAGGTAAGATAATTACTGTAGTATCATATACTACTACATGGATTTGATGGAAAGATAAATATACATACGGATCCATCAACGACATCCTCACGCCCTAGTGCGCCGGGTCACCAACCGACGTGTGAGGAGCAGCGGCGTTGGCGGCGAGCTCAACTTGCTTCTGAACAGTGCCGTCCAAGGTTGCCTTGCGGTCCAAGAAGGCCAGCGTCCTATCGTCCTCCTCTTGCATGTAGTAGTCCTTGTGGACGATTTGTGCGTAGACGTGGGTGATTATGTCGATGGTGTCTAGCTGCGCCAGGCGCTGCGCGGAGAGCGCGACCTCGAGGTGGACATTCTCCGGCGCGACAGCGGGCAGTCGCAGGGCCACCAGTGCATCGAAGAGGTTGTCACCATAGTGGCCGTTTAGGGTGCGGGCATCGTAGAGCCTGGGCGCGTCGGCTGTAGGCTTACGTCAAAGTCGTCCACAAGCTTCTTGACGACGGTGAGCTTGTCGAGGAAACCGACGAGGACCTCGTCGAACAAGGAGACGAAGCTGTCGTCCAAGCGGTCCCTCGCCCAGGCGGCCTCAAGCAATACTACCTAGAGACGTTCCTCGGTGCCGGGCCGCAGGCCGGCGTCGTGGACCATCTGGCACAGCCGGCTGATGCTCGCGCTCATCGCCTCCATGGGTCTAGCTTAGCTTCTAGTCAACTGATCTTGCAATTCGAGTGATCACTCTTGCCCTTGGTTAGCGTGCATAGGTGCGTAGGATTTTGTTCTACTCCTTGGCCCTCTACCGCACCTGCCTTTGGCTGTATGAGGCTGGTTGTAATGGGGAGTATCATATACTAGTATCATGCATATGATACTAGTGTATGATACTACCTCCCTAATGCATAGTATCATATATTAGTATCATGTAGTACTCTATCTATTGCCATGCATGACACAAAGTAGCATAGCATTTAATATGATACGGTATCATGATATGATACTACACTCTCTCTTTCTTCATTTAATGCTATGACACCTCATCAAAATTGCCTAGTTGGCATGCATGATACTAGCTATGATACTACCATTACGACCAGCCTGATAGGTGGGCCAGCCACCCCCTGGGCCCACGTGTCATTCACCCAAAGGCAGTTGCCATAAGTAAATGAAGCTGCGCCCCCCTCCGCGCCGGTGCAGTATAGTCATCTCACCGGACCTCTAGTTGGGGCCAAACGAGCGAAGTTTGATGTTTACTGGTTTATTGGTCCCCTTTGCATTTTGCGCCAAGTTTTAACCTTTGATTTAACTAATAAAATGTTAATGCATGTAAACAAAAATGTCACTACTAGGAAAATGCTTACCAGTAGCGCTGGTTTTTGAGCTACCAGTAGCGCGGGCACCGGCGCTACTGCTACGGTGCTACAACTATTTTGTAGCAGTAGCGCGTTTTTAGGCCAGCGCTACTGGTAAGCTCAAGTACTAGTAGCGCGTTCTCAGGCCTGCGCTGCTACTAACATTTAAGTTTTTTTAGCATTTTGGCGCTGTACATGTTTAAACAGATATATCTTTTATACAATAACAACTCATCATGAACTAGTCTATTTAAATAGCATATTCATTACCACTTGTCATCACCATCAAACAATGTTCGTCAATGAGACATCATATAACAAGTTGGTCACTAGTCATAATCACAACTCCTCATCATCGTCATCAACTCTAACACATTGTAGCACATAATAACACATTCTAGCTACGACCTACTCCTCTCATAGGACCTACTCTACCCTCTCTTAGGTAAAATATCATAAAACAAGATAGGCATTAACGCTGCATTAAGGAAAATTGACTCTCCATAATAAAGAACGGAGATCATCCTATCTCCAAGCCTTGGCCTACGCACAATGTTGCTTCCAAGTAGCTCTCTATGATGGTTCAAACATTTTTTGAAATAATCTATTATCATGGCTTCCTCGCTTTTAGAAATCCGGTATGGACAGGGGTGATGTGGATACTGCGGCTGACCTGGCCGTGGTGGCCGTAAGCTCATAACATTAACGCGACCTCTCATCAACATAAGATGAGGCACACAATCCATCGGGATTTTCTGTTCAAAAACATAATAATAACTTTGTAGTTAGCAATATTTAGTTTTAGAAGAATTTATGCAAAAGATGCACGGATGTCGTAATAGTAGAAAATCTTACCATGATATCTCCATTGATGTTACCGTAGTTCAACAAGTTCACTAGTGGCACGTATTGACCAGAATGTGGAGGAGTTTGATAATAGCTATCGTAATTCTCAATATGAGTAAAAATGCGATAAGACCATCTTGCTCCTTATAAGTTAATTGTGCTTCATCATTGTAGTAGTAGGTTCTGTCTACCATTTTCCGTACATTTTTTGAAGAATGAAAATAAGCTGTCAATGGAAATAAGCTGCCAAATATTTTGAAATAAACAATATAAATTACTTAGTAAATATGTTTAAGAAACTCACACAACGGTAGAACTGGAAGCGTGTCAACAAGGACCCAAATGGTCATATCATTTTCGTCGATGTCAGGATCACCAAGATCGAAGGTGAGAAGCATACCCTCATGAAAATCATACGCCTTGCAAAGGGCTTCCCAATTCAGGCAACCAAAATTGGATGAGTTCACAGAATTGTATAGATTTACAGCAAAATCATAACCATGATGGGTCCTTAGTTGAATTATCTTTTTCTCCATTCTTTCATGATCTTCAAAACCCATCTTCTCCAAGACATAGCGTCTTGCATGACATGGGATAAGCTAGTCGAATTGTAAAAGACGGAAATTACACGTTGAAGAAGCAGAGAGGTCGTGCAAAAAATAACAAAAACACTTGTCGTCGTTGCGTACCGTTTGAACATCGAAGGTCTCTTGGAGCTTGATGCTGAAGCGCCGACCTTCTACCAAGTGAGGTCTGTCGCACAAACCGCGCTCATCTTCGCAGTACTCGCACATAGCGAATTCCCTTTCGTCGTCGCACATTTCCTAATAGGTAATTAATAATCCATCATCGAATACATATATAGTAGTTTGTAGCAAAGATCATCATATAACAACTAAAACACCTAGAATTTGTAGTTTGTAGTAGTTTGTAGCAAAAATCATCATATAATCCATCATGAATACATATATAGTAGTTTGTAGCACAAACCGCGCTCATCTTTTGCATTCAATAAGCAAATAACTAATAGGTAATTAATAATCCATCATCGAATACATATATAGTAGTTTGTAGCAAAGATCATCATATAATATCACTAATACATCTCGAATAATAGGTCCTCTAGGTTCAGTGGGCCACGGTGGACACCCAAAGAAAAGGAACCATCACCGGATCATAGCTCTGATGAGATCCCCAAAGAATCTGCCAGGTGTTGGAGAACCGGTCGTTCACCAACGCAACGAAGTAGCGCTGGACGTGCGCGTTCTCCTCCGTGACACGGTGCTGTACCACCTGCGCGGGGGACTCAAGCCTCTCCACTGATGCAGGCCCACGTGACCGCCACCAAAGAAGCTCCAGGTCGACGACGGGCTGGCTCCTCACTAAGCTGCGCTCACCAGAAGGTAGAACAACCCAGTACCAGCCCGGCGGAGCCCAGTCCCGGATATGGCCCCTCGGCTCAACCAGGAGTCCTCTGCTGAGTCGACGACGAGGATGCGGGATAGGCATCGTCGATGTCGAGAACAAAATGCTTAATTATGAAAACAAAATTAATAAACACTTAGCACAATTTGGCATGACCTTTGCTAAAAACAGGACATATCGAGCGCCTGAAATTTGCCAGAACGTAAAAAAATTGACATTTCTGGCAAAACATAGGCCACTCGGAAAAATATGACATGTCCAAAATGTGACATGCTCAAAATATGACATGTCCACTCCAAATTTGCATATAACAGGAAAAATTGCTTTACCTAAAAAAATAACAACAATTGCTTTAACTAAAAAAATACCTAGAATTATGTTAACTACACCTAAAACAACTAAAACACCTAAAATTTTGTTAACTGCACCTAAAACAACTAAAACACCTAAAACTCTTTTAAATACACTTAAAACACCTAGAATTCTGTTAACTACACCTGAAACAACTAAAACACCTAAAATTCTGTTAACTACACCTAAAACAACTAAAACACCTAAAACTCTTTTAAATACACTTAAAACACCTAAATTCTATTAACTACACCTAATTAAAAACCTAGCTAAATTTCTGTCCTAACTTTAAAACCTAGCTAAATTTAAAAACCTAGGGTTCATAAGAATTAACTAGGGTTCATACCTAATCTGTCCAAGCAAGGGTTCGATCAAAACCTAGATTATTCTAATAACCTACATTTTTTCAACTACATAGAATTCAAAATAACTACTCTAATAACTATAACTTGGGAGGGAGGGAGGAGGAGGAAGGAGGGAGGAGTACCTCTCGGTGGAGGAGGGCCGGCGCGGGGGCCGGGGCGGCGGGCGGAGGAGGGAGGCCGACGCGGGGGCCGGGGCGGCGGGCGGAGGAGGGAGGCCGATGCGGGGGAGCTGGGCGGCCGGTGGGAGGAGGGCTGGCGAGGGCGGCCGATGCAGGGAGGAGGGCCGACGCGGGGAGGAGGGCCGGCGCAGGGGATGGCAGTGTGCGGGGGTCGACGATGGCGCGCGGGGGATCGAGAGGGAGGAGTGTGGGTGGAGTGTGTGAGTGAGGGTTGAGGCCGGCCGGGCCGGGGCGCGAGGGGATAGTGGGCCTAACAGCAGCGCGAGCAACGGGCCAGCGCTACTGCTAAGCCCACTAGATGTAGCGCAGGTTAGACGACAGGTGCTGCTGCTATTTTTTGACCTGGGGGTGTGGTGTACTACACTTAGCAGTAGCGTGGGGCTATGTAACAAGCTCTACTGCTAACTGATACCAATAGCGCTCTTTACAGCCAGCGCTACTACTAAGTAGTAGTAGTGTGGGGTTATAAACAAACGCTACTGGTAAACTTCTATCTATAAGTGTTTTCCTACTAGTGGTTGTGTAAGTCACCTTACGAAAACTAAATAATCCCAAAATACTTAGGCACGGTGCATTAACTCCCTCCTTGTTTCTTATTTCGTGACATATCAACCAATGAGAGATGTGGGCCGTGCATGCTTTCAATGACTTGAGACTACCAAACATGACATTTAGTGTTTAGTTCATTGCATGTAATCCTATTAGTACTCTAGTTAGCAAAAAAACATTAAGTTCT
Source organism: Triticum dicoccoides (assembly GCF_002162155.2). Lineage (NCBI taxonomy): Eukaryota > Viridiplantae > Streptophyta > Magnoliopsida > Poales > Poaceae > Triticum > Triticum dicoccoides. The sequence goes on from NC_041382.1 coordinate 51,816,128, forward strand.
CTCGCCGATAGGAATAAAACACCATGTATTTATTTATAGAGGGAGTAGTACATTTTTTGTGACATGCATTACTAGATATTGCTAGTCAAATACTAAAATCCAGATGGACGTGGTATTACTCCTAAATCCAGACGGTGGTGCTACTAGTACTAGTAGTAGTAGTACCAATGTAGTAGTAGTAGGAGTACTAGCACTGTACTACCTGTTGGTCAAATTATTATGTGTTGCTCCTCACAGTGAAGTGACAAGACCCTGCGCTGGAGATGACACCTGAGTATAGGCGCCATGTTCGGCATACCATAGTCAGTCTCACCGTCTGCAGTCACTATCATCATGGCTGTAGAGCTAGCCTGCTTACAACTAGCCCTGTTCGACATAATTTCCCGTGCGTAGATGCCCGTGCATTGCACGGAACACCAAGATTGGGGGTGGACGGCTTCGGCAGCGGCCATCGCGCCAGATTTTTCCATGGCCTTCTAGATGTGGTGGGGAGGAGATAAGGCTGATTGTGAGAGACAAAAAGTTGTTTGTAAATAGGGAACAAGTGCGGGCATCTTTTTGCAAAAATGGAGAAGCTTGGTTTGTATGCGTCAGATCTAGATCCGACGGCTATTGGTGAAAGATGGGAGGCACAACATCATCACCAACTCAAGACCTGTTTGATTCGCGGGATTTTGAAAACGCAGGAATAGGACACGGCAATATTACAAGTTTCAAACTGATATTACAAATGTTAGGAGTAATGTTGCACCTACAAAGAGGGGATTACTAAGAAGTTTACGTAAGAACTTTCATTACTTTAGGTGGATGCAGCATTATCGTACAAACTAAAATCCACCGCCCTGACAAGTCACTAATGGGCAAATAAGTTTTCGAGTCTCTGGCCACTTGACGTTTCAAAAACAAATTCAGCTTCTGCGGAGACTTTGTCATTTAGGCTTAGACGCTTGTGGTGATCAGCACACCATTCATTGTTGCTCCAGAGAACGCCAAAATTCATTACCTTCAGCACACTAGCCTCCAGAACAAAGAACCTGACCAATTTAATCTCAGATGTGCTACCTCGGTAGTCGATCAAATCAATTTCTGTAAGATGGAGATCAAGGCATTCGATGAGATTGTTATAGTGCAGCACATTTTCATTTTCGGGTCTTTTTTTATCTTCAAAAGAAGAGAACATATTAGAGCAGCTGGCTGCATAAGATTGCCGTGTCATCAAGAGGTACCAATATCATTCGCTCATACGATAGGGTTGGCTGGCTAGTGATATTTTTTCACTCTCTCTCTCTCTCTCTCTCTCTCTCTCTCTCTCTCTTTCTGTTTCCTCTCATTTAACTAGGAGCACGTGAAGAGCTTGGGCATTTGTTGCCTTCCACTATGTGGCCGATGCCATATTTCGCAAAAGTATGCCACATAATACGCATCAATGTCAAATCAAAAGATTTTGGCACCGCTCTCGTGATGTGAGAGAGCTGGCACCGCTGTGCACACATACCCACATGTATAAACAAATCAATCAAACCAACTACACCAGCCTCTCACTCTCCCAAACAAGTGTTTTTTATTGCCTCGGTCCTCTCTCTCTCCCACGCAGTGTTTTTTCATCGCGTGAGTTAATTTGGCACCGGAGCAAAGTAGGTGATCCAGATTGGGGCACCAGGTGAGCAATGGAGGGGCATCGATGCCAAATGCATCACAAGTGAATTTGGCACATGTTTTGGCCTACATAGCCCACTTTTGTACTCCCTCCATCCCAAAATTCTTGTCTTAAATTTGTCTAAATATGGATGTATCTAGTTACATTTTAGTGTTAGATACATCCGTATCTAAACAAATGTAAGACAAGAATTTTGGGATGGAGGGAATACTACCACGTATTTAGTATAAAATTGTGACCATAGATTTACCTAAAAAATGCCAATGCATGTCACTAAAAATTACACCATTTGAAATTATGTTTAAATACGAATCCAACGATATAGTTCTTAGTGACATGCATTAATATTTTGTCAGTTAAATCTATGGTCAAATTTTGATACTACAAAATTGGAAGAGTAAACCAGGACGGAGGTAGTACTTGCTCTTAGGGTAACCATAGAGTTACTGGAGTAGTCTAAGTTACTTTCCACTATGACTAGCCTAGGCTACTATAGTAGTACAGCATAAAAACGATGCAGGTGATCACGTGAGAAAAAATACTAAAAACATTTCTTTCGGTGCAGTGCGTAGATGCAGTTTTGAACACTACACTTGTCATCGTAATTTGGGAAAATTACAAAAAAAAATTGAGCTACGTTGTGATTACCGTTTACTTATAGGAAAGAAGTTTCACCTCGATGAGTAGCTTCTCCATGCACGGAAAGCATGTAAGGAATCCAACAACTTGATCCAGATTGGGGCCGATAGATTTTAGTGCTAAGATCTTCACTGTGCACATGGACTGGGTCAAGCTTGTGGGAATCATTTTCTGGAAGACGGTCGTATAAATACATCAAGAAGAAATTTAAAAATGTGAATTTCAAGAAGACGGAGAACAAGATGAGTGTTGTACTTGAACGATTACGGATCCAATAAAGAGTTCGGAGAATTTGGCAGACGAGTACACCAACGCTGTCAATTTCGGCGCGTCAATGACCCTGATTTTTGTTGGACCTTCTAGATCGGATACAAGCAATCTCTCAAGGAAAGGAGCATTCTCAATGACCATAACGTGGAACAGCTGGGGTGATCTCTTCCCAATTGATGTCTTGTTGCAGGGCCAGCAAGACACATAAATCCATCGGAGATTCGTCGAGGCGATGTGGAGGCTAATGAACCGGTGGATCTGCTCAAGATGAAGGTACTCGAGCGCAGTACAGCTGCGGAGCAGGTGCTCCATAGCCTTCTTCGAGATGACGACATCGAAGAGGTCGAGCTGCTTGAGTTGAGGGAGAAGAAGGGCGGGCGCGACATAATCTGGGGAAGATAGCAGGAGCTGAAGCTGGCGCGGCGCAGCGTTGGCGTGAGGCGAAGCACGGACGGCGGCAGAGAGCGACATCGTCCAGCTTCAAAGCTGAGCTCCTCGAGCTGATCTAGGGTGGGGGATAAAAACCACTCATCGAACTTGGGTTGGACCTTGCAGTTGGTACTAAACATGCGGATGTCAAGGCGTCTGGCTGGCCCAGGGTGCGATGAAAGGATCTTGGAGACTGTGGCCATGCGTTTGCATTCCCTGTCGCAGAGGCAGCTGTCGACAGTGAGGTTGAGGGGGACGCAACGCCAGAGGGGGCACCATCGCCGGGAGAGCAGGGCGGTCCACACGACAGATTTGGTGCGGAGGAGGCCGATGATGACGAGCAGCATGTTGTCGGGGAGGCTGCTGATGAAGTCCAGGCTCGCCGGATGTGGTTTTGGCTCTCGCCGCCTCCGCTTGTTGGCTGCCTCGCCGTACATCTCAACCGGCGGCGATGCCAGTGTACACGTGTGCTGGTGTGTGTTGTGTGCTGGGTGTGCGCGAGTGCGCCTTCTGTGCATGCCGCTGCGCAGTGGTGAATTGTGCACGAGTGTGACCTTCGCATGCAAGAAGTTTGTCCTCAATGCGCCCTCAATTTACTAGTGTGTGGGGTGCTACCTCGAGTGGTTTCAACTTTCTTTACTTCACCGCGTGTCAGATGGGCCTCTAGTTTACTTATTTTCACCCACTGCCACATGGGCTAGCACATGAAGATAGATAACACGAGCTGACAAGGCAGCATGTGGATTGGTTGACCGGTCAACTAAACAATATACGGAGCTATACGCTGACATAGTGAGCATATAATTCGTCGGTATAGAGAGTTCGAGTGAGAGGGGAGGCCCGTGAGAGATAGCAAAGAGAGAGAGAGAGAAAGAGCTACTCTCTCTGTTCGATAATGTAGTTCCAACATTTTTTAAGTCAAACTTTTGAAACTTTGACCAAGTTTATAAAGAAATTACTTATATCTACAATACCAAAGATAAATGATAGTATGAAGTAAGTACATGTTGTGATGAATCTAATGATCGTTCCAGATGTAAATGTTTTTCTCCACATATACCTGGTCAAACTTTTCTGAGGTTTGACTTTTCAAAACATCCATATGCTTATGGACGTGACAGAGTCCCTAACTAGAGAGAGAGAGAGTGTGTGTGTGTGAAAAAAGTGTGTGTGTGTGTGTGTGAAAGAGACATGGACAACACACGATAAAAGTAGAGAAAAAGTGTGCGTGTCTTATGCAAACATATCACACATGCATCTTCGACAACAGTGGCAAGGTGAGAAGATAGTGTGTGGTTGTTTGGAACCGAGAGAGCAAGACCCCTAGCACGTGGCCAAGAGGGGTCTGACAAACAAGGGAGAGAGGTCGAGAGAGACATACGGAGAAAATGCAGACATGGGGAGGAGAGAGTGTACGTTTGTCATAGAGAGATCCCCTGGAGATCGTGATGGGAATACATGGGTGGGAGATCGAGTGACAAGGTGTGTGCGCGATAGAAGATGCCCCGAGAGATATCGAGATAGACGTATGGATGGAAGGAGACAATACGTGTGTTCCTGATGGCTAGTAAGAGATAATCATACTTAGGAGGGGGGAGTGCTTGCGCCTATGATTGGGTGAGGGATTATGGTACTTAGGGGGGTGCGTGCCACATGGAGAGAGAACAAGGGCGGAGAGTGTTGGATGGGTCTATATGTATAGCGCGAGCGAGACATGTGTATGTGTGAACCAGGGAGATATAAGGCCAATTTGGCTTGTGTCCTGAGCATCTTTTGCCTGACCTGGGGTTGTGGCTGGATTTCATGCACGCTTGTTTGGTTGCTACCCTGTGAAAAAGAAAGCCCGCCTGGCCTGGGTTCCCTTGCACTTTAATTAGCCTGGCTGAACTCCAGACACTGCAAGTAGCCTGGCCCAGGCGACCAATTTCGAACACCTGGCCGTGCCTGGTCGTGTGGCCACGAGGCTAACAGCAACATGGATGGATATTAGCATTAAATAATTAATGCATGGATTGATTGATGGGACGTTGATGCTTTGCCTGGCCCAGGCATGAACCAAACGCTTCAGCACCACACAAGCCTGGCCAGGCAGAAATATTTTACATCTCACGTCCACACCAGGCAGTACCGGCCATCAAGGCATGAGGGTCAGGTCACGAACCAAACTGACCAATAAAGTTTGAGAGAGATTGAGGAGCCCCGATAAGGCTGAGTGGTGCGTCAGATAGCTGAGAGGGGGAAAGAGATATTCCATCCGCTCGATAATGCAGTGCATGTAAATTTTTTAGAAGTCAAACTTTGGAAACTTTGATCAGGTTTACGCAAATGTTATTTATATCTACAATACCAAAGATACATCATACAAAACTACATCTCATGGTGAATCTAATGGTATATGTTTGCCGTACTAGATGTAATTCATTTTCTCCACGTACATGGTCAAACTTTGTGATGTTTGACTTTTCAATAAATCTATATGCTATGGACCGAGGAGAGTGCCTCAGTCGAGACAGATCAAGTGCGTGTGAAGGAGAATGAGTAAGTGTGCAAAAAGAGTATGTGTGTGAAAGAGAAAGTGACAACAAACGATAAATTAGAGAGAGTGTGTGTCTTTCATTTCTTATGCGAACATATCACGCATGCATCTTCGAGATGGAAAAGCGAGGCGAGGAGATACACGAAGATAGCTAGTGTGTGATTGTTTGCAAAGGAGAGAGACACCCCTGTAGCACATGTCCAATAGAGGTGTGGCCAACAAGGGAACAAAGGTCGAGAGGGACACATGGATGGCATGGACGCATGGGGAGGGAGAGAGGGTGTGTTTGTGATAGAGAGATCCCGTCGAGATCGTGAGGGGACTATATGGGTGGGAGATCGAGGGAGTGCGTGCGCGATAGAAAGATGCACCGAGAGAAATCGAGATAGACCATGCACATGTTTGTGATGGAGACTAAGATTAGCTAGTCATATACATATAGGGGGGACTGCGTGTGCCTACAATTGAGTGAGAGACCATCATACTTGGCTAGCTGGGCATGAGATTGTGTGTGTGCGAGGGGTGGAGATAGAGTTTTAGATGGGCCTATCGAGTGCGAGTGAGATATGCATGTGTATGTGTGACCCAGGTGGATGGAGAGTTTGAGAGAGGGGGGGAAGAGCTCTGAGACGACATAGTGGTGCGGGAGAGAGTTACGGGCAAAGAGCCAAGGAATTTGTGTGCGTACGATGAGTGCACCGAAGATATCTAGCTTGGACTAGCTAGAGTATCATACATAGTGTGCAAGAGAGACCTATAGATGGTGTATATATGCATGCGAACTAGAAAGATCCCCCCCC
>NC_041382.1:51822931-51843702 GCF_002162155.2 Triticum dicoccoides
ATATAAACCATGTTTCGATATAAACTTGCATTCAAATATTTAAATTGGAGAACATGTTGTCTGCAATCCACACATGAACGGATATATGCGTATATCAAACAAGTTCATTAATTTGACTTTCAACATGTTCATGGAGTACTATAATACTGTACAACATGCTACTCGATTGAGGTGTTCAATTTTGGATTTAGTTCACTATTTTGACCTACTGAACGAGCTATTTCATTGAATCGAGATATTTCATTTTGGGTTTGATTCGCGTTTTTGAGTGGGTCAACTATTTGTCATATAGTAAATCGCTAGCAATGAGCATGTAAAAACACATTACTCCCGAGCATCATCTCTCCATCTAAAAAAGAAGTGGCAAGCTAATATTTCAAAATTTGATCCGAATCGACTTGGTAAGGTAGACGTGGATGCTCGTTCTCCCAAAATTTGAACGAACCGTTAAACATCCTCTCTGCTCGGTGGAATTCGCCCGAGCAAATAAATGGGAGTCGCGAAATCACCGTCCTATGTGGGACACGCATCAATTGGCCCGTTGTACATCGAGTGTAGGTTCGTAACATCATCCAAGCGCGCCTTCTCCTCGGCCGAAATGACATGTGTCGAATAATTCATAAACCATGGTCGGCAAAACACGCTCTCCTGCCTGAAATAGCTCGCGCCCACTATTTCAAAACACGCTCTCCTCGCCCTAAATCGCTCGCGCCCACTAAAGTTCAAAACACCCCCTCCTCGACCGAAATCGCTCCCGCCCACTATTTGGGGAGAAGCAAAGTTACTCTACTATCCCCGACCCTCAGTACACAGACCCAGGCCGAGAAGCCTATAGGCAAGGGTAGAACTGTAACTCCCCCTCACATTTCAGACAAATGCGTCTGTAAGACATGGTTCCACTCCCCTCCCAATTGCCCCCTGCCCGCCCTCATTCATACCTCGTGGGCGCCAAATCACCTTCTCCCCGGGAAGCTCCCTTCTCCCGAGCCGCGAAACCTCAGCCCCACCTCCATGGCGCCCCCACCGCACCAATTTCACAGCCGCCCTCCTCCCTAATGCTGGAGACGCTGTCCATTTGTCGTCGTGCACTGGGCCGTGTGCCTCTTACTCCGTGCTGCTGGTGCTGCCTCGACGACGGCCGCGTGAACCGTACCGGAGCCGATTCACCCCTCCGTTGTTCACGGTGCTGGAGCGGCTCCAACTTCGGATCCGTCCCGAGTCCTGGCGCTGCTTCCGCGTAGCCGTCGACCGTCGCGACATCGCTCTTTCTCTGCCGCCGGTCGCCACCGCAACCGCGCCGGCCTCACCGACTCGGCAGTTGGACCTGCCTACTTCACCATGCCGCCAGATAGGTCGCACCCTCATGTCAAATCACTTTATTTAGGCATCAGTTGTCTGAATTTTTATTCTGGGCCAATCGATTCCCAATGGGAAGCAGCACCCCTCGAGGCGGCGGAGCTCCTAGGCTGCCGGTTGGCTGGTGTCCAACGTAAGGGTGCGGGGCCACAAGTTCGCCACGGAAGCAGCGCTTAGATGGCTATCTTTTAGAGTTGCATGGGTTGAAGGTACTGCCGCCGCCGGATCTGGATGACGGGGAGTCTTTGTGGATTTGCCCGGGGCGGCGCAACTACGGCAGTGCGGTGGGGCGGGGAGTGGGGTTTTGGCCGGGGCCACGGACGGCGGAGGCAGGCTGCTCTGCCGTTGGTCGCTGGCTCTTCGGGGAAGATTCCGAATAGTGTCAGCCGGGAGGCACAAGACGGCCAGCCATCCGGCGTAGATCGAACAGTACCAAAATAACATAAAATCGTGTGACCCCAATTTACTCTTCAGTCAACAGATGTGTAACCACTCTCGTACCTTGTTGTTGATCTCTTAGTGTATTTCTTCAGATCAAAGAGATATGTCGTTCTTAACATTATGCGTTATCTGCATCTTCAGACACACCGTCTTCCGACTCACCGCAGCTGCTCCAACAAGGGAAGCATACACCAGAAGGGAGCTATAGTCCCCACTCAATAGTTCCCTGCATCTAATGCGCGTGCCCGACATGGACAGCCACAACAACTGCAGGGCCATCGACAAGTCAGCACATGATGCTCACTCCTATGGATGGCAGCTAGATAGGTTGTACCCTCATCTTACTTGTGTGTAACATTTATGGCTTTGTTATTCATCTAAGCATGGAAAATAGATCATCACATTTCACTGTATATTCATGTTGATCTCTTACGGGTCTTGTTCAGGAGTTAACACTGTTCCATAGTTCAGCTAAGATACTTGTTCTTTAGGTAACGTTGTTCCATAGTTATCATCCATCAGCCAATGCTATCCCACAGGCTGGTGATTATAGTATTATACCACTTCTAGTATTACCTATGTTGTTCTTTAATACTTTTGTGTGCCATCTAGTTTATCTCGAGTACAAACGATACATATTCTGTAGCTTTCATCTGTGTTCTCCCTTTAGTTTATGAGACCTGTTGCTGCTAGTTAACCCCAGTCCTACTATTTATGTCATCTCCTACAGGCACTCATTACATAAATCTAACTACTAGTTGTCTTCCATGCAAGTCAGATATAATTGCACACACTGATATATCCACAAGAACCTCATGGAGCAATGTAAAGGCCAATAAACTTGATGTCAATGATACCCAATATGATGGAACATGTAAAGGCAGTTCTTTAGAAGACTTGTAGAAAGATGATGAATCCTCTTCACCCCACAAAGACCTTGCTCTAACTTGGCCTGTGATATGGGTACAACATGCATATAATGTCCTGGAGTGTATCTACTCTATTGCAATGCCATGTGCTTAGCATGCTGATCATGCATGTAAATATGTCATGCCTTCATGTTTTTCAGTACCTATTCCATTCATGATAACATGTTTTCAAATTCAAGTACTATCATTCTACTCTATCGCAATGCCATCTGCTTAATTTGGACATGATGCTTCTGAATATCTTATGCATTGTTATTCATCAGTATGTACTTCATCTGTCTACCATACCATGTTTTTTACATTGAAGTGTTGTTCTAGTGCTCTGTTGCAATGCCATCTTATTTTCCCATACATACACGTGTATGTTGCCTTAGTTATTTCTGTACGTATTCCAGTAGCATACAGTTTTATATTCAACTAGTGTTTTTTTGCTGTGTTGTCCTGTCGTATCCCTAGCTCTTACACCATACTCCCTCCGTCCGGATTACATGTTGCCGAAATGGATAAAAAAAGATGTATCTAGAACTGAAATACGCCTAGACCCATCCATTTTTTTCCTGATGGAGGGAATACATATCAATATGTCATGCCTTTCAATTCTTCAGTACCTATTCCATCTCTCTGCTATCGCATGTTTTATAATTAAAGCACCATTCTTCTATACAAGGCATGCAAGGGGAAGACAACTATGTTAGAATCTGAAGGGTTACAAACAAGGCCTTTGCAAAAGATCCAAACGCCAGGAGATAATAAACCAACTCCAGTTTTTATAGATACTGCTCCAGCACAGAGAAACCCAACTCCTACTGATAATAAGCAGATTCCAGTGGCCAAAGAACTAGTCCGCTCCAGTCCAGCAAAAATATGTCAACTCAATTCTAAGAAGCGTGTGCATCTTGCATCATGAAATTTTATAGCATGCTGATCATATTTTCTACATGTTTCTTACCCATCTCTCTTTTAGAAAATAAGCTTAACAGATAGAAGAATTTCTGCAATGGTATCGTTTATGAGGAAAGATTCTTGCAGGAATTCTCTGTGCTCCAATGTAGATGTAAGTACCTGTTGTATATCACTATATTTTTACATCAACATGTATTTTGTTAATCGGCGTGAATCCAACCTTTATCTGATCTAAATTTAATTGTAGCAAAATGTATGATTAAAGGCCACAATGTTGATTTTTGCAAGGAAAACTGCCTGGTAGTTTTGCATCCTGAGATGCATGAGTGTACTATCTCATATCAGTGGGTTTGAATACTTTGGTTCTGCAGTGGGTTTTCAGTGTTTTTTTACTGTGTTGTCATGTCGTATCCCTAGCTCTTACATCATACTCCCTCCGTCCAGATTAAATGTCGCAGAAATGGATAAAACTGGATGTATCTAGAACTGAAATACGTCTAGACCCATCCATTTATTTCCGAATGGAGGGAATACATGTCAATATGTCATGCCTTTCTATTCTTCAGTACCTATTCCATCTCTGCTGTAGCATGTTTTATAACTGAATCACCATTCTTCTATATAAGGCATGCAAGGGGAAGATGGCTATGTTAGAATCTGAAGGGTTACAAACCAGGTCTTTGCAAAAGATCCAAACGCCAGGAGATAATAAACCAACTCCATTTTTCATAGATACTGCTCCAGCACAGAGAAACCCAACTCCCACTGATAATAAGCAGATTCTAGTGGCCAAAGAACTAGTCCGCTCTAGTCCAGCAAAAGAATGTCAACTCCATTCTAAGAAGCGTGTGCGTATCCTCGCATCATGAAATTTTATAGCATTCTGATCATATTTTCTACATGTTTCTTACCCATCTCTCTTTTAGAAAATAAGGTTAAACGATACAAGACTTCCTCCATTGGGATCGTATTCGAGGAAAATATCTTGCTGGAATTCTCCGTGCTCCAATGCTGATGTAAGTACCTGTTGTATATCACTATATTTTTACATCAACATGTATTTTGTTAGTTGGCGTGAATCTAACCTTTATCTAATGTAAAATTAGTTGTAGCAAAATGTTAAAGGCGCCAATGCTGATTTTTGTAAGGAAAACTGCCTGGTAGTTTTGCATACTGAGCTGCATGAATGTACTATCTCATATCACGCAGATTACTGAATTGTAGTGCTTCTCTGGTTGCCCATTCATTCATTGTGTCAATGTTGCTTTCGTATTACCTTACCTGGCTGATGATAGTTGTGCCATATTATGTTAATTTGGTGTAGGCTAGTTGCCCAAATGTTCGTTGTGTCAATGTTGCTTTCCTATTATCTGACTTGGCCAATGATAGCAATGCTAGTGTGTTAATTTTGTGCAGGCTGCTGAAGATAAGAAGACAAACTCTGAAAACAGCAAGGCAACCCCATTGTTTCTTTCCAGTAAATCTAGGCCAAGTAATATGGCAATAACTCATGATTAATCTGATTGGTTCCCGTCCTAATTTATGTTATGATGCAGTGGTCGAGACACTCTCCTCTATCAATAATACAAGCCTGCCAAAATCGCCATCTGAATCTGTTCAGTATCCTTTGTCTCGAATGCAACGGAATAAATGTATGTTTGTGAACCAATTAATGGCTGAAGCAATGATGGAAATGATGCAGAGTCGTGCGACACAACAACTGATCATTGTTTTCAGAGACAGTGTAGCAAAGCAGCAAGAACTTTCCCACATACTTATGGGCGTCATCTGTGCTGAGGTTGCAGATTGTGACGTTGTAGATGGTTAGGTTCTGCTCATTTATTTGCACTGGCATCAATCTTTGATTGTCCAGTGGATGTAATTTCCTGTAATATATGTTGGATGTGCAACGCTATTCCCTATATGCCGTACCTTTGCTTGATCAGTTTTGCTCTTGTGCATAATTGCTCGTCGTAATGGGCTCAAATTATCTAATTTGGCCTAAAGACATGAACGAACTTTAGTGGGCACATTAAGTTAATGGGTCGTTACTAGGCCGAAAGTTAATGGTCGGCCCTCTTACCTCCCGGGTCGTTAACAGGCCGACATCGAAGCGGGCAACAGATGGCCCCAATTTATTTCACGGGCCGTTAACAGGCCGTTACTAAGTTTGGGCTACATATGGCCCAACTATACTGTAGGCCTTTAGCAGGCCGAAAGAGACAGCGGGCTTGTACTGGACCATGAAGAGCATGGGCCGCTAAGAGGCTGAAAGTCAGGTCGTATTGTAAACGGCCCAACTGTGTTGTGGGCCTTTAGCAGGCCGAAAGAGAAACCGGGCTGGTATTGGACCATGAAGGGCATGGGCCGTTAAAAGGCCAAAACTAAGGTCCGACTACAAATGGCCCAACTCACTTATGGTCCGTTAACAGGCCGAAAGGCACACAGGGCTGGGAATTGGCCCAACACTTAAATGGGTCGCTAAAAGGCCAAAACTCAGGTCCGACTACAAATGGCCCAACTGATTTATGGGCCGTCAACGGGCTGAAAGTGACACCGGGCCAGAAATTGGCCCAACACTTAAATAGGCCGCTAAAAGGCCGAAACTCAGGTCCGACTACAAATGGCCCATCAGATTTATGGGCCGTCAATAGGCTGAAAGACACACTGGGCCGGAAATTGGACCGACATTTAAATGGGTCGCTAAAAGGCCGAAAGATGTACATCCTGAAAATTGGCCCATCCATTAAATGTGCCGTTAACAGGCCAAAATCTCATCGGGCCGATATTGAGCCCAAATATATAGCGGGCTGTTAACGGGCTCGAACTGACGATGGGTTGCAATGGTGTCAAATCTTTAACGGGTCGTTGACGGGCCGAATTGGCACATCTCGTATGGGCCGTGGGCTTAAATGGACCTGACACAAGTAGGCCTTATATGGGCCGGCCTGCTATTTTTTACTGGGCCGGCCTTTTTCACCGGAGTGGGCCATTGTTGGGCCGTCCCACGTGTCGACCTATCATAGGTGCCTCCTGTCCAATGAGTGGATGATATCTGTCCCAACGGTGAGGCAACACGTGTTTCCTGCGGCCAATGATGATTTTACATGTGAAAATCCCCATTGGTCGGGGCTGTTAACGGGTTATCGGATCCAAAACCCGACCCGATAGCTTAACGGCGTTCCGTTACGGTGGATGCCATGTGTCGGTCACCCTTGACGAAAGCACTTCTGTGACGCGCGATTTATCGTCATGGAAGTGGACACATCCGTGATGATAATTTTGGTAATGTCATGGAACACTTCTACGACAGCACAGGTATGACTATCTTGATTTTGTCATAAATTTGTCATGGATGTACATGCATGACAAAAAAGTGACCTACTGTGAAAAACACGTATCATCACGGAAGTGTATTTTTTTGTAGTGCTTGTAGCATGTAGAAGAGAGTAGATGGTAAGTTCACCAAGTATCATCGCATAGCATAATCCTACCCCGCGATCCTATCCTCGTTGCCCTGTTAGAGAGCAATCACCAGGTTATATCTGGCACTTGGAAAGGTGTGTTTTATTAAGTATCTGGTTCTAGTTGTCATAAGGTCAAGGTACAACTCCGGGTCATCCTGTTACCGCGGATCACGGCTATTCGAATAGATAAACTTCCCTGCAGGGGTGCACCACATTACCCAACACGCTCGATCCCCTTTGGCCGAACACACTTTCCTGGGTCATGCCCGGCCTCGGAAGATCAAAACGTCGTAGCCCCACCTAGGCACAACAGAGAGGTCAGCACGCCGGTCTAAATCCTATGCATGCAGGGGTCTGGGTCCATCGCCCATTGCACACCTACACGTTGTGAACGCGGTCGGAAGTAGACCTAGCCCCCTTAATACAAGCGCAGGCTTACGGTCCAATCCGGTGCACGTTGCTCAGTCGCTAACGTCAACAAGGCTTCGGCTGATACCACGACGTCGAGTGCCCATAACTGTTCCCACGTAGTTGGTTAGTGCGTATAGGCCAGTGGCCAGACTTAGATCAAATACCAAGATCTCGTTAAGCATATTAATTGAAGTATCCGCGAACGCCGACCAGACCCAGGCCCATCTCTCTCCTAGGTGGTATCAACCTGCCCTGTCGCTCCGCCACAAAGTAACAGTTGGGGGCCGTCGAGAACCCAGGCCCACCTCTACCGGGATGGAGCCACCTGCCCCTTCAGCCCCCATCTCCGAACAGTATCATAAGTAATGTAACAGTATAAAGTATATAGCATATGCCCGTGATCACCTCCCGAAGTGATCACAGCCCAGTAGTATAGCATGGCAGACGGACAAGAGTGTAGGTCCACTGATGGAATACTAGCATCCTATACTAGGCATTTAGGATTGCAGGTAAGGGTAACAACTGTAGCAACAATGACAGGCTATGCAGCAGAATAGGATTAATCGAAAGCAGTAACATGCTACACTAGCTACTCTAATGCAAGCAGTAGAGAGAAGGAATATGCGATATCTGGTGATCAAGGGGGGGCCCTTGCCTGGTTGCTCTGGCAAGAAGGAAGGGTCGTCAACACCGTAGTAGAACTGGGGGTCGCCGACAGTCTCAGGGTCTACCAGAAAGAAGTAACGGAGGGGGGACATAATAAATAACAGAGTAATCAAAGCAACACAAAGCATAAAATGGTGATACGCGGTGCTAGGGGTGACCTAACGCAGTAGGAGGTGATACCGGCGAAGGGGGGAAACATCCGGGAAAGTATCCCCGCCGTTTCGCGTTTTCGGACAAATGAACCGGAGGGGGAAAGTTGCGTGTTTGCTATGCGAGGGATGTGTGGCGGACGAACGGGCTGCGTATTCGGATTTGTCTCGTCGTTCTGAGCAACTTTCATGTACAAAGTTTTTCCATCCGAGCTACGGTTTATTTTATATTAATTTTAAAAGATTTAAATCAAATTTAGGATTTATTTAATTATTTTTAAATCAACATTATCCAGAATAGTGTTTGCTGACGTCATCATGACATCAGCAGTCAACAGAATGTTGACTGGGTCAAACTGACGTGTGGGTCCCAGCTATCATAGACTGTTTAATCTAATTACGGTTTAACTAATCTAATTACTTTTTAATTAATTAACACTACTTAATTAGGTTAATTAAACATAATTAATTAAGTTAATTAATTAATTAATATATTATTATTATTATTTTAATCTTTTTTTATTATACGTTGTGGGGCTAGATCATTCTTAAGCCTCTCAAGGAACCAACACCAGTTGGGCTTGTCCTCCACTTCAACCACAGCAATAGCAATAGGGAAAATACAATCATTTGAGTCAATTCCCACAGCAGTTAGCAGCTGTCCTCTATACCTTGTCTTAATATGACATCCATCAATGAATATCATAGGCCTACATCCCTGAAGGAAACCTCTTTTGTAAGCATCCAGGCACATATATGCTTTGTTGAACCTTGCTTAATCATCAAGTTGAAGAAAAAAAGAGCTGCCTGGGTTACTTCTCCTAAGTTCATTTCCATAGTCCCACAGCATATTGTACTGGGCCTCTTCATCACCATATATAATCTTCATTGCTAGCCTTCTAGCTCTTTGCAACTTGATCCTAGATGGTGTCATATGCCATTCTTTCTGAACTACTCTTGAAAAGTTCCTCAGATTCATATCTTGGTCTGACCTAAAGCTCTCAAGGTACTTCTGTGCTAAGGAAGGAGCAGTGAAAGCCTTGATCTTCCACTTCTTGGTACATGTGTGTTCATGCACATATTTCTTGACCATGAAACACTTTGTCCTACTATCATAAGAGGCCCAAAGGTACCAAGTACAATCCTCATCACAAGTTGCCTTCACCCTTTTCTTATCATTTACAGGGAGCTTCACATCAACTTTGTTCTTGCAACTGTATTCCTTGATTGCTTTCCTGAGTAACTCAACAGTCTGGAAAACTTGCCCAACATGAAATTTGCGGCAGTGTAGGTCCTCAGCTCTAAATGCCTTGAACTTCATGTAAGTTTCTTCATCATCTGAATCAGGGGCCCATAGGTCATCTCCTTCTGACTCATACAACTCATCTTCAGGATCATGTGCTACTGGCTCATGTGCTTCTTTCTCATTTCCTTTAATAGGCACTTCCTTTTTTTATTGCTTCTGCTTCTCTTTCAACTTTATGTCTTCAGGCTCATCCATATCCACATTATCAGCATACAGATCATCATCACCATCACTAATATCATAATCATTGTCCACTATGGCCCCAGGATCAAATTCAGAGTCATCTGAATCACTCTCATTTGTTTCCATTTCATAACTTGCTCCTCTAGATGAGTTGCATTGTCTGTTTTTGCTTTTGCA
Organism: Triticum dicoccoides; assembly: GCF_002162155.2. Lineage (NCBI taxonomy): Eukaryota > Viridiplantae > Streptophyta > Magnoliopsida > Poales > Poaceae > Triticum > Triticum dicoccoides. Next base: position 51,832,920 of record NC_041382.1, read on the forward strand.
GTATCCTCCCCTACCAGCTTCACCTTCACCTTCAACATCATCATCATCACCATTTGTTGTTGGCTGAATCACAGCTGGCTCCTCCACACTTACATCTTCACTCACATAAGATGCTTTCCTTTTTGCAAACACAAAGTTGCTTACTCCATCATCTTCTGCATGCTCTGGAGGATAAACTACATGTATAGGAATTGGGTGAGGCACATTTGCATCTTCAGGCTCAACATCAATATCTGCAATTTCTGGCTCATTTGGTTTACTCTTGCAAGGACTAAGCACTTCAGGTAGCTGCCTTATTGGGAAATTGACCACATCATCTTCAGTCACATTTGCATTCAAACTGTCTTCATGGTCAAGGTACAAACTAAATGAGTAGTGCCCTAGTGACACAAATGTGATCATCTGATCTGTGTCCCTATCTCCTCTGATTTCTCTCAACCCATTCCTATTGATTGATAGAATGGGAATGCAGTAATATACCTTCATCCTGCCAGCCATCTCCCATCCTATCTCTTCAACTAGGTTTTCAACCATGATTGGAGACCAAGTATCTGCATCTACTTCATCATACCACAATTCATGACCATTGACATAGGAACGATTGCTACATTGCCCAAGGAAATAACCACCATGGTTAAACTTAACTGAAAACTTCTTGTTGCGCTTATTTGCATACATCAAAACAGAGCAAAACAGAGTTTCAGAATTTCTGTTCTCCATAATCTGCAAGAAATAGATGCAAGCAAGCACCTTTGAGTATCAAATTCACCTATACAACCAGCATCTTCAACATGGAGCAAAAGATAGCACCTTTCTCCAAGCCCAAAACCCTATACGCTGAAACCCCCAAATCACGGTCAAAAACCCTAGGCAAATCTTCAAAGTACAGATGGGCATATCTGACTAACAAGCACACCATCCACAATGCCCACCTCTAAAAATCTCGACCCTATAGCTGATAGCACAAGAACCATGGAGGGGCGAGGTGAGGGCTTACTGTAGTTGGGCGGTGGAGCACCATCGGGGAGACGAACAGGCGACATCCCGACGAAACAGCTCCAGCGATGAGATGCGCGGTGCTTGCGCGGCGCCTCTCACCCTTGTGCGACGACTTCGGTGGTGGTGGTGCGCTGCTGCCGACGATCGCCCTTCCCTGTTCCCTCCTCCCCTGTCACCGCTTCCCCTTTCGTTCTGATCGAAGCCGAATAGACAAGGAGATAGGAGGAATTACGGAGCCACCCAAGGGTTTTCCTGTAAAAATGCCGCGGAACCCCCCGCGAGCGCCAGTTGTCGCCTCGGATTGGTCAACAAGTGGTCAAATGGAGGGGCAACGAGTGGCGTACGGTGAACAGTGACCGTACAATCACGTGTAGACATATTGAGTGACCGTATTGGCCGTATTTTGAAGTACAGTGACCAAAGCGTGCTTTCTTCGCAAGTTCAAGTACCGCCAGTGCATTTTACTCTTTCTAGATTGTCGGAGTTTTTTTTTCACCGGCATTGCCCCGCCTTGCCCAAACCGCTTCCCAGGTAACCACATCTCCAGTTTTTTTCTTCCTTTTTTTAAAGATAACCACATCTCCACCTGGTTCTGCTTGTGATGTAGGAGTAGTATGTCACTAATGTTCACCTCAACCAACGTTGCCACTGTCCACCGCCCAACACCATCTGCTGTGGCCATGCTGCCTCAACACCCTGTGCCCGACCTTTTTTGCCAGCCCGCACATTCCAACCATCCATCTAAGGTCTTTGTTTGGGCTTTTATTTGTGCTTTTATAGCTTTTTCACTTTGACAAAAAAAGTCATAAACGCTCCTAATAGTTTTTTTTCTTCGGCATTTGGCTTATGAATCAATATTGTTTTACGATGGTAAAAGCCGAAGCAAAAATCACCTATTTAGGAGTTTTTCTCCACCTAGAGAGTCTCCTGTCGTCGTAGCGGCCATGGAGGCCTTGAGCGACCTCCCCCGTGCACCTGACATCGACGCCAACCCTTCTCCACTTCCCGGCGCGGTCGTGACCAAGCCCAAGGCCCAGCGGTGCCTAGGGTTGGTGCCGCCGCTGAGGCCTGTGGCCGCCACCTCTACCGCCGTCCCCAGCGCCTCCAACAGGGCCGACATCGTCGCGGCCATCTCCGCCCTCCCCCCATCGTCCCCTTTAGTCGCAAGCAGAGGAGGCCACAACGCGCCCCCTTCGCACTGAGGGCGAAGAAGACGGCTCCTCTGACACCCGCGCATTCGCCCGCGGTATGTGTGGAGCCTCCATGGAGACCGAGGCGATCTCGCCTGCCCTGTAGCCACCGGTGCACTGGTGGTGCTCGATGAAATGCCCAGAAGGCAATTATAGTTTTGGGTTGCTATTATAGAAAGGCTAGCAAAGCAAAAAGAAAAAAATGTTGGCTTTGTAAACCTTCTCTCTCTTATTGCTATAATAAGTTTTTAGCAATCCAATATGCAAAGGCTGTTGGAGATGCTCTAAGTCCGTAAGGCTAGGTTCTTCTCAAGTGTCAGCATTGTGCTCCACCCCCACACCTCTAAGTCTCATTCTTGCCTCCACCTATGACGACGCAGTGAGTGAGCTACATCATCACTTCCTGGCCTCGCTGCCACTCGAGCTTGTTGGACAATGCCAATATAACTATTCTTTGCTAAAGGGGAGAATAGGATTCACCCATTTCCGGGCCCCTTTGCCATTCTCTATCAGTTTCTATGGCATAAAGTTCAACAAAAATAACTTTGTGGCAGTTTCTTTGGTCCAAAAGGTGTGATGACAGAGTAGGAATAGTAGGATGGGGTGCGCGATGCTCTTACTCTTGGCTAAAAAGGTTGATGCCACATAGCATGTCTTCTGTAGGTGCGCATGTGCCGTGGACTTATGGAGAGCTACGACGCAAGTTTGGATTCTGGCAGATGTCTCCAAGCCACGGAACACGAGGCCAGAGTGGCTGCTAAAAGTGCTCGCCGACCACTAAACGTTTGCTAAAGGTACTATGGCCGTGCTGGCACGTTCTTAATGAGATAACGCATGACAAGCACGCGCCACCAGACGCATGACAGCATTGAGATGATGGCTTTGGAAAAGGGTAAAATGGTGATCAAATGAAGTGGGTGTTGGGGCTCCTATGTGGCATGTGCAGACCGCTCGTCCCAACACATGAAATGTCAGCCCCCTTTTGACTGGATGGATTAAACTCAGTGTCGATGGATCTTTCTCGACTGGAGATGGAAGTGCGGGCGCCGAGATGATCCTTCTAGATGACGCTGGTGTCATTACCTTCTCGGCCCACTGCTCATTATGGTCTTACACCGATGCTTTGCAAGATGAATTGGCTTGGTGCATGGAAGGGCTACCCTTGCTATCCATTAGTCATCACTGCCAGTCATTCTCGAGTCTGACTGCCCGCAAGGGGTGAATATGACGAACTTGGAAGCCAAGGATAAATCTCAATATGCCATGTGCAGGAGGTGAGGGGACCCATGGGAGAAAGGGAATCAATGTTACTCATACTCGTAGAGAGCAATATAATGTTGGTCATTTCCTTGCAAATTTTAATAGGACGGTGGATCAACCTGCTGTTTGGCTTTGCTCCGGCCCAGACAATGTCCCTAGCATGTGTACGGTTGGACTTTTGAGCTCTTGAGCAAAGCAATACACCCCATTACCACCCCCCGGAAAAAACAAGTTGTTTCAATCTTTTTGAAATGTGTAGGGAATTGAGCTTTTTTCTGAGGAAATGTAGGGAATTTGAGTTGGTTCCTAATACCTTCGCTGGCAGCCTGGCACACGACCCGTTTCAATCGGAGCGGACCTTCGCTGGCAATTTGGCAAAGAGTAAAATGCACTGGTGGTCATTGAATTTATTGTATACGCTCACTTTGGTCACTATACTCAAGAATACGATCAATACGGTCACTATATACGTGTTAAAATGATTATACGGTCACTACCAGATCGTATAGCTCCGTATTTCATTTGTTTGACTAGTCAAACAACTCACTTTCTCACCCTATGCAAAAAAACTCACTTTCTCACTCTGTTTATACAGGGCCTACCAGTCAGTGGGTCAGAAGTACTATGCGGGTCCTACCTGTAAGTGGGTTGTAGAAAGAAGTAGAGCGAAATAAAATTAGGCTGGTTGTAATGAGGAGTATCATATACTAGTATCATGCATATGATACTAGTGTATGATACTATCTCCCTAATGCATAGTATCATATATTAGTATCATGTAGTACTCTATTTATTGTCATGCATGACACATAGTAGCATAGCATTTATTATGATACGGTACCATGATATGATACTCAACCCTCTCTTTCTTCATTTAATTCATGACACCTCATCAAAATTGCCTAGTTGACATGCATGATACTAGTTATGATACTACCATTACGACCAGCCTTATGCGTGAGCGGAGTTTTGACCGCGAACCTCTCGCTTACGTGCCAGCAGGCAAACCAGCTGCAACAGTCTCAAGTTGTGTTTAACAAGCGGAAAATACATCATGTTCTGTCGTAGTTGTCACGTGAGTTAAAGCTTCCAGTAGTTGAAGCATATACGTATCGAGTTAAAAGCTTCCAGCAGTTCACTTAACTACACGTAGCTTCCAGTATATACGTGTTGAGTTAAAATCTTCCCGTAGTTCACTACTCACGTGACAACTTCCAGCTTCTGTTGAAGTAGTTGAGCGTGAACTAAGTACCGCGGTTGAGCGCGTCATGCATGCGTGGAGCGGTCGTGCAGGGATGCAGCTGCTACTTGATGAGATTCCATTTGATCAAACAAGGGAGGTCGATGCAGCGATGTACCTACTGCTACTTATAATTAGAAGAGCTACTCCTTCAAGTGAGGTTAACAAGTGGAGTAGATGTTAATCAGTTCATAAGTACTCCACTTGTTTAAGCTCCTGAGTGAGGCGCGAGCCAATCCATCCAAATTGTGTGTCGTCGTCCATGCTAGGTACCACACCTAAAGCTAGCTACACACGTCATCAGGCAGATGCGGCTGGTTGGCTCGCTGGTAAATAAGCGCGAGGTCCGGCGTTCAAAGCCCGCTCTCGCTCATGCTTTTATTTTCGGTAACCTTTTTTCTTCCAGCCCACTGACAGACGGGGCCGCATAACAGAGAGAGAAAGTGAGTTGATGAGCCGCCATGTGGATTGTTTGACCAGTCAAATAGATGAGATACAGAGTTGTACTACAGTAACCGTATAATCACCTCAACACGTATATAGTGACTGTATTGATCATATTTTTAAATACAATGACCAAAATAAGCATATACGACAAGTTAGTTCAATTACCACCGGTGCATTTTACTCTTTGGCAAAGACGATGGCACGAGGCCCATGTGGCACATGTGCCGCACGCACGGCGGCCCACCCACCCACGCCACACACTGGCACCCCATCCCTCGTCCCCGACTCGCTTCGCTCCCTCCCCTCCCTGGCGCAACCAACCCCCCACGCACGCACGCATGCGCCCCGCCCCGCGCCGCGCCGCGGACCACGGACGAGCGGCGCCGACATGTGTGGCACTGTTTGTTTCCGCCTTCATTGCGGTTGGAGCGGGGCCGGTGAGAGATTCGTGCTGTTTTTTTTTTGTATGGATTTAGGAGGTCGTCTTTCATTCATTCGATCCCGTGGAGCCGATTGGTGGCGGTGGTGGCGGTGGCGCTGTCGATCCAGTCCCTGTCAAACAAGCGATATAGGTTGGCTGCGCTGCCATACCCCTTTTATCCATGATGTCGACTCTTTTGTAGTAGTAGTAGATTTGTATGGTTCCGTGATGGCGACCTCAGTGATGTCTAGTCATCATCGTTTATGGTGCTTCTTGTTTTATTCGTGTCCCCTAATTGCAAGTTGACCATCAACTCGCAACTAGGGGTCTTGTTGTGTGTGTGTGTGTGTCTTTTGTTGTGGCCCCCGGTTGCAACCCGCTCATCGAGTTGCAACTAAGGATGTGTGTGTGTGTGTGTTTGTAGAGGGTGTGTGTTTTGTTGTGGCCCCTTGTGGCACCCCGCTCATCGACTCGCTACTAAGGATGTGTGTGTGTATAGAGGGTCACTAGTTGCATGTTGATAACCGACTCACAACTAAAGGTGTGTGTGTGTCTTTTTGTCAAGGGTCCCCAGTTGCATGTTGACCATCAAACTCGCAAGTAGCAGGTGTGTGTTTGTTGAGAACCCCCAGTTGCAAGTTGACCATCAACTTGCAACTAGGGGGTATGTGCGCGTGTGTGTGTGTGTGTTTTCTTTGTGTGTCTTTTTCTCAAGGGGGCCCAGTTGCATGTCAAGTATCGACTCACAACTAGGGTGTGTGTGTGTTTGTTGAGGACCCTCAGTCGCAAGTTGACCATCAATTCACAACTAGGGGATGTGTGTGTGTGTTGCGGGTCCCCAATTGCTTGTCGATAACGGACTTGCACTAGATGTGTGTGTGTGTGTGTCTTTTTCACAAGGGGTCCCTAGTTGCATGTCAAGCATCGACTTGCAACTAGGGGGATGTGTGTTTGTTGAGGACCCCCAGTTGCGAGTCGATGGGCAACTTGCAACTAGGGTGTGTGTGTGTGTTTTTTTTGTTAAGGGTCTCCAGTTATAAGTTGCCCATCACAACTAGGGGGGGTGTGTGTTTGTTGACAAGAGTTGACAAAACCCGGGCACATGCAACTGGGACCCCTTGAGAAAACGCCCGTACTCATCATACTCAGTCGTACAACTGCAACTCATCATACTCAGGCGCAACTGCAAGAGGTATGAAACGCCCGCAACTGAGTTGGGAGAGGGTTGTCGGTGGTTATCGACAGTTTTTATCTTAGCATCACATAGGTGTGGTTTCTATCATTTCCCTTGACAGTGGGTGCATACAAGCACTTTTTATTTTGGCCCCTTTTTGTGTTTTATTTCTCGGAATGCACAAACCATCTTTGGTATTTCCCGCATGAGAACACATAATGTTTTTGAATATATATATATATATATATATATATATATATATATATATATATATATATATATATATATATAGGACTCCTCTTTTGTACTCCCACCCTATTTAATGGCCGAGCCAATGAACTAATTAATTAAAATATTAACAAACTACTTGCATGCGCAAAGAACCTCCAAGATTGTAGGCAACGGATGCATGTTATCCAATGGAAAGTCTGTTTTTTTTTTCTTTTGCGTGGCAAAGTCTGTTACAGAAGTGAGATGCCACTTTGAATGCAAGGAATATATACCCCCTTTTAACCGTACTATGTACCCTTTATACCTCTTCACTTTGGAAATGAAGCGTGTAAAATATAGGCCTTTTTATCTACATTGTATATACCTCATATGTATTTTAATATTATATTTCAAATTGTTGGTGGACTATATATACCCAATAGCATGGAAAGCATATACTACATTTTATAGTAAAGAGGTCTGTACGGCCTTTTAAAGTAGTATGTGCTAAACTTTTTGAAGGAGTTTATACTAACAAAATTCAAAGAGTATATACTGCCATTTTTTAAGGAGTATATACTGTCTCTTTCAGCTTGTACTGTCTATGCAAAAAAGGAGTATATACTGTCCATGCAAAAAAAGGAGTATATACAACATTTCTTGGAAGAGTGTGTTGCAGTTTCTTTCTGAAGAAGTATATACCAAAAAAAGTATATTCTGCATCAAAAGGAGTATACATATATGCATCCATTCTCAGAACAATTATTATATTCATCTGAAATAAAACAAGTAAGTCAGAAGTAGTACATATACATCATCATTTTCTTTGCAGCGAACATATACATCATCATCAATAAGAAACATGACTCTTTTTAGTGTGTAGTACGTACTAGCAAATTATTGTCATGCACACAGTATATCATAGGGCACGGATCCATCAGGCACCATCGGTAGCTAGGACATCCATGGTGATGCATGTATTCTTCATTCTGAGCGTCATATTTCCATAGCGTGTGCCAGATTTGGAGACAGCAGACCCGGGGAGGACTGCGACACTGCTGGTGAGATCGGGCGAGTCGGATGACTCGTCGCGCATGCATGAAAATTAACCATGGCTGCTCCATGGCACGTGGCCGTCGGCGGTGGCGGCGTAATGCATCTGAAGACATACACCCTGCATGATTAACCTCACCGATTAATGCCTGTAGAACAGAGAGGGATTTGGAGAAGGTGCATGCGTTAGGAATATACTGCACGTGTTTTACTTATACAAGAGAAAGCAAGCAAACTTATAACCTAGCGGTATAATCTGATCGATCATCCTCCTACAACCTGCAATGGAAGTCGTCGTTTTATCCACCTCTCCGACGATGGCGCCAAGTGCAAGACGACGTGCTTGTCGTGGTCGGCGGTGGTGCTCGGGGCGGAAGTTGATCGACGAGACACAGCAGAACGGACTTCAATATCGATCGTCGCCGGCGACATCTATGATACAGAAGAACGTATTGAATATATTGATGCGATGGAAATTATTGCACGCCTAGAAACACGGAGATCGGTTCAACAAACTTTTAGATCCAGCGCCATCGATCAACATACAATTAATAATAATTTATTTTTTTGCGGGGAAGTTAATATCTTTTCTTAACTAAAAAACAGGAACGGTTTTGGTGGATAGAGCCCGCTCGGAGGTGCAGACGGTGGATTAAGCAAAGGAGTACATACTCGCAGGTGTATCAACCTATTTTCCTATATATATATATATATATATATATATATATATATATATATATATATATATATATATATATTATTTGATTCTAGTTTCACACCGTTGAACGCTTATAGTTGTATCATCGTCGATCATACACAATAATTTATTTTGATATAGTCGCCGAGCAAACATTGCCTGTGCAACTAACATTTCTTCTTATATCATTTTTTGTTTACATTTGTTTCTTTTAAATTTCTTTACTATATATTTTTAATTTTTTCCTTGAGTGAAAAATCAACTATATTATGAAGGTGTTTTTTCATTTGTATATCGTGTCGGTTTTTTGTTGGAGACAATATTTCCTAAAGGAAAATGAAGTTTTTTGGTGTGTTGTTGTGGTGTCTTTATACGTGTCGGTCTCGGTGCCAGTTGGTGGTGGTCGTTTGAGTCTCTTGAGAGGTCCTATCCACGCTAAAATCATGGAATTGCTGCTATAACACACACATGGATCGGCCCATAAGCTCTCACTCGCTTAGTCAGAGGGAGGGTGTCGCAACTGCAACTGTCACAACACTCACGCAATTGGTGCAACCAAATTGGTTTTACTCAAATATTCAAATTGTTACATGGCTCGCTAGTACCAAGCACGAATATAACCCCAGTTATATTCGCAATGATTTTTGTCCAAATACTTGGTGCACTTTTTTGATATGTGACATTTTTTAAAAATACATGGTGAACATGTTTCTTTTTTTTTGCCGGATTAACTTCCGATCTACTCATCTTCAATCATGATAGTACAACGAACACTAGAAATAATAAAAATTACATTCAGATCCGTAGACCACCTAGCGGCGACTATAAGCACTGAAGCGAGCCGAAGGCGCGCCGCTGTCATCGCCCCTCCATCGCCGGAGCCGGGCAAACCTTGTTTCATGCGATAAACATTTTTACGTACATACATATTTTTTTTATTTTTTCACAGATTTTTTTCTTTACTAGCTGTTTAACATTTTCTTTTTTAGGCAATTCATTTGATTTTTTAATAATGTTTGGCAACAACAGAAAAACGCTCCCTAAATAAGGGTAAGGGCCCAGCTGCTTCATGCTTCTATTCGTCAACAACAAACAACGGACAACTTTCGTTATTGTGCACTGGCCCATAAAAACACAACAAACAACGAACGGCCCAGGAAGAAGTAGCGACAATATAGAACGACCACACCTTTTATATACAGATGGATGACGTCATGCGAATGAGACCAATTTATATTTCATTCAGATGAGTTCTAGGCACTCCCTATTTGTATTACAGAGTTGAACCAATGCGTGATCGTTGTATTCTGTAAAAAAAAGCGTGATCGTTGTATACGTTCTCAAATTTGTACTTATCGTATCGGCTTGGGTTTCTTGTTAGATTTCCTTCTCTCTTTTTACTTTCCATCTTTTTTGACCCAGATTTTTTTGAGAAATGTCTGTAACTTTATTCATATTTATCTCATAAAAAAACTTTATTCATATTCAGAACAATTACAGGTACACTGGTTTAAACCTAAGATCAAAAAAATACAAAGTAACCTCATGACTAAGAATTACAATAAAATCTCTTGAAAATACCTTCTTCGCTTCTATCTCTGCTTGAAAAAAATACTCCAAAGACTTCGATAAAGAGGCTGTAATTGGAATGGAGCAACGATGTTCTGATTCTTTCACCCGCACGAACATTACCAATAATGGTTTTTGAAAGCGCCTTGAGTTGCCCATACAAAAAATAGGAATCCTTAATCGATGAACGTACTTGGGCTAGGGATGATTCCCTAGAAGTGCAGGCTGTCGAATCACTATATCTTCACTATGATGTCGATGCAAGATTTCACCTTCATAAAGAATCAGACCAACAAAAAAAGCTTGACACAACAACATAAACTCATCAGATCTGAATAATTGGATCTGCGAGGACAGAAAACTCTCTAACCTCACGGCACCGCCAAAAGGACAAGAAGAAAAAATTATTCTCACAAAACTATGAAGATCACTAGACGTTGACGAAGAATATACAGATCTTTTTTGACCCTGATATTCACCACACGTGTGGCACAATGGACACCCGACCACACAACTCGTCCGG
>NC_041382.1:51844150-51846103 GCF_002162155.2 Triticum dicoccoides
AGAAAAAAATGCCATCATCTTTAAAAAGCAGAATGCCATCATAAAAAAAACTAAAAATGCCCATGGCAGATTCGTAATAAAAATTAACCATGGCAGTTACATAGTAAAAAACAAATGTCCATGGCAAAAAATTAGATGGTTTCTGCACAAATCTTAGTTCCCATATACGAATGTTTTCTATTTAAAATTGTCATTGCTCTAAAAGTACTGGAATTGCCATGGTCTTAATATTAAACAATGCCAAAGCAAAACTGCATGTTGAATATACCCATGTTGAAAATTTGCCATGACATATCTACTGTTATATGATGATTGAACCAAAAAAAAGACCTTGATTGCAAAAGATGGCAAATTGTATGAATTTGCCATGGCAAACAATGTTGTTTCCCAACCTAAAAACATGGCAAGTTTGCCGTGGGGGGTGCATATCAACTTGCCATCACATAAAATTTCAAAAAAATGCCATGTGTTAAAAAACAAAACAAAATCCTAGAAACTTGTCATGTACATTTTGAATCTTCGATTGATAGGTACATTCAAATTGCCATGGCATGCATAAGATTTCATCTTAAAATTACATAGAGACCTATCAAAAGGGGACAATTGGTAGGTGGAACACACACTTTTTGAAGGATGGCAAGTTTGCCATATTTTATAAACTGTTTGCCATGTTTTAGAGAAAGAGCATTCGTATGTTTTAGAGAAAGAGTATAGCGGTTCTTTTCTTACTTTCATCCATAGAAACATATGAAGGTTTAATTGATTCCTCAACCTTAGGAAAAAAAACTTCATCTTGAGATTTTCTACATCATGAGAAATTCTATCAATGCTTCTAGACATATCATCAATCTTACTCAACTTTTCTTCTATCACAGTATTAAAATTCTTTTGAGCATTGATAAATTCTTTAATATTATTCTCAAGATCAAAGATGTTTCTATTATTATTATAAGAAGGATTGCCATAGGAATTATCATAATTATTAGAGGAATTTTCTAGAAAAGGTCTAATATTAAAATTACCTGTATAAGCATTGTTATTAAAATTGTTTCGCGAAACAAAATTCACATCTACGACATCACTATTTTGCTCAATCAAAGTAGACAAAGACACATCATTAAGATCAATATGAGCATTTTTATTAGCAACCAACTTCATAAGAGCATCAACTTTTTCACTCAAAGAATTTATTTCTTCTACCGAATTAACCTTTTTACTAGTAGAAGCTCTTTCGGTATGCCATTGTGAATAATTTGCCATAATATTATCAAGCAATTTAGTAGCTTCACTCAAAGTAATTTCCATAAAAGTAACACCCGCGGTGGAATCTAAAAGATTTCTAGAAACAAAATTCAATCCCGCATAATTTTTTGTATGATCGTCCAAAGATTTAAACCATGAGTAGGACAATTTCTTAGCATCAATTTCATTATTTCCCAAGATTGCGCAACATGTTCATGCTCGAGTTGTTTAAAATTCATGAGTTGCATCCTAAGGGAAATAATTTTCGCGGGCGAAAAATACTTAGTAATAAAAGCATCCTTGCACTTATCCCAAGAATCGATACTATTGCGAGGCAAAGAAGAAAACCAAAATTTTGCACGATCTCGCAAAGAAAACGAGAATAATTTCAACCTCACAATATCATTGTCCACATATTTTTTCTTTTGCATATCGCATAATTCCACGAATGTGTTAAGGTGGGACGCGTCATCCTCACTAGGAGTACAAGAAAATTGATCTTTCATAACGAGATTCAACAAAGCAGCATTAATATCACAAGACTCCGCACTAGTGGCGGGAGGAGCAATCGGAGTGCTAATAAAATCATTGTTGTTAGTATTGGAGAAATCACACAACTTGGTGTTCTCTTGAGTCATCGTGACTACGCAACAAGATTGCACTCAAAAACAGATCTGACGAGAAAACGGCGAACGAAAAAGAGGCGATTAA
>NC_041382.1:51846355-51876158 GCF_002162155.2 Triticum dicoccoides
GGGGGGGGGGAGATGAAAACGAGAGGCAATGGCAAATAATGTAAATTGCAAAGGAGATGAGATTTGTGATTAGGAACCTGGTATATGTTGATGATGTCTCCCCAGCAACGGCGGTAGAAATTTCTTTTGATTGCGGCTTGAACTACGTCGGTATTTTCCCAAAGAGGAAGGGATGATGCAGCATAGTGACAATAGGTATTTCCCTCAGTGATGAGACCAAGGTTATTGAACCAATAGGAGAATCACACAACACTATGTAAACGGTACCTGCACACAAATAACAAATACTTGCAACCCGACGTGTTAAAGGGGTTGTCAATCCCTTTCGGGTAAAAATATGATAGACTGGATGAATAGATCTCGAATAAATGCAAAATAAAATAAAGTGCAGCAAGGTATTTTTGGGTCTTTGGAAATATAGATCTGAAAATAAAAGTGAATAAAAATAGATCTTGAAGGCAAATATGATAAAGAAGAGACCCGGGGGCCGTAGATTTCACTAGTGGCTTCTCTCGAGAAAAATAGCATACGGTGGGTAAACAAATTACCGTTGGGCAATTGATAGAACTTTAAATAATCATGACGATATCCAGGCAATGATCATTATATAGGCATCACGTCCAAGATTAGTAGACCGACTCCTGCCTGCATCTACTACTATTACTCCACACATCGACCGCTATCCAGCATGCATCTAGTGTATTAAGTTCATAGAGAAACAGAGTAATGCAATAAGAACGATGACATGATATAGACAAGATCTAATCATATAGGAATAGACCCCATCTTGTTATCCTTAATGGCAATGATACATACATGTTGTTTCCCTTCTGTCACTAGGATTAAGCACCGTAAGATCGAACCCATCACAAAGCACCTCTTCCCATGGCAAGAAAAATCGATCTAGTCGGCCTAACTAAACCAAAGATTCGAAAAAGAAATACGAGGCTACAAGTAATCATGCATACAAGAGATCAAAAGACTCAAATAACTTTCATGCTCAAAGTTCATCGAATCCCAACAAACGCACCGGCAAAAGAGTTACATCAAATAGATCTCCAAGAGACCAATGTATTGAGAATCAAAAGAGAGAGAGAGGAAGCCATCTAGCTACTAACTACGAACCCGTTGGTCTACAATGCAACATCGGAGAGGCACCAATGAGGACGATGAACCCCTCCATGATGGTGTCTAGATTAGATCTGGTGGTTCTGGAACTTGTGGCAGCTGGAATTGATTTTCTTCGACTCCCCTAGGGTTTCTGAAATATTGAGGTATTTATAGAGCAAAGAGGTGGTGCGAGAGGCCACCGAGGTGGGCACAACCCACCTGGGCGCGCTTGGGCCCCCAGGCGCACCCTGGTGGGTTGTGCTCCCCTCGGAGCCCCCCCTCTGGTACTTCTTTGGCCCATCAGGTGTCTTCTGGTTTAGAAAAAATCTTCAAAAAGTTTCGCTGCGTTTGGACTCCGTTTGCTATTGATTTTCTACGAAGTAAAAAACAAGCAAAAAACAACAACTTGCACTGGGCACTATGTCAATAGGTTAGTCCAAAAAATGATATAAAGTTGCTATAAAATGATTGTGAAACATCAAAGAATGATAATATTGAAGGAAATATGCCCTAGAGGCAATAATAAAGTTTTTTTTTAGAACCGATGGTAGTGAGATTCTCTCACCGCCTTTTATATTAATAAGATAAAGTTAGGGGGGTTAGAGTGTCCAGCACTATACAAGTTACATGGAGGGGGGGGGGTTAGATAAGTAGCCTAATAAGACAGAAGATAACATCAAAGAAGGTTAACTATTGAAAGAATGTAGGGGCCTTGCTCCTGCTTTGGTCGATGAACCAGCATGGCAAAGTCCTGCTTGAACCTGTTCCTCCAAGAATCAAACGAAGGTAGAATCCCTCTGAAGTGTTTATCATTCCTTTCCATCCAGATCCCCCAGGCAGCGACTGCAAAAACTTCTAAAAACATCGGCCTTGCCCATCTGTCCTTGCCCTCATGCAGCATTCTGAACTAGTCGGTGTCATTTGGCCATTGTATCCCCAAAGCATCCCAGCATCTCTGACTGAAGGGGCAGGTGAAGAATAGATGAACTATATCTTCCTCAGGCGGGTGATGGCAGAGTAGGCAGGTATAGTCATCATTTTGGACTCTGAAATGCCTTCTCCGGAGCATATTCCTAGTGTTCAACCTGTCAGCCACCAGCAGCCACAAGAACACCTTCCATTGCATTGTACATTTGGTTTTCCAGATCCAGCCAAAAATCTCATCAACTTGTATCTGGCTAAATAGTAGGCATAGTATTTTGAGGATCGAAATTCACCACCTCCCCAAACACAAGACCACACATCCTTGTCATCAGTCATTGAGGTTTCCATGGTCTCTGACTGCAGTCCAGCAACCTCATTCCTAGCCTCCAAAGATAGTGGTAGGTGGAATACATCTCCTAATCTCTTAAAGGACAGGAGATGCCTCACAGATATGTCTGGTTCCTTAGCAAAGGAAAAAGCTCTCGGGTATTTATCTTGAAAAATCTCAGAATTCCAATTATCTTTCCAAAACAGGATCGTGTTCCCAGCCAAAACCTCCGATTGGTGACCCCTCTATATATATATCAGAAAGTTGCATGATATCTCTCCACCAGAAAGATCCACATGGGTCAGAAGCATGCGGTATTTTGCCCACATAGTAGGTATCCCAAATTAAACTTACCCAAGGAACATCATATTTGTTATAGAATTTGTGGAGCTGCTTCAACAACATCCCTTGGTTTTGGGTCTTAAGATCAATGATCCCCAACCCTCCCTTGCTTTTGGGTTTGCACACCATACTCCAAGCTGCCAGCTACCTGCCCCTATACCCATCGTCAGACTTTCTCACCCAAAGACATGACCTGCGCAGTTTATCAAGGTGCTCAATTATCTTCGGGTTTATCTTGATGGAGCACATGGCATAAATAACTAGAGAGGTGACCACAGAATTGAGCAATGTTAGCTTGAAGCTGTAATCCAGGAGCGAGGCTGCAGCAGGTACCCTCCTGTGAACCGAGGTGACCAGCGGCATCAGGTCAGTCACGCTCGGGTGCGTGGTGCCCATGGGCAGGCCCAAGTACGTAAACGGCATGGTGCCAATAGAGCAGCCAAAAATGGCTGCAATTTCCACTGCTAGCACCAGATCAGAATTGATGGGAACCAATGTCGACTTGTGAAAGTTGATCTTAAGGCCCACCGATTTCGCATAGTCAACCAGGATAGTTTTCAACACTTGCGCTTGTGAGATACAAGCAGGGAACACAGCGATCGTGTCATCCGCATACTGAATTACAGGATAGTTACTGTCCGAAGTGGGTAGGGGTAATTGCAGTAAGCCAGATCGACTGGCATCATTGATCGCTCACTGTAATAGGTCCACTGCGAGAACAAAGATCAAAGGCGACAGTGGATCCCCCTGACGCACTCCACAAAGGCAGTCAAACTATTTCCCTGGTGTTCCATTAAGCAACATCGAAGAGCTTCCAGAGGAAAAGATACACTTGATCCACCCCAACCACTTCTCATTGAATCCCATATGCTTCATGATCTCAATCATCGGTTCATGCTGAATGGTATCGAAAGCCTTCGCGAAGTCAAGTTTCAGGATACATCAGTCTCTCCCCGATGCTTGGCATTTGTGAATGCATTCAAACGCCCAAGCTAGGAAGTCCTGGATCGACCTCCCTTTCAGGAACCCGTACTGGTTCCGATGAATGATCTTGAGCACAAGTTTCTGCAAACGGTTAGCCAGCAACTTAGTTATCAGTTTCAGACAACAATTAAGTAACGTGATAGGCCTGAAGTCATTAGCAGTCTCCGGCGACTGAGTTTTAGGGATGAGAGTTATAAATCCCGAATTTAGACTCTGGAGATCAATGACACCATCATAGAAATCATTGCACAGCCTATAGAAGTCATCTTTGATAATGTGCCAACATGATTTCAGAAAGCAGCCATTGAATCCATCGGGGCCAGGTGCTCTATCCAATGGCATCTCGCGAACGACTCTGTCAATCTCATCATGTGTGAATGGTGTGGTTAGCTCCTCTAGTCCCTCCACCTTTTTAATGATTCTAGACAGATCAAACTTCATTTCGTACTCTCCTTTCTTGCCCAATCTCTCCCTGTAAGTGTCAAATAACTCTTTTGCTTTACCCAGATGGTTAGTTACTACTGTGCCATCCTAAAGCTTCAGCGAAGCTATGGAATTTTTACGATATCTTTCAGACGCAGCAGAGTGAAAGAATTTGGTGTTATCACCTCCACAAGTAAACCATCATACCGTGTACCTCTTTTTCCAATATTCTCGTTTGTAGCCAAGAAGTGTAACTAGATGGTTTTTGAGAATCAACCTGAAGTTGGCTTCCGGTACTATGAGAGGTCTTTTGTCTTCGATATTGTCAAGTTCCAGAAGGGCCCAATTGGAATTATCAATACACAGATTCATGCGAGAAATCTGTTTACTCCAATGTTTAAGAGCATATCTTAAGTTTTTATATTTCTTGCACAAAAGTTGAGCCAAATTTGGTGCATAGCAGTATTTCCCCAGGTGGATTGCACCAAATCAAAGAATCCTGGGTGGGATATCCAAAAGTTTTCAAACCTAAACACCTTGCTCTTAGGGACCGAAGTTTCAATCGAAATCATACAAGGAGTATGATCAGACACTGGTTTGGCAATAATAAAGTTGTTATTTATATTTCCTTATATCATGATAAATGTTTATTATTCATGCTAGAATTGTATTAACCGGAAACTTAGTACCTGTGTGAATACATAGACAAAACTGAGTGTCCCTAGTATGCCTCTACTTGACTAGCTCGTTAATCAACGATGATAAGTTTCCTGACCATAGACATGTGTTGTCATTTGATGAACGGGATCACATCATTAGAGAATGATGTGATGGACAAGACCCATCCGTTAGCTTAGCATAATGATCGTTTAGTTTTATTGCTATTGCTTTCTTCATGACTTATACATATTCCTCTGACTATGAGATTATGCAACTCCCGAATACCGGAGGAATACTTTGTGTGCTATCAAAGTCACAATGTAACTTGGTGATTATAAAGATGCACTACAGATGTCTCCGATGGTGTTTGTTGAGTTGGCATAGATCAATATTAGGATTTGTCACTCCGAGTATCGGAGAGGTATTTCTGGGCTGTCTCGTTAATGCACATCACTATGAGCCTTGCAAGCAATGCGACTAATGAGTTAGTCACGGGATGATGCATTACGAAATGAGTAAAGAGACTTGCCGGTAATGAGATTGAACTAGGTATGATGATACCCACGATCGAATCTCGGGCAAGTAACATACCGATGACAAAGGGAATGACGTATGTTCTTATGCGGTTTAACCGATAAAGATCTCGTAGAATATGTAGGAGCCAATATGAGCATCCAGGTTCCGCTATTGGTTATTGACCGGAGATGTGTCTCGGTCATGTCTACATAGTTCTCGAACCCATAGGGTCCACACGCTTAACGTTTGATGACGATTTGTATTATGAGTTATGTGATTTGATGACCAAAGTTTGTTCGGAGTCCAGTATGAGATCACGGACATGACGAGGAGTCTCAAAATGGTCGAGAGGTAAAGATTCATATATTGTAAGGTTATATTCGGACATCAGAATGGTTCCGAGTGATCCGGGTATTTTTCCGGAGTATCAAGGGGTATCGAACCCCTGGGGAAGTTAATGGGCCTTATTGGGCTTTAGTGAAGAGAGGGAAGAAGGGCCATGAGGTGGCACGTGCCTCCTCCCTGAATTGGACAAGGGGTGGGGGCACGGCCCCCTCCTTCCTTCTCCTTCTCGCCTCCTTCCTTTCCCTCCGGTGGAAGAAAGGAAAGGGGGGGGGGAGGGCGAATCCTACTTGGACTAGGAGTCCATGTAGGACTCCCCCCTTGGCGCGCCCTCCTAGTTTCCGGCCTCTCTCCCTCCCTCCTTTATATACGTGGCCAGGGGCACCCCAAAGCACAACAAACAATCTCTTAGCCGTGTGCGGTGCCGCCCTCCACAGTTTAACACCTCGGTCATATCGTCGTAGTGCTTAGGCGAAGCCCTGCGTCGATAACTTCATTATCCCTGTCGCCACGCCGTCGTGCTGACGGAATGTTCCTCGTCCTCAACTGGATCAAGAGCTCGAGGGACGTCATCATGCTGAACGCGTGCTGAACACGGAGGTGCCGTATGTTTGGTACTTCGATCGGTTGGATCGTGAAGACGTTCGACTACATCAACCGCGTTACTAAACGCTTCCGCTTTCGGTCTATGAGGGTACGTGGACACACTCTCCCGTCTCGTTGGTATGCATCTCCTAGATAGATCTTGCATGATCATAGGAAAATTTTGAAATACTACGTTCCCCAAGAGTGGCATCCGAGCTAGGTCTATGCGTAGATGTTATATGCCCGAGTAGAACACAATGAGTTGTGGGCGATAATAGTCATACTGCTTACCACCAATGTCTTACTTTGATTCGGCGGTATTGTTGGATGAAGCGGCCCGGACCGATATTACATGACCGTGTTCATGAGACTGGTTCTACCGACGTGCTTCGCACACAGGTGGCTGGCGGGTGTCTGTTTCTCCAACTTTAGTTGAATCGAGTTTGACTACGACCGGTCCTTGTTGAAGGTTAAAATAGCACACTTAACGAAAAATCATTGTGGTTTTGATGCCTAGGTAAGAACGGTTCTTGCTAGAAGCCCGTAGCAGCCACGTAAAAATTGCAACAACAAAGTAGAGGATGTCTAACTTGTTTTTGCAGGGCATGTTGTGATGTTATCGGCAACTGGCAGGAGCCTTATGGTTGTCGCTTTATTGTATGAAATGCAGTCGCCATGTAATTGCTTTACTTTATCACTAAGCGGTAGCGATAATCGTAGAAGCAATAGTTGGCAAGACGACAATGATGCTACGATGGAGATCAAGGTGTCAAGCCGGTGACTATGGAGATCATGACGGTGCTTTGGAGATGGAGATCAAAGGCACAAGATGATGATGGACATATCATGTCACATATTTTGATTGCATGTGATGTTTATCTTTTATGCATCTTATTTTGCTTAGTACAATGGTAGCATTATAAGATGATCCCTTACTAAATTTCAAGGTATAAGTGTTCTCCCTGAGTATGCACCATTGCTACAGTTCATCGTGCCAAGACACCACATGATGATCGGGTGTGATAAGCTCTACGTTCACATACAACAGGTGCAAGCCAGTTTTGAAAGAAATATGCCCTAGAGGTAATAATAAAGATGTTATTTATATTTACTTATATCAAGATAAATGTTTATTATTCATGCTAGGATTGTATTAACCGGAAACTTGATACATGTGTGGATACATAGACAAAACAAAGTGTCCCTAGTATGCCTCCACTTGACTAGCTCATTAATCAAAGATGGTTAAGTTTCCTGACCATAGACATGTGTTGTCATTTGATGAACGTGATCACATCATTAGGAGAATGATGTGATGGACAAGACCCACCCGTTAGCTTAGCATGTTGATCGTTCAGTTTTATTGCTATTGCTTTCTTCATGACTTATACATGTTCCTCTGACTATGAGATTATGCAACTCCCGAATACCGGAGGAACACCTTGTGTGCTATCAAACATCACAACATAACTGGGTGATTATAAAGATGCTCTACAGGTGTCTCCGATGGTGTTTGTTGAGTTGTCATAGATCGAGATTAGGATTTGTCACTCCGAGTATCGGAGAGGTATCTCTGGGCCCTCTTGGTAATGCACATCACTATAAGCCTTGCAAGAAATGTGACTAATGAGTTAGTTACGAGATGATGCATTACAAAATGAGTAAAGAGACTTTCCGGTAACGAGATTGAACTAGGTATGAGGATACCGACGATCGAATCTCGGGTAAGTAACATACCGATGACAAAGGGAACAACGTATGTTGTTATGAGGTTTGACCGATAAAGATCTTCGTAGAATATGTGGGAGCCAATATGAGCATCCAGGTTCCGATATTGGTTATTGATTGGAGATGTGTCTCGGTCATGTCTACATAGTTCTCGAACTCGTAGGGACCGCTCGCTTAACATTCAATGAAGATTTGTATTATGAGTTATGTGATTTGATGACCGAAGTCCCGGATGAGATCAGGGACATGACGAGGAGTCTCGAAATGGTTGAGACATAAAGGCTCATATATTGTATGATGTTATTCGGACATCGGATGAGTTCCGGGGGTTACCGGATAAATATCGGAGTGCCGGAGGGTTATCGGAACCCCCCGGGGAACTAATGGGCCTCTATGGGCCTTAGTGGGAAGAGAGGAAGGGGCCAGGAGGGGCTGACTGCGTGCCCCCCTTGGGTCCAAATTGGACTAGGGGAAGGGGGCGGCGCCCCCCTTTCCTTCCCTCCCCCCTCTTCCTTCCTTCCCCCTCTTTCCCTTGTGGTGGAATCCTACTAGGACTAGTAGTCCTACTAGGACTCCCCTCCTTGGGCGCGCCCCCTAGGGCCGGCCTGCCTCCCCCTCCCTCCTTTATATATGTGGGGAGGGGGGCACCCTAGAACACACAAGTTGATCTTTTAGCCGTGTGTGGTGCCCCCCTCCACAGTTACACAGCTCGGTCATATCGTTGTAGTGCTTAGGCGAAGCCCTGCGCCGGTAACTTCATCATCACCGTTGCCACGCTGTCGTGCTGACAGAACTCTCCCTCGGCCTCAACTGGATCAAGAGTATGAGGGACGTCATTGAGCTGAACGTGTGCTAAACACGGAGGTGCCGTACATTCGGTGCTAGGATCGGTCGGATCGTGAAGACGTACGACTACATCAACCGCGTTGATAAAATGCTTCCGCTTTCGGTCTACGAGGGTACTTGGACACACTCTCCCCGCTCGTTGCTATGCATCACCTAGATAGATCTTGCGTCATTGTAGGATTTTTTTTGAAATTACTGCGTTCCCCAACGGTGGCATCCGAGCCAGGTCTATGCGTAGATCTTATATGCACGAGTAGAACACAATGAGTTGTGGGCGATAATAGTCATACTGCTTACCAGCATGTCATACTTTGATTCGGCAGTATTGTTGGATGAAGCAGCCCAGACCGACATTACATGACCGCGTTCAGGAGACTGGTTCTACCGCCGTGCTTCGCACACATGTGGCTAGTGGGTGTTTGTTTCCCCAACTTTAGTTGAATCGAGTGTGACTACGCCCGGTCCTTGTTGAAGGTTAAAACAACACACTTGACGAAAAATTGTTGTGGTTTTGGTGCGTAGGTAAGAACGGTTCTTGCTCAACCCGTAGCAGCCACGTAAAACTTGCAACAACAAAGTAGAGGACGTCTAACTTGTTTTTGCAGGGCATGTTGAGATGTGATATGGTCAAGACGCGATGAGATATAAATTGTTGTATGAGATGATCATGTTTTGTAGAAGTTATCACCAACTGGCAGGAGCCTTATGGTTGTCGCTTTATTGTATGAAATGCAATCACTATGTAATTGCTTTACTTTATCACTAAGCGACAGTGATAGTCGTAGAAGCAATAATGGGCGAGACGACAACGATGCTTCGATGGAGATCAAGGTGTCAAGCCGGTGAAGATGGTGATCATGACGGTGCTTTGGAGATGGAGATCAAAGGCACAAGATGATGATGGCCATATCATATCACTTATATTGATTGCATGTGATGTTTATCCTTTATGAATCTTATTTTTCTTAGTACGGCGGTAGCATTATAAGATGATCTCTCACTAAATTTCAAGGTATAAGTGTTCTCCCTGAGTATGCACCGTTGCGACAGTTCATCGTGCCGAGACACCACGTGATGATCGGGTTTGTATAAGCTCTACGTTCACATACAATGGGTGCAAGCTAGTTTTGCACATGCAGAATTTTCGGGTTAAACTTGATGAGCCTAGCGTATGCAGATATGGCCTCGGAACACTGAGACCGATAGGTCGAGCATGAATCATATAGTAGATATGATCAACATAGTGATGTTCACCATTGAAAACTACTCCATCTCACGTGATGATCAGACATGGTTTAGTTGATATGGATCACGTGATCATTTAGATGACTAGAGGGATGTCTATCTAAGTGGGAGTTCTTAAGTAATCTGATTAATTGAACTTTAATCTATCATGAACTTAGTCCTGATAGTATTTGCATAACTATGTTGTAGATCAATAGCTCGCGATGTAGCTCCCCATTTATTTTTGATATATTCCTAGAGAAAAATAAGTTGAAAGATGATAGTAGCAATGATGTGGACTTGGTTCGTGATCTGAGGATTATCCTCATTGCTGCACAGAAGAATTTTGTCCTTGATGCACTGTTAGGTGACAGACCTATTGCGGGAGCAGATGCAGACGTTATGAACGTTTGACAAGCTCGGTATGATGACTACTTGATAGTTTAGCGCACCATGCTTTACGGCTTAGAACCGAGACTTCAAAAATGTTTTGAACGACATGGAGCATATGAGATGTTCGAAGAGTTGAAATTGGTATTTCAGACTCATGCCCATGTTAATAGGTATGAGACCTCCGCGGAGCATGTGCTCAGAATGTCTGAGTACTACAATCACTTGAATCAAGTGGGAGTTAATCTTCCAGATAAGATAGTGATTAACAGAATTCTCCAGTCACTATCACCGAGTTACTAGAAGTTCTGATGAACTATAATATGCAAGGGATAACGGAAACAATTCCCAAGCTCTTCGCCATGCTGAAATCAGCGAAGGTAGAAATCAAGAAAAAGTATCAAGTGTTGATGGTTGACAAGACCACTAGTTTCAAGTAAAAGGGCAATGAAAAGAAAGGGAACTTCAAGAAGAATGGCAAGCAAGTTGCACTCCCGTGAAAAAGCCCAAAGCTAGACCTAACCCTGGAACTGAGTGCTTCTACTGCAAAGGGAATGGTCACTGGAAGCGGAACTACCCCAAATACTTGGCGGATAAGAAGGATGGCAAAGTGAATAAAAGTATATTTGATATACATGTTATTGATGTTTACTTTACTAGTGTTTATAACAACCCCTCGGTATTTGATACTTGTTCAGTTGCTAAGAGTAGTAACTCGAAACAGGAGTTGCAAAATAAACAGAGACTAGTTAAGGGCGAGGTGATGATGTGTGTTGGAAGTGATTCCAAGGTTGATAAGATCACCATCGCACACTCCCTTTACCTTTGGGATTAGTGTTGAACCTGAAATAAATGTTATTTGGTGTTTGCGTTGAGCATGAATATGATTGGATCATGTTTATTGCAATACGGTTATTCATTTAAGTCAAAGAATAATTGTTGTTCTATTTACATGAATAAAACCTTCTACGGTCATACACTCAATAGAAATGGTTTATTGAATCTGGATCGTAGTGATACACTTATTCATAATATTGAAACCAAAAGATGCAAAGTTAATAATGATAGTGCAACTTATTTGTGGCACTGCCGTTTAGGTCATATTGGTGTAAAGCGCATGAAGAAACTCCATGCTGTTGGGCTTTTGGAATCACTTGATTATGAATTACTTGATGCTTGCGAACCATGCCTCATGGGCAAGATGACCAAGACTCCGTTCTCCGGAATAATGGTGCGAGCAACGGACTTATTAGAAATAATACATACTGATGTATGCGGTCCGATGAGTGTAGTGGCTCGCGGCGGGTATCATTATTTTCTGACCTTCACAGATGATTTGAGTAGATATGGGTATATCTACTTAATGAATAACAAGAAAATAAAGTTTCTACGATCTGATCGCAGAGGCGAATATTTGAGTCATGAGTTTGACCATTGCTACCTCTTGAGCACTGCGTTGGATTTCCTTGAAGAGGAAATGGTGATGCAGCAGAGTAGAGTAAGTATTTCCCTCAGATTTTGAGAACCAAGGTATCAATCCAGTAGGAGGCTATGCGCAAGTCCCTTGTACCTACACAAAACAAATAGCTCCATGCAACCAACGCGATTAGGGGTTGTCAATCCCTTCACGGTCACTTACGAGAGTGAGATCTGATAGAGATGATAGATAATATTTTTGGTATTTTTGGTATAAAGATGCAAAGTAAAATAAAGACAAAGTAAAATCAAAAAGGAATAATAAAGTATTGGGAGATTAATATGATAAAGATAGACCCGAGGGCCATAGATTTCACTAGTGGCTTCTCTCAAGAGCATAAGTATTTTACGGTGGGTGAACAA
Organism: Triticum dicoccoides; assembly: GCF_002162155.2. NCBI lineage: Eukaryota > Viridiplantae > Streptophyta > Magnoliopsida > Poales > Poaceae > Triticum > Triticum dicoccoides. The sequence continues at coordinate 51,858,597 of NC_041382.1, forward strand.
ATTACTGTTGAGCAATTGACAGAATTGAGCATAGTTATGAGAATATCTAGGTATGATCATGTATATAGGCATCACGTCCGAGACAAGTAGACCGACTCCTGCCTGCATCTACTACTATTACTCCACTCATCGACCGCTATCCAGCATGCATCTATAGTATTAAGTTAATAAAAACAGAGTAACGCCTTAAGCAAGATGACATGATGTAGAGGGATAAATTCATGCAATATGATAAAAACCCCATCTTGTTATCCTCGATGGCAACAATACAATACGTGCCTTGCTGCCCCTTCTGTCACTGGGAAAGGACACCGCAAGATTGAACCCAAAGCTAAGCACTTCTCCCATTGCAAGAACTACCAATCTAGTTGGCCAAACCAAACGGTTATTTCGAAGAGACTTGCAAAGATAACCAATCATACATAAAAGAGTTCAGAGAAGATTCAAATATTGCTCATAGATAATCTTGATCATAAACCCACAATTCATCAATCTAAACAAACACACCGCGAAAAAAGATTAGATCGAATAGATCTCCACAAGAGAGGGGGAGAACATTGTATTGAGATCCAAAAAGAGAGAATAAGCCATCTAGCTACTAACTATGGACCCGAAGGTCTGAGGTAAACTACTCACACTTCATCGAAGAGGCCTTGGAGATGATGTAGAGGCCCTCCGTGGTGGATTCCCCTTCCGGCGGAGCTCCGGAACAGGCCCCAAGATGGGATCTCGTGGATACAGAAAGTTGCGGCGGTGGAATTAGGTTTTTGGCTCTGTATCTGATCGTTCGGGGGTCCGTAGGTATATATAGGAGGAAGGAGTACGTCGGTGGAGCAACGGGGGGCCCACGAGGCAGGGGGCACGCCCCCCACCCTCGTGGCCACCTCCTTTCTTTCTTGACGGGGGGTCCAAGTCTCCTGGATCATGTTCGGTGAGAAAATCACGTTCCCGAAGGTTTCATTCCGTTTGGACTCCGTTTGATATTCCGTTTCTTCGAAACACTGAAATAGGCAAAAAACAACAATTCTGGGCTGGGCCTCCGGTTAATAGGTTAGTCCCAAAAGTAATATAAAAGTGGAAAATAAAGCCAATATGGTCCAAAACAGTAGATAATATAACATGGAGCAATCAAAAATTATAGATACGTTGGAGACGTATCAAGCATCCCCAAGCTTAATTCCTGCTAGTCCTCGAGTAGGTAAATGATAAAAAAGATAATTTTTGATGCGGAGTGCTACTTGGCATAATTTCAATGTAATTCTTCTTAATTGTGGTATGAATATTCAGATCCGAAAGTTTCAAGACAAAAGTTCAATATTGACATAAAAATAATTATACTTCAAGCATACTAACTAAGCAACTATGTCTTCTCAAAATAACATGGCCAAAGAAAGTTCATCCCTACAAAATCATATAGTTTAGTCATGCTCCATTTTTGTCACACAAGAATGCTCTCATCATGCACAACCCCGATGACAAGCCAAGCAATTGTTTCGTACTTTAGTAATCTCAAACTTTATAAACCTTCACACAATACATGAGCGTGAGCCATGGATATAGCACTATGGGTGGAATAGAATATGATGATACGGGTTATGTGGAGAAGACAAAAAAGGAGAAAGTCTCACATCAACGAGGCTAATCAATGGGCTATGGAGATGCTCATCGATTGATGTTAATGCAAGGAGTAGGGATTGCCATGCAACGGATGCACTAGAGCTATAAATGAATGAAAGCTCAACAAAAGAAACTAAGTGGGTGTGCATACAACTTGCTTGCTCACGAAGACCTAGGGCACTTGAGGAGGCCCATTGTTGGAATATACAAGCCAAGTTCTATAATGAAAAATTCCCACTAGTATATGAAAGTGACAAAACAAGAGACTCTCTATGATGAAGATTATGGTGCTACTTTGAAGCACAAGTGTGGAAAAAAGGATAGATGCATTGCCCCTTTTTATTTATTTATTATATTTTTTGGGCCTTCTTTTTTTTTCTTTGGCCTTTCTCTTTTTTTATTGGGACAATGCTCTATTAAATGATGATCATCACACTTCTATTTATTTACAACTCAATTATTACAACTCGATACTAGAGCAAAGTATGACTCTATATGAATGCCTCTAGCGGTGTACCGGGATATGCAATGAATCAAGAGTGACATGTATGAAAGAATTATGAATGGTGGCTTTGCCACAAATACTATGTCAACTACATGATCATGCTAAGCAATATGACAATGATGAATATGTCATAAAAATCGGAACGGCGGAAAGTTGCATGGCAATATATCTCGGAATGGCTATGGAAATGCAATAATAGGTAGGTATGGTGGCTGTTTTGAGGAAGATATAAGGAGGTTTATGTGTGAAAGAGCGAATCATATCACGGGGTTTGGATGCACCGGCGATGTTTGCACCAACTCTCAATGTGAGAAAGGGCAATGCACGGTACCGAAGATGCTAGCAATGATGGAAGGGTGAAAGTGTGTATAATCCATGGACTCAACATTAGTCAGAAAGAACTCACATACTTATTGCAAAAATCTACAAGCCATCAAAAACCAAAGCACTACGCGCATGCTCCTAGGGGGATAGATTGGTAGGGAAAGACCATCGCTCGTCCCCGACCGCCACTCATAAGGAGGACAATCAAATAACACCTCATGTTCCAAATTTGTTACATAACGTTTACCATACATGCATGCTATGGGACTTGCAAACTTCAACACAAGCATTTCTCAAATTCACAACTACTCAACTAGTACAACTTTGATATTATCACCTCCATATCTCAAAACAATTATCAAGCATCAAGCTTTTCTTAGTATTCAACGCACTCAAAAGAAAGTTTTAGAAATCTTGAAAACCAAGCATATTAAGGTTTTTAAGCAAATTACCATGCTATTTAAGACTCTCAAAATAATCTAAGTGAAGCATGCGAGATCAATAGTTTCTATAAAACGAATCCACCACCGTGCTCTAAAAGATATAAGTGAAGTACTAGAGCAAAACTATATAGCTCAAAAAATATAAGTGAAGCACATAGAGTATTCTAACAAATTCCAATTCATGGATGGCTCTCTCAAAAGGTGTGTACAGCAAAGATGATTGTGGTAAACTAAAAATCAAAGACTCAAATCATACAAGACGCTCCAAGCAAAACACATATCATGTGGTGAATAAAAATATAGCTCCAAGTAAAGTTACCGATGGAAGTAGACGAAAGAGGGGATGCCTTCCGGGGCATCCCCAAGCTTTGACTTTTTGGTGTCCTTGGATTATCTTGGGGTGCCATGGAAATCCCCAATCTTATGCTCTTGCCACTCCTTGTTCCATAATCCATCAAAATATTTCACCCAAAACTTGAAAACTTCACAACACAAAACTCAACAGAAATCTCATGAGCTCCGTTAGCGAAAGAAAACAAAAGACCACTTCAAGGTACTGTAATGAACTCATTATTTATTTATATTGGTGTTAAACCTACTGTATTCCAACTTCTCTATGGTTTATAAACTATTTTACTAGCCATAGATTCATCAAAATAAGCAAACAACACACGAAAAACAGAATCTGTCAAAAATAGAACAGTCTCTAGTAATCTGTAACTAACGCAAACTTCTGGAACGTGAAAAATTCAGCCAAATTAGGAAGTTCTTGATAATTTGTTTATTGATCTACAGAAAAACGAATCAACTAAAAATCACGTTCCTGTGATTTATGAAAACTAATCTCGTGCGCACAAAGTTTCTGTTTTCTGCAGCAGAATCAAATAACTATTACCGTAGGTTATCCTAACGGTTTTACTTGGCACAAACGCTAATTAAAACATAAAAATGAATCTAACCAGAGGCTAGACAAATTATTTATTCCTAAACAGAAGCAAAAAGCAAAAACTAAAATAAAATTGGGTTGCCTCCCAACAAGCGCTATCGTTTAACGCTCCTAGCTAGGCATAAAAGCAAGGATAGATCTAGGTATTGCCATCTTTGGTAGGCAAACGATAGGTAGGTCTCATGATAGATTCATATGGTAATTTTATTTTCTTTCTAGGGAAGTGTTCCATGCCTTTATTTAATGGAAATTGGAATCTAATATTCCCTTCCTTCATATCAATAATTGCACCAATCGTTCTAAGGAAAGGTCTACCAAGAATAATAGGACATGAAGGATTGCAATCTATATCAAGAACGATAAAATCTATGGGCACATAATTCCTATTTGCAACAATAAGAACATCATTAATTCTTCTCATAGGTTTCTTAATAGTGGAATCCGCAAGGTGCAAGTTTAGAGAGCAATCATCAAAATCGCGGAAATCTAGCAAATCCCACAAAGTTTTGGGAATAGTGGAAACACTAGCACCCAAATCACATAAAGCATAAAATTCATGATCCTTAATCTTCATTTTAATAGTTGGTTCCCACTCATCATAGAGTTTTCTAGGGATAGAAACTTCCAACTCAAGTTTTTCTTCATAAGATTGCATCAAGGCATCAACGATATGTTTAGTGAACGCTTTATTTTGACTATAAGCATGAGAAGAATTTAGCACGGATTGCAACAAGGAAATACAATCAATTAGAGAAACTTTCATAATTAAATTCCTTGAAATCCAAAATAGTGGGTTTAGCAACAGCTAGGGTTTTGATTTCTTCAATCCCACTTTTATCAATTTTAGCATCATAATCTAAAAACTCTGAATTCTTGGAACGCCTTCTAGGTAAAGGTGGATCATATTCAGTCCCATCATTATCAAGATTCATATTGCAAAACAAAGATTTAATAGGGGACACATCAATAACTTTTAGATCTTCATCTTTATTTTCATAGAAATTGGAAGAACACGCTTTATTAAAGGCATCTTTCATGGCACGCATCCTAGCGGTTCTTTCCTTGCACTCATCAATGGAAATTCTCATGGCTTTGAGAGACTCATTGATATCATGCTTAGGAGGAATAGATCTAAGCTTTAAAGAATCAACATCAAGAGAAATTCTATCAATGTTCCTAGCCAATTCATCAACTTTAAGCAATTTCTCTTCAAGCAAAGCATTGAAATTCTTTTGTGAATTCATAAACTCTTTAACACTAGTCTCAAATTCAGTGGGCATATTATTAAAATTTCCATTAGAGTTGTTGTAGGAATTTCCATAATTATTAGAAGGATTACTAGGATAAGGCCTAGGATTAAAATTCCCTCTATACGCGTTGTTACCAAAATTATTCTTACCAACAAAATTCACATCCATAGATTCATTATTATTCTCAATCAAAGTAGACAAAGGCATATCGTTAGGATCAGAATAAACACTCTTAGTAGCAAATAATTTCATAAGTTCACTCAAAACATTGATTTCTTCTATCGCATGCACTTTTTTATTAGTAGATCTTTCAGTGTGCCATTGAGAATAATTAACCATAATATTATCTAGGAGTTTAGTAGCATCTCCTAAAGTGATTTCCATAAAAGTGCCTCCCGCGGCCGAATCTAAAAGATTTCTAGAAGCAAAATTCAATCCGGCATAATTTTTTTGTATAATCGTCCATAAATTTAAACCATGAGTAGGGCAATTATGTATCATTAATTTCATTCTCTCCCAAGCTTGTGCAACATGTTCATGATCAAGTTGCTTAAAATTCATAATATCGTTTCTAAGAGAGATGATCTTAGCGGGAGGAAAATACTTAGAGATAAAATCATCTTTGCACTTGTTCCAAGAATCAATACTATTTTTAGGCAAAGAGAAAAACAAGCTATAGCACTATCTCTAAGCGAAAAAGGAAATAGCTTCAATTTAAAAATATCATTATCAACATCTGTCGGTGTCAAAACCGGCGGATCTCGGGTAGGGGGCCCCGAACTGTGCTTCTAGGAGGATGGTAACAGGAGACAAGGGACACGATGTTTTTACCCAGGTTCGGGCCCTCTCGATGGAGGTAAAACCCTACTCCTGCTTGATTAATATTGATGATATGGGTAGTACAAGAGTAGATCTACCACGAGATCAAGTAGACTAAACCCTAGAAGCTAGCCTATGGTATGATTGTATGTTGAAGATGTTGTCCTATGGACTAAAACCCTCCAGTTTATATAGACACCAGATAGGGTTAGGTTTACATAGAGTCGGTTACAATGGTAGGAGATCTTGAATATCCGCATCGCCAAGCTTGCCTTCCACGCCAAGGAAAGTCCCATCCGGACACGGGACGAAGTCTTCAATCTTGTATCTTCATAGTCCAGGAGTCCGGCCAAAGGTCATAGTCCGGCTACCCGGACACCTCCTAATCCAGGACTCTCTTAGTAGCCCCCGAACCAGGCTTCAATGACGACGAGTCCGGCGCGCAGTTTGTCTTCGGCATTGCAAGGCGGGTTCTCCTCCGAATTCCGTGTACCTGTTGAATAATGCCCGTTTTCTTTATAAATGTGACACTTCTTGGCTTCTGCGCCCAATAATGGCCTTCTTCCACGTGTCAAACGAATACGAAAATTCTGGGTGTTTTTTACATTTACACCCCTAGCCGCGTAAATGAGCCGCCTATTTAAGGAGATGGGGATTTAGATCCAAACCACATCTTCTCCCCTCCGCGAGTAGTCATCAGGGCGCATTCAGCTCAGGTCCATTCCACCATGGCCGGCCACCGCAACCCCTCCTCTCGCCCCTCCAGTGCTAAGCCTGGAGACTGGGAAAAGTGCTCCATCCCACATAGCGAGCTAGTATCGCTTCAGACCAAGGGATTCCTCCCCCCGGCCTATATGGTCCCGGTCCGAGCCGGACTCGCCACCTACAATGGCGGAGGGCAAGCGGAGAGCATCCCTAATCCCTCCAAAGGAGAGCGGGTGTGCTTCGTCCCTTATCTAATGAGGGGACTTGGATTTCCAATTCATCCATTTCTCCGAGGGCTTCTGGAGTTCTACGGCCTCCAGCTGCACAATCTCACGCCCGCCTCTATATTGCATATCGCGGGCTTCGTTGCTCTTTGCGAGCTATTCTTGGGTGTTGAGGCTCACTTCGCGCAGTGGAAGAGGATATTCTGCCTGGTGCCCCGTTCTCAAGAGGGGTCCATATATCAAGTGGGTGGATCCAAAGTATGGCGCATCGCCGGGATCGGATATTTATCCGGAACCCCAAAGAAGGCGTCCGACGACTGGCCTTCGGAATGGTTTTATATAGAGGATGTTCCGTTGCCGGATCCTGTTTGGATCGGCCTCCCTGATTTTAGCAACGCTCCCCTGAAGAAACGCCTAAGCTGGCGCCCACGGAGCCGTCAGGGAGAATAAGACAAAGATGTCTTTTACCTGATGGGCCGGATAAGATTATTAGCTCATGCCGGACTAACCATGATCGGAGTCATGGCCGTATGCATTATGCGGGGGGTGCAACCACTTCAGTACAGGGGTCGCCCCATGTGGGATTTTAACGAGGAGGACAACACCTCCCGTTACGGCCGTAAGGGGCCGGACTCGGCTGCCGCTCTAGTAAAGATCTTGTCCACTTTGTACAAGGGATAAGAGGAGGAATTCCTCCGCGTCAACCCACAGGGCGGATTCACCATGTACAATCCTCCGAGTTGGGTAAGCGAACAATTTTGTTTGCCCATCCCTCTTATATTCCCATCAGTGAATGTGTAGTCTAATAACTTAAACGCAGGAATTGCGCCGGGAAGTAAAGGAGATAAACAACCCACCTCCACAGCCCGAGGATCCATCGCGGTCCCTTGATCCAGCCTCCGAAGAGGATCTGGACTTATCTGTGGAGCTTATTGATGGGGTGTTTCATCAACTTAGCATGGACAATGCCTTGGTGGCCATTACGGCCGATTACCCAGGGCTATTCCCAGTCTCCCAGGTAACTGAGACCGAAATCCCAGCTTTTTGAAAAGGGACCCGTCCTTGCGTGTTTCCAATTACCGTATAACCATCGCCTTTTACAGGGGAGGTCCTTGAGGCGGGAGGCCGAGCTTGCGATGATTAGCCAACGAGGGGCCGCGAGGCCCCGGGGTCTGAAAAGAAGTGCAGTCCGGACTAAGACACCGGCGCAAAGGTATAGCGCTCATCTCCAGGTGTTATTCCTTTAAGGTATATTAACACGCGTGCTCTCTTTTAGGACAAAGAGACCTCGCCGGACTATATCCGGAGAGGCTGCCAATCGCGCCTCCACTAGCCAGGCTTCAAAGCCTGGTCCGGAGGCGGAGGCGAACACGAGGCGCGCACCGGACGCCCCTCCGACAGAGGATGCGGACAGGCTGTCTGCCACCAATTCTGAGGTGGAGAGTGCCATCAACCACCGGCGTCGCCGAATGGTTCTTCGCGACGCTTGTCTCTCCCAAGAGGCATTGGATGCCTTCAACTCGGGAGATGCGTTCCTCCGTGCCGCTCAAGATGGTCTAACCAGAGCCACGGAGCAATATGTAAAAGACATATGGGTGAGAAAATTTAATGGTTATGTATACCAGTAGCCCCCGAGACTTGAAACAGTTAAAAGAACTGATTTAAGGATCATATCAATGCAGGTTCTTACGGAAAAGAATACCCAACTGTCCCAGGAGCTGGAAAAGTGCCAAGCCCAACTTGAGGCCGCACTAGCCGCTACAGGGGAACCCAAGGAGGCCCCCTCTGGTAATTTACACTTCGAAAGATCAATATTTTGCGAAGTGCGGTGTGGGTGCGAGTTTGACAAAGGAAATTGCAGATGGCGCCGGACTAAATCCGGAAAAGCAACAAATCCTACGCCAGCTGAAGGCTGGTGAGAGCGTGCTGACGAAGGTGAGGCGGGAGAAGAATGATCTTCAAGATGCCAACACCAAGCTGGACGTCGAACTAAAAGATGTTCGTGCCCAGTTGTCGGATTCCACTAAGGAGAATCGACGGCTTCGACGCGGCATATTTAGTAAGTGCTTGAACGAACTCTCGAAAAAGGAGTTCGGCGAGGAAGTCGACTAACAGCGTTATGTCTGTAGGTATGCTGACAGGTCGTCCTGTAGAGGAGATGCCCAGTTCTACGGGTGACCTTCTTCCCGAGCTTTCACAACTGCACGAGCAAGTTCGGCAGGCGATGCGAGGCATTGCCCAAGCCTTATGGCCTTCCCACCCCATGCCCGAGGGTCTTGGAGAGCTTGCGGAGAAGCTAAAGGGAGCTCGGCGGCGCTTCTGGTTGTGGAAGATATCAGCCTGCCGACAAGGTGCTAGGGAGGCCTGGGCCATGGTGAAGACGCGATACACCAAGTCTGACCCAAACCACATGGCCGAGGTCGGACCTGTGGGGCCCGATGGGAAGGAGATCCCTGTAAGCTTAGTGTACGGCCAAGTAGAGTTGGCCGCGAAGTATTCCCAGCAGGACTGTAAATTAGACAGCCTATTAGATGGTATTGAAGAGGAATACGAATAGTTAGAGGGACTATGTAATTATAATTGACATGTGTAATGCCTTCTAGCTGGATTGTAGATCGTTTGTCGTTGCTGACCTTTTCACTTCAACCTCGGGACCTGACAGTCCGGAGTGTGTCCGAATACCCTAACGGTTATATAAGAACCGGGGTATGCATGGAGACCAGGCGTAGGGGTCATTGGTGCTTTATCAGACAAGTGCCCAACTAGTTATGTTATATTACATGGTTAGTAAGAAACATCTTCCAGAGAGAATAGTTCCGTTAGGGGTTCCTTTATCTGGGAGGCATGCCCTAAAGTGCATGTCCGGACTGCGAACGCTGGAAAAGCATCTGGGGGCATATAAATAAGTAAAAGAAAAGTTCATCTTTAGTTCACCGACCAAATATTCCCTTAAGAACGCTAGCTTTCGGCTTCACCCAGTCTGAGGTACACATCCGGCTGCCCGGTAGTAACAATTGCAGAGGTGCTCCCTTTACCACCTAGCCGAACAATCAGGAACGTAGGGGTAAGCACATGAGCCAGGAAACCCAGCTTGGCCAAAACTTAAGTCATATCGATGCATATAATGGTGAATAAAAGGTACATGCGGAAGTTTGACACATTATTGGGCATGAAGCCCGTATAAATAAGCTTCTGTGAAAGAAGCCCCCAGGTTTAATGGGCGCGGGTAGCGCGTCACTTGATGAGCCATTAAGGTCTATAAGAAGAAGGAGAGAAATATAAGACAGAAAATGTAAAATATGGACAGTGGAAGGAGACGAACAGAGAGTTCGGCGCTAGGCGTAGAATCTTCGGAGACGGGCTGCGTTCCATGGGTGTGGCTCGAGTCGGTTATCCGACACATCTCGCAGGCGGTACGCTCCACCGGTCAGGACTTGGTCGATTATGAAGGGACCTTCCCACTTGGGCTTCAGTTTGTCCTTTTTCTTGTCCGGCAGGCGTAGTACTAGTTCGCCAACGTTGTAATTTTTGGCCCGCACTTCTCTGCGTTGATATCTTCGAGCCTGCTATTGATAAAATGCGAAACGGGCTTTTGCCACGTCACGCTCCTCCTCTAGAGCGTCCAAATTGTCCTGCCGATCGAGCTCGGCTTCTCTTTCTTCGTACATGTGCACTCGAGGTGAGTCATGAATTATGTCGCAGGGCAAGACTGCCTCTGCGCCGTACACCATGAAAAATGGTGTGTATCCGGTGGTGCGATTCGGCGTGGTCTGCAGCCCCCAGAGTATGGAGTCTAGCTCCTCTACCCAGTGCATGTTAGATTCCTTAAGGGACCACACTAATCTGGGTTTGATGCCGCTCATGATAAGACCATTTGCGTGTTCGACCTGACCGTTAGTTTGTGGGTGATAGACGGAAGCATAATCGAGCTTGATGCCCATGTTTTTGCACCAGAGTTTTACCTCATCGGCCTGAAAATTCATGCCGTTATCAGTGATGATGCTGTGGGGGACGTCGTAACGGTGTACAACCCCGGATATGAAATCTATCACCGGTCCGGATTCAGCCGTCTTAACAGGCTTGGCTTCGATCCATTTGGTGAACTTATCCACCATGACCAGTAAGTATTTTTGCTTGTGGGTTCCTCCTTTAAGGGGTCCAACCATGTCAAGCCCCCAGATCGCGAAAGGCCAAGTGATGGGGATAGTTTGTAGGGCGGTAGGTGGCATGTGGCTTTGGTTTGCAAAAAGTTGGCATCCGACGCATCGTTGGACCAAGTCCTGAGCGTCTGCCCGGGCCGTCGGCCAATAAAAGCCTGTACGGAAAGCCTTGCTTACAAGGGACCGAGCTGCTGCGTGATGACCACCGAGTCTGGCATGAATTTCAGCCAGCAAGTCCCACCCTTCCTCTTCGAAGATGCACCTTTGAAGGACTCCGGTAGTGCTTTTCTTATAAAGCTCTCCCTCGTGGACTTTATAGGCTTTAGATCGCCGCACTATGCAGCGTGCCTCGTTTTGGTCCTCTGGGAGCTCCTGCCTAGTAAGGTAGGCTAGGAATGGTTCTGTCCACGGGGCGATGACGGCCATTATTGCGTGGGCTGAGGGTGTAATTTCATTGGCAGAACCTCCAATGATGTCAGATTGTTCGGTTTCGGGCCGTGCGGTTGGGTCCGGGCTGTTGTTTGTGGGTTCCCCTTCCCATACTACATATGGCTCGAATAGCCTTTCCAAGAAGATGTTGGGGGGAAATGCATCACGCTTTGCACCGATGCGTGCCAGGACATCCGCCGCCTGATTATTTTCTTGGGCTATGTGGTGAAATTCGAGCCCTTCGAACCGAGCTGATATTTTTAGGATGGCATTGCGATAAGCTGCCATTTTCGGATCCTTGGTATCGAAGTCTCCATTTATTTGGGATATCGTGAGGTTCGAATCCCCGTGTACTTCTAGGCGTTGAATGCCCAAGGATACTGCCATCCGGAGACCATGTAGAAGGGCCTCATATTCGGCTGCATTGTTGGAGTCTGTGTACATAATCTGGAGTACGTATTGCACTGTGTCTCCTGTAGGGGACGTCAAAACGACGCCAGCCCCCAGTCTGGCCAACATTTTGTAGCAGTCGAAATGCATAATCCAATTTGAGTATGTGCCGTACTCTTTAGGGAGTTCGGCCTCCGTCCATTCTGCGACGAAGTCGGCCAAAACTTGCGACTTGATAGCTCGCCGTGGCTTATAAGTTATGTCGAACGGGAGGAGCTCTATGGCCCATTTTGCAATCCGGCCCGTTGCGTCGCGGTTGTTTACAATGTCGTTGAGTGGTACTTCCGATGCTACTGTGATCGAGCACTCTTGAAAGTAGTGTCATAGCTTCCGGGATGCCATGAATACCGCGTATGCAATCTTTTGGTAATGCGGGTACCATGATTTCCATGGAGTGAGGACAGTGGACACGTAGTAGACCGGCCTTTGAAGGGGGAATTTGTGTCCGTCCATTTCCCGTTCGACGATGAGCACTGCGCTGACAACTTGATGGGTTGCTGCAATGTACAATAGCATTGGTTCGCCGATGTTTGGCACGGCCAGGACTGGGTTTGTTGCCAATATGGCTTTTATTTCATCGAGTCTGGCCGTGGCGGCATCCGTCCACTCGAAGTGGTCGGTGCGCCAAAGAAGGCGATAGAGGGGCAGTGCCTTTTCTCCCAATCGGGAGATAAAGCGGCTTAGAGCCGCCACGCATCCGGTTAATTTTTGTATTTGCTTGAGGTCCTTTGGGATATCCAATTGTGACAAGGCTCGGATCTTGGCTGGATTTGCTTCAATCCCTCTACCGGATACGATGAAGCCCAAGAGCTTTCCGGCTGGAACGCCGAAAACGCATTTTTTCGGGTTGAGCTTGATGTCGTATTTTCGGAGGTTATCGAATGTAAGCCTCAAGTCGTCTACTAGAGATTCGACATGTCTTGTTTTTACGACCACATCATCCACGTATGCCTCTACTGTTTTGCCGATCTGGTTCGCCAGACATGTCTGAATCATGCGCTGATATGTTGCGCCGGCATTTTTGAGCCCGAAGGGCATTGTGTTGAAGCAGAAGGGGCCGTATTGTGTGATGAATGCCGTTGCGGCTTGGTCTGATTCCGCCATCTTGATTTGATGGTAGCCGGAGTATGCATCGAGGAAACATAACGAATCGTGTCCTGCGGTGGCATCGATAATTTGATCGATGCGGGGGAGGGGGAAGGGATCCTTTGGGCAAGCCTTGTTAAGGTCTGTAAAATTGACGCACAGGCGCCAGGATTTGTCCTTCTTTGGTACCATCACCAGGTTTGCTAGCCAGTCCGGATGTTTTATATCTTTGATAAATCCGGCCTCCAATAGCTTGGCTAGTTCCTCTCCCATGGCCTGTCTCTTGGGTTCGGAAAAACGCCGAAGGGCTTGTTTGACAGGCTTGAATCCTTTTAGGATATTTAAGCTATGTTCGGCCAGCCTGCGTGGGATTCCTGGCATGTCTGAAGGGTTCCAGGCGAAGATGTCCCAATTTTCACGTAGAAATTCTCGCAGTGCGGTGTCTACATCAGGGTTTAATTGTGCCCCGATGGAAGCTGTTTTATTAGGGTCCGTTGGATGGACCTGGAATTTGACTATTTCATCTGCTGGTTTAAAGGATGTGGACTTGGATCTTTTGTCGAGTATCACATCATCCCTGTTAACCATGGAGCGCAGCCCAATCAGTTCCTCAGCCGCTAGGGCTTCGGATAGTGCCTCAAGGGCCAATGCGGCTATTTTGTTTTCGGCGCGGAGCGCTATGTCCGGATCACTAGCGAGAGTGATAATTCTGTTCGGCCCGGGCATCTTGAGCTTCATGTACCCGTAATGGGGTACTGCTTGGAAGATCGTGAATGCTTCCCGCCCTAATATAGCGTGGTATCCGCTATTGAACGGGGCCACCTGGAACGTGACCTCTTCGGACCTGTAATTGTCCGGCGTGCTGAACACCACATCTAGTGTGATTTTTCCTGTACAGCGCGCTTCCCGGCTAGGGATTATTCCTCTAAAGGTTGTGCTGCTTCCTCAATGCGGTTCCAGCCTATTTCCATTTTTGAAGGGTTTCCTCATAAATGAGGTTCAATCCGCTGCCTCCATCCATGAGCACCTTTGTGAGGCGAAAGCCGTCCAGTATTGGACTGAGGACCAATGCGGCTGGTGCTCGAGCTGTTCGGAATTTAGGTTCATCACTGGCATTGAAAGTAATAGCCGTGTCACTCCATGGGTTTATTGTTGCTACTTGATATACTTTGGCGAGGCTGCGGAGTGTTCTTTTTCGCATATTATTTGATGCGAAAGTCTCGAAGACTGTGAGAACTGTACTGGTGTCCCTGGTGTGGCTTTCTGCAGCCTCCGAAATTAAGAGGTCTTCGCCAATTTTGGCCACCTGCCGGAGTATCCAACATGCTCTAAGGCTGTGAGTTGGTATGGCGTCCTCTGTACTATGAATTTTACAGGGTCCATTGAGCCATCTTTCCAGTACGGTTCCATGCCCTGTAGAGGGTTTTGGTTTTTTGGTATTTAACCCGGGTGTTGGACGATAATACACCCTTTTATTTCGCACGGGATTACTATTCAGGGCCGGATTATCCCAAAATTTTATTTCGGTTTTCCAGGCGCTTTCCATCGCACAGTACTTTTGTACTATGTACGCCAACTCAGCGAAGCGTGTAATATCACGACGACTTATAGCGTTAAGGATTCCCTTGTCCATGCAATTATTGCAAAAAAGTGAGATTGCGTCTTCCTCATGACAATCCTTTATCCTGTTCATGACCAGAAGGAACCTTGCCTAGTAATGATGTACTGTTTCTTCGGGCTTTTGCCTGATTTGGGATAGATCGCTTATGTTCGGGTGGGTGGGTGGAACTAAATCCGAAACCTCACCCAATTTAAGACTCAGAGGCCAAGGAGTTTCCAAACTCTGAAGTTTGGGTTCTTGGATGTCGTCCAATGAGTCTAGCCCGTTGCCTGATTCTAAGCTCAGGTCTTGAGTTACGTCCTCCCCTCCGCGGGTATCCGGCTTGGAGGGATTGGGAATCCGGACGTAGCTAGTCCTTAAGATAGATGAAAGATCACCGCATTGTGCTTCTACCACGGCAACTTGGTGGGTGACTTGGCGAGAGTTAATTTCTCTTAGATCGGGTTTAAGCCCAATCTGGTCGTAATCCATAGCGACCCCCAGGGCGGCGATGCGATCCAAGAGCTCGTTTACGGAAGAGAGCTCCATTGGATCTAACTGCTCGGCGAGTTCCGAGCTGACGTGAAGATTGCTCTCGATGACCTGAGAGGTCATCATCGGCGTGACAGCCGAACAGGAGGCCATAAGAAAACCACCTAGCCGGAGAGTTTGGCCGACAGCCAAAGCTCCTTTAGCAACGGCGCCATCTTTAAAGACGGGAGGAGGCATCCGTCCTGATTGCGACGACACAGAGGAACTCTCAATGAAAGCACCAATGTCGGTGTCCAAACCGGCGGATCTCGGGTAGGGGGTCCCGAACTGTGCATCTAGGCGGATGGTAACAGGAGACAAGGGACACGATGTTTTTACCCAGGTTCGGGCCCTCTCGATGGAGGTAAAACCCTATTCCTGCTTGATTAATATTGATGATATGGGTAGTACAAGAGTAGATCTACCACGAGATCAAGTAGGCTAAACCCTAGAAGCTAGCCTATGGTATGATTGTATGTTGAAGATGTTGTCCTACGGACTAAAACTCTCTGGTTTATATAGAGACGGGATAGGGTTAGGGTTACATAGAGTCAGTTACAATGGTAGGAGATCTTGAATATCCGCATCGCCAAGCTTGCCTTCCACGCCAAGGAAAGTCCCATCCGGACACGGGATGAAGTCTTCAATCTTGTATCTTCATAGTCCAGGAGTCCGGCCAAAGGTCATAGTCCGGCTACCCGGACACCCCCTAATCCAGGACTCCCTCAACATCCCTCTTCGTTTGCATATCACACAAATCAACGAAGCTATTTAGATGAGTAGTGGCATCTTCACTAGGAAGGCTGGCGAATTGATCTTTCATAACAAGATTCAACAAAGCAGTATTGATTTCACAAGATTCAGTATTGGTAAGAGGAGCAATCGGAGTGCTAAGGAAATCATTATTGTTGGTATTGATAAAGTCACACAATTTGGTATTATCTTGAGCCATCGTGACAAGCAAGCAATCCAACACACGAGCAAACAAAAAGCAAGCGAGAAAAAGGCAAAAGGAAAAAGAGAGGGCGAATAAAACGGCAAGGGTGAAGTGGGGGAGAGGAAAACGAGAGGAAAATGGCAAATAATGTAATGCGAGAGATAAGGGATTGTGATGGGTACTTGGTATGTTATCTTTTGCGAAGACCTCCTCGGCAAAGGCGCCAGAAATCTTCCTGCTACCTCTTGAGCACTGCGTTGGATTTCCTTGAAGAGGAAAGGGTGATGCAGCAGAGTAGAGTAAGTATTTCCCTCAGTTTTTGAGAACCAAGGTATCAATCCAGTAGGAGGCTACGCGCAAGTCCCTTGTACCTACACAAAACAAATATCTCCACGCAACCAACACGATTTGGGGTTGTCAATCCCTTCACGGTCACTTACGAGAGTGAGATCTGATAGAGATGATAGATAATATTTTTGGTATTTTTGGTATAAAGATGCAAAGTAAAATAAAAGCAAAGTAAAAGCAAAAAGCAATAATAAAGTATTGGGAGATTAATATGATAAAGATAGACCCGGGGGCCATAGATTTCACTAGTGGCTTCTCTCAAGAGCATAAGTATTTTACGGTGGGTGAACAAATTACTGTTGAGCAATTGACAGAATTGAGCATAGTTATGAGAATATCTAGGTATGATCATGTATATAGGCATCACGTCTGAGACAAGTAGACCGACTCCTGCCTGCATCTACTACTATTACTCGACTCATCGACCGCTATCCAGCATGCATCTAGAGTATTAAGTTAATAAAAACAGAGTAACGCCTTAAGCAAGATGACATGATGTAGAGGGATAAATTCATGCAATATGATAAAAACCCCATCTTGTTATCCTCGATGGCAACAATACAATACGTGCCTTGCTGCCCCTTATGTCACTGGGAAAGGACACCGCAAGATTGAACCCAAAGCTAAGCACTTCTCCCATTGCAAGAACTACCAATCTACTTGGCCAAACCAAATGGATAATTCGAACAGACTTGCAAAGATAACCAATCATACATAAAAGAATTTAGAGAAGATTCAAATATTGCTCATAGATAATCTTGATCATAAACCCACAATTCATCGATCTCAAAAAACACACCGCAAAAAAAGATTACATCGAATAGATCTCCACGAGAGAGGGGGAGAACATTGTATTGAGATCCAAAAGGGGAGAAGAAGCCATCTAGCTACTAACTATGGACCCAAAGGTCTGAGGCAAACTACTCACACTTCATCGGAGAGGCCTTGGAGATGATGTAGAGGCCCTCCGTGGTGGATTCCCCTTCCGGTGGAGCTCCGGAACAGGCCCCAAGATGGGATCTCGTGGACACAGAAAGTTGCGGCGGTGGAATTAGGTTTTTTGCTCCGTATCTGATCGTTTGGGGGTACGTAGGTATATATAGGAGGAAGGAGTACGTCGGTGGAGCAACGCGGGGCCCACAAGGTAGGGGGCGTGCCCTAGGGGGTGGGCGCACCACCCACCCTCGT
>NC_041382.1:51876456-51992300 GCF_002162155.2 Triticum dicoccoides
GAGAAAATCACGTTCCCGAAGGTTTCATTCCGTTTGGACTCCATTTGATATTCCGTTTCTTCGAAACACTGAAATAGGCAAAAAACAACAATTCTGGGCTGGGCCTCCGGTTAATAGGTTAGTCCCAAAAGTAATATAAAAGTGGAAAATAAAGCCCAATATGGTCCAAAACAGTAGATAATATAGCATGGAGCAATCAAAAATTATAGATACGTTGGAGACATATCAGCCTTCATTTAAAACAATGTGGAATAGTTTCACAACTCACGCTACCTGGAACACCACAGCGTAATGGTGTGTCCGAACATCGTAACCGTACTTTATTAGATATGGTGAGATCTATGATGTCTCTTACCGATTTACCACTATCGTTTTGGAGCTACTTTCCAATTTGAGATGACACAGTATGAACCATGGTTTAGCAAGAAACCTAAGCTGTCGTTTCTTAAAATTTGGGGTTGCAATGCTTATGTGAAAAAGTTTCAACCTGATAAGCTCGAACCCAAATCAGAGAAGTGCATCTTCATACGATACCCAAAAAGGAAAATGTTGGGTACACCTTCTATCACAGATCCGAAGGCAAGATCTTCGTTGCTAAGAATGGATCCTTTCTAGAGAAGGAGTTTCTCTCGAAAGAAGTGAGTGGGAGGAAAGTAGAACTTGATGAGGTAATTGTACCTGCTCCCAAATTGGAAAGTAGTTCATCACATAAATCAGTTCCAGCAATTCCTACACCAATTAGTGAGGAAGCTAATGATGATGATCATGAAATTTCAGATCAAGTTACTACCGAACCTGGTACGTAAACCAGAGTAAGATCTGCACCAGAGTGGTATGGTAATCCTGTTCTAGAGGTCATGTTACTTGACCATGACGAACCTATGAACTATGAGGAAGCGATGATGAGCCCAGATTCTGCGAAATGGCTTGAGGCCCTGAAATCTGAGATGGGATCCATGTATGAGAACAAAGTATGGACTTTGGTTGACTTGCCCGATGATCGGCAAGCCATAGAGAATAAATGGATTTTCAAGAAGAAGACTGACGCTGACGGTAATGTTACTATCTACAAAGCTCTACTTGTTGCGAAAGGTTTTCGACAAGTTCAAGGAGTTGACTATGATGAGACCTTCTCACTCGTATCGATGCTTAAGTCTGTCTGAATCATGTTAGCAATTGCTGCATTTTATGAAATTTGGCAAATGGATGTCAAAACTGCATTCCTTAATGGATTTATTAAAGAAGAGTTGTATATGATGCAACTAGAAGGTTTTGTCGATCCTAAAGGTGCTAACAAAGTGTGCAAGCTCCAGTGATCCATCTATGGACTCGTGCAAGCATCTCGGAGTTGGAATATACGCTTTGATAAGGTGATCAAAGCATATGGTTTTATACAGATTTGCGGTTAAGCCTGTATCTTTACCTTTATCTTTATCTAATATTAAAGGATGTAAGCTTTCATAGTTCTTCATAGATCACCCTTTTATATCCATTGATTTTATGTTAATCATAAAGATGGACAGATGAGATTTAAAAGTAGATCTATGTTTATTCTTATAAAAAAAGTTTCCGGTCCAAGCCCAGCTAACTTTTCTAGGTGGAAAAAATCGTAATCTTTCCTTGCTCCCATCTTGCCACATTCCGCTTGATAGATTCTCAAAAATAAAATGTATGTTAAAATAAACAGGAAAGAAACCTAGGCTTCCTACTCCCTAATTTTCATTCGTATTACTGTAATTTTCGTCCGTCCGTAGAGTAGTTTTCATATGACATTAGGAAAATTCAACCCTGGTTATCCAAACGAAGCTGGATAGCATGGGCCTGAGCCCATCAGACAAATCGGGAAAATAATAGACCAGGCGTAGGTGGAAGGGGGCGTCCCGATCTAGCTGACCAATGATCGTGTGCAAAATAAAGGATTTGATCATCTGCTATATAATCCCACCTCACTCCCTCACAATCAAATAAACCAATTTAAATATTACTGCGAATTTAAATCAATAAACTGGCTGGGATCAATAGGAAAGGGTGGGCAAAGAAATTGAAACTGAGGAAGAAGATTATCCAGATTTGAAATCTCAAAAGAAGATGGATGGATGGATGATAATGAGAAAAACGGATATGCCACTGGTGAGTGGGCAATGCCTACGGAAAGGAGTAGTCGCCGGGAGCGGCCAAAGCAACAGCGCCGCCAGGAACTCTCCCGGTGACGCGCGGATGGTGTGTGTGTGTGTGGGGGGGGGGGTCTTAGAGAGAGATGTTGAAACGGGAGGAAGAAAAGAAGGGAAAGGAGAGAGGGCGCGAGGTGGTGCTCCCAGGCGGGAGTGATAACCAACAAGTATAGGGGATCAATTGTAGTCTCTTTCCCTAAGTAAGAGTGTCGAACCCAATGAGGAGCTAAAGGTAGAACAAATATTCCCTCAAGTTCTATCGACCACCGATACAACTCTACGCACACTTGACGTTTACTTTATCGGAAACAAGTATGAAACTAGAAGTAATTTGTAGGTGTTTTTGGATAGGTTTGCAAGATAATAAAGAGCGCATAAATAAAAACTAGGGGATGTTTAGATAAAGACACGACTAAATTAGTTTTAGTAGAGAGCTTTTTGTCACGAGAAAGTTATTTGTCCCTAGGCAATCGATAACTAGACCGGTAATCACTATTGCAATTTTATTTGAGGGAGAGGCATAAGCTAACATACTTTCTCTACTTGGATCATATGCACTTATGATTGGAACTCTAGCAAGCATCCGCAAGTACTAAAGATCATTAAGGTAAAAACCCAACCATAGCACTAAAGTATCAAGTCCCCTTTATCCCATATGTAAACAACCTACTTACTCGGGTCTGTGCTTCTGTCACTCTCTGTTTTTGCGCTCCCTATTCTGCCCTGGCACCGTTTCTTTTATATCCGGAGATCCGTAACTCCGATTGGGTTGAATCTTTCGCCCAAATTTTCCTCATAGAATTAGCTTTCTTGGGGCAAAATAAGAGCGTAAACCGCCTTACGGGGTGCCCACGAGGGTCCAGGGCGCGCCCCCCTGCCTCATGCCCCCCTCGGGTACCGTCTCGCGTTTATTTTACTTCCCAACAATCATAAATATTCCAAAATAATTCTCCGTCCGTTTTTATCCCATTCGGACTCCGTTTGATATGGATATTCTGCGAAATAAAAACATGCAACAAACAGGAACTAGCACTGGGCACTGGATCAATATGTTAGTCCCAAAAATAGTATAAAAAGTTGCCAAAAAGTATATGAAAGTTGTAGAATATTGGCATGGAACAATCAAAAATTATAGATACGATGGAGACGTATCAGCATCCCCAAGCTTAATTCCTGCTCGTCCTCGAGTAGGTAAATGATAAAAAAGATAATTTTTAATGTGGAATGCTACCTAGCATAATCTTGATCATGTATCTAATCATGGCATGAATATTAAGACACGAGTGATTCAAAGAAATAGTCTATCATTTGACATTAAGACAATAATACTTCAAGCATACTAATAAAGCGATCATGTATTTTCAAAATAACATGGCCAAAGAAAGCTATCCCTACAAAATCATATGGTCTGGCTATGCTCCATCTTCACCACACAAAATATTTCAATCATGCACAACCCCGAAATTAGCCAAGCAATTGTTTCATACTTTAGTATTCTAAAACCTTTTCAACTTTCACACAATACATGAGCGTGAGCCATGGACATAACACTATAGGTGGAATAGAATATGGTGGTCGTTGAGAAGACAAAAAGGAGGAAGATAGTCTCACATCGACTAGGCGTATCAACGGGCTATGGAGATGCCCATCAATAGATATCAATGTGAGTGAGTAGGGATTGCCATGCAACAGATGCACTAAGAGCTATAAGTGTATGAAAGCTCAAAATGAAAACTAAGTGGGTGTTCATCCAACTTGCTTGCTCATGAAGACCTCAGGCATTTGAGGAAGCCCATCATCGGAATATACAAACCAAGTTCTATAATGAAAATTCCCACTAGTATATGAAAGTGAAAGCATATGAGACTCTCTCTATGAAGAACATGGTGCTACTTTGAAGAACAAGTGTGGTAAAAGGATAGTAGCATTGCCCTTTCTCTCTTTTTCTCCCATTTTTTTATTTTTTATTTTTTTATTTTTTTGGGCCTTCTTCTTTTTTTGGCCTTTCTCTCTTTTTTTTTATTTTTTTCGTCCGGAGTCTCATCCCGACTTGTGGGGGAATCATAGTCTCCATCATACTTTCCTCACTGGGGCAATGCTCTAATAATGATGATCATCACACTTTTATTTACTTACAACTCAATATTACAACTCGATACTAGAACAAAGATATGACTCTATATGAATGCCTCCGGCAGTGTACCGGGATGTGCAATGATCTAGCGTAGCAATGACATCAAAAAAAGGACAAGCCATGAAAATATCATGCTAGCTATCTTACGATCATGCAAAGCAATATGACAATGAATGCTCAAGTCATGTATATGATGATGATGGAAGTTGCATGGCAATATATCTCGGAATGGCTATGGAAATGCCATAATAGGTAGGTATGGTGGCTATTTTGAGGAAGGTATATGGTGGGTGTAATGCACTGGTGAAAGTTGCGCGGTACTAGAGAGGCTAGCAATGGTGGAAGGATGAGAGTGCGTATAATCCATGGACTCAACATTAGTCATAAAGAACTTACATACTTATTGCAAATATTTAGAAGCTATCGAAACCAAGTATTAGACGCATGCCCCTAGGGGAAGGGTTGGTAGGAGTTAACCATCGCGCGACCCCGACCTCAACACAAAGGATGACAATCAAAAAATAAATCATGCTCCGACTTCATCACATAACGGTTCACCATATGTGCATGCTTCAGGAATCACAAACCTCAACACAAATATTTATACAATCCACAACTACCCACTAGCATGTCTCTAATATCACCATCTTTATATCGCAAAGCTATTGCAAGGAATCAAACATATCATATTCAGCGATCTACAAGTTTATGTAGGGTTTTATGACTAACCATGTGAATGACCAATTCCTGTCATCTCTCTAAATAGATATAAGTGAAGCAAGAGAGTTTAATTCTTTCTACAAAAGATATGCCCACGCTCTAACAAATATAAGTGAAGCAAAAGAGCATTCTACAAATGGCGGTTGTCTATGTGAAGAGAAACAGGCAACCCAAACTTCAAATGATATAAGTGAAGCACGTGAAGCATTCTATAAAGCCATACTCAAAAGATATAAGTGAAGTGCAATGAGAATTCTATAAATCAACCAAGGACTATCTCATACCAGCATGGCGCATAAAAGAAAAGTGAAAAATAAATGCAAAAGACGCTCCAAGATTGCACATATCGCATGAACGAAACGAATCCGAAAACATACCGATACTTGTTGAAGAAAGAGGGGATGCCTTCCGGGGCATCCCCAAGATTAGACAATTGAGTCTCCTTGAATATTTACTTGGGGTTCCTTGGGCATCCCCAACTTGAGCTCTTGCCTCTCTTCTTTCTTCTCACATCGAGACCTCCTCGATCATCGAACACTTCATCCACACAAAACTTCAACAGAAAACTCGATAAGATCAGTTAGTATAATAAAGCAAATCACTACTCTAAGTACTATTTCAAACCAATTAATATTTTGTTTTTGCATTGTGTCTACTGTAATATAGATTTTCCATGGCTTAATCCATTGATATAAATCGATAGTTTCATCAAAACAAGCAAACTATGCATCAAAAACAGAATCTGTCTAAAACAGAACAGTCTATAACAATCTGAACACTCACCATACTTTTGATACTTCAAAAATTCTGAAAAAATTAGGAAAAATAAACAATTTTTATATCAAGACAGTGCAAAAAGAATCAGAACCTTTTGACGTTCCAGTAAAAAATATAAAAATCGCGCACTACAGCCAAAGTTTCTGTCCTTCACCGCACAAACCAACAAGCATTGTAAACATCCTAAAGGCAAACCTTGGCACATTATTTTTATAATACAATGGAATTGTACAAGGGGATAATTATTTGTGTTGAAAAGTTTCTGTAATGAAGATTCACAAAGTTCCCATGGGCATGAACAAAGTTCAAGGACGTCCCCCACTTTCACAATGCTCGTCTCTCTCACTTTCACTTTTCTTTTTGAAAATTTTTGGGTTCCCCTCTTTATTTTTTTATTTTTAAACTATATAAAAGCACTCAATAGAAATAAATGACTCTCTAAAACTTCCGGGTTGTCTCCCTGGCAGCGCTTTCTTTAAAGCCATTAAGCTAGGCATATAGTGCTCAAGTAATGGATCCACCCGGATCCCAAGGTATATCAAAGCCAATTTTAATTAACAATGGTTTGTAATTTAGTACTGAGCACAAAGTAACATATATCATGCAACAACGAAGTCTAACTCTCTTCCTATGCATCAGCATGTCATAAAAGAACAATTCATGAACATCAAGTAAAGGCCAATACATAGCATAAGCAGTTTCTTGCAATTTTATGGTGTTGGAAACATAAAGAGGCGGAGATGTAGTTCCTCTCTCATAATAATTGCAAGTAGGAGCAGAAAGCACATGCATTTTATATATATCAAAATCATCATGTGTAGTAGTAAAACGCAACCCATCAATATAATCCTTAATAAGGGCAAACTTCTCCGATATAGTGTAGTCGGGAGAATTCAAAAAGATAATAGGACTATCATGCGTGGGTACAATTGCAACAATTTCATGTTTAACATAAGGAACTATAGCAAGTTCATCTCCATAAGCATAATTCATATTGGCATCTTGGCCACAAGCATAGCAAGCATCATCAAAAAGGGGTATTTCAAGAGAATCAACGAGATCATAACAATCATCATAGAAATCTTCCTTCGGTAAGCACGAAGGGAAATTAAACAATGTATGAGTTGAAGAGTTACTCTCATTAGAAGGTGGGCACGGGTAGCTAATCCGCTCTTCCTCCTTTTGTTCTTCGCTCTCCTCATCATCTTTTCATCCAATGAGCTTACAGTTTCATCAATTTCTTCTTCCATAGACTCCTGCAAAATATTAGTCTCTTCTTGGACAGCGGAGGAGTCCTCAATATATGGTTTAACATAGGCATTAGAAGCATAATTATCATAACAATATTTAAGTATGGCAAAATTTCCAGATTTGTAAAGAGTAGCACCATACTTTTCAATCAAAGAAGCAATTTCATAGGCACCCTTAAAAGCAACAAATTCTTCAATTTGTTGAACATCATAGTAATTACAAACACCCTTAGCATACGAAGATATGATTCCATTATCACTAAACAAACATTGGTAGGGAAGGTGTTTCTTAGGGTCTTCAGAACAACAAGTAAAATCATATATTTCACATAAATTCCAAGCATAGCATTGCAAACGATGAATTTGACCCAGCAAAAGTTTCCCTTTTTCAGATATGCGGTGTCGCACATAACAAGCATGCTCATCTAAAGATTTGCCCTCAACTAAGCTAGTTGGGGTTTCAGCCCAAGCACATACAGATCGAAGATGATCCAAGTAATAAGCTTCAGCAGTGTGATAGATTTTGAGTGGTTCTTCAACCATTGGTTCAGCAGGTACAACTATTTTTCTTGGTATTTTGTGTTTCCTACCCATAACTAAAGATAGAAAACAACTAAAAACAACAAATAAAATCTACTTAGTGATAAAGCAAACAAGCACACACGAGAATATTCACCCACGCTATTGCTCCCCGGCAACGGCGCCAGAAAAAGGTCTTGACAACCCACAAGTATAGGGGATCAATTGTAGCCTCTTTCGATAAGTAAGAGTGTCAAACCCAACGAGGATCTAAAGGTAGAACAAATATTCCCTCAAGTTCTATCGACCACCGATACAACTCTACGCACGCTTGACGTTTACTCTACCGGAAACAAGTATGAAACTAGAAGTAATTTGTAGGTGTTTTTGGATAGGTTTGCAAGATAATAAAGAGCGTGTGAATAAAAACTAGGGGCTGTTTAGATAAAGATACAACTAAATTAGTTTTAGTAGAGCGCTTTTTGTCACGAGAAAGTTATTTGTCCCTAGGCAATCGATAACTAGACCGGTAATCACTATTGCAATTTTATTTGAGGGAGAGGCATAAGCTAACATACTTTCTCTACTTGGATCATATGCACTTATGATTGGAACTCTAGCAAGCATCCGCAACTACTAAAGATCATTAAGGTAAAAACCCAACCATAGCATTAAAGTATCAAGTCCCCTTTATCCAATACGTAAACAACCTACTTACTCGGGTCTGTGCTTCTGTCACTCTATGTTTCTGCGCTCCCTATTCTGCCCTGGCACCGTTTCTTTTATATCCGGAGATCCGTAACTCCGATTGGGTTGAATCTTTCGCCCAGATTTTCCTCATAGAATTAGCTTTCTTGCAGCAAAAGAAGAGCGTCAACCACCTTACGGGGTGCCCACGAGGGTCCAGTGCGTGCCTGCCCTCCTGGGCGCGCCCCTGCCTCGTGGACCCCTCGGGCACCGTCTCGCATTGATTTTACTTCCCAAAAATCGTAAATATTCCAAAATAATTCTCCGTCCATTTTTATCCCGTCTGGACTCCGTTTGATATGGATATTCTGCGAAACAAAAACATGCAACAAACATAAACTGGCTCTGGGCGCTGGATCAATATGTTAGTCCCAAAAATAGTATAAAAAGTTGCCAAAAAGTATATGAAAGTTGTAGAATATTGGCATGGAACAATAAAAAATTATAGATACGACGGAGACGTATCAGGGAGCTCCGGCGAGGTTGTGCCGGCGGCTCGTGGTTGGGGATGGGATGGATAAGATAAGATATCGCAATACGATGCTGATACGGCCGATGTGATACCGTACACGTATTATTTCTTCTTCTTTTTTATTGAGGGGAACACGTATTATTTCTTGGACGTGCATTCAAAGTTCTATATGTGCACGCTACAGAATTACTGGTTCGTCTTTTTTCCTTAAATCTGCTTATATAATTTTAAAAAGTGTCTGCATGCTTTAAAAATGGTTCTATAATTTAAATGTGTTCGAGCTTTTTGAAAAAAAATACATGATTTTTCAAAAAGTGTACTTGCATTTAAAATGTTTGTATTGTTTTTCTAAAAGAGTTTGCGTACTTAAATATTGTTCATATTAAAAAAAATTAGAAATGTGTTCATGTAATTCTAAAAGTGTTTGCAGGTTAAAAATGTTTGTGATTTTAAAAAGGTTATGTGATTCAATAAAATGTTTCTGTATTTAAAAAAAGAAAGTTCATGCATTCTGAAGAAAATAAATTAAAAGCGAGTTGGATTACGAGGGATGGCGTATGGAATAGGTGCATGGTGTAGCTCGTGTAGGGTGGCCGTTAGGTCCAACACGATTAGATTAGTTTTAAAAGTTATAATATTCCTTTGCGTTTGCGCGGTTTGGTGATAAGTCTCTTTTGCGGTGGTCAAGATCAGTATTTTTTTCCTTACCCACACATGGGCCCTAAATTCTTGATTCATTTTTCTTCATGAACCGCTAATTGGAGCTGTCGAATAACTTGTGTTAATTTGCTTCTTGATCCATCATGTGTGAGATTAATGCTTAGTGCTTTTTTACGTGTTTTGTTTTGACATTGAATGTGATATGCGTAGTATGGTCTATGGTGTTTGCTCACATACCGAAGCACCTATAATGATTAGAATCCATTCAATGAAAGAAGATTTCAAATCATGCACATGAATGATGGATCTCGTCATTCAATATATACCGATCGCCGCAAGTCTATGTCGTGCTCGGCGAGAAATATTCCAATTACTCACACCAATATACTAATCTAGATATCATCAACAACCTAGACATTGTCCCTCACCCGATTGTTTCATTGGCCATAGACCAAGGTTTATGCCATATGTGACATGAACCAGATGGTGCCAACTCTGGCATCACCTTGATGAGGTCATCTACATGTTTTGTGTCATTTTTTTTATCATTTTGATAGCATCATCCTTGTAAGTTTAGAGCAGCAAGCCTTTGAAACTTCATATTCCACCTTTTTCTCACCAGTCGTTTCCTACAAACCGTATTGCAGTGTTACAAATTTTTCTACACTCCCGTTGCAACGCACGGGCATTTGTGCCAGTTTACAAGAAAGTGAGTGGGAGCATTACAGCTTTTCTGATAAGTATATGTGAATGACATATTATTGATAGGAAATGATGTAGAATTTTCGGGAAAGCATAAAGGAGTGTCTGAAAGGGTTTTTTCAAAGAAAGACCTCGATGAAGCTGCTTACATATTGAGCATCAAGATCTATAGAGATAGATCAAGACGCTTGATAAAATTTTTCAATGAGTACATACCTTGACAAGATTTTGAAGGAGTTCAAAATGGATCAGTCAAAGAAGGAATTCTTGCCTAAGTTGTAAGGTATGAAGTTGAGTAAGACTCAAAACCCGACCACGATAAAGGATAGAGAGATAATTAAAGTCATTCGCTATGCTTCAGCCATAGGTTCTATAAAGTATGCCATGCTGTGTAACAAACTTGTTGTGTACCTTGCCATTAATTTGGCAAGGGGGTATGATGGTGATCTAGGAGTAGATCACTAGACAACAGTCAAAATTATCCTTAGAGGACTAAGGAAATATTTCTTGGTTATCGAGGTGATAAAGAGTTCATCGTAAAGAGTTACGTCGATGCAAGCTTTGACACTGATCTGGATGACTCTAAGTCTCAATCTGGATACATACTGAAAGTGGGAGCAATTAGCTAGAGTAGCTCTGTGCAGAGCATTGTAGACATAGAAATTTGCAAAATACATACGGATCTGAATGTGGCAGACCCGTTGACTAAACTTCTCTCACAAGCAAAACATGATCACACCTTAGTACTCTTTGAGTGTTAATCACATGGCGATGTGAACTAGATTATTGACTCTAGTAAACTCTTTGGGTATTGGTCACATGGCGATGTGAACTATAGAGTGTTAAATCACATGACGATGTGAACTATTGGTGTTAAATCACATGGCGATGTGAACTAGATTATTGACTCTAGTGCAAGTGGGAGACTAAAGAAATATGCCCTAGAGGCAATAATAAAGATGTTATTTATATTTCCTTATATCATGATAAATGTTTATTATTCATGCTAGAATTATATTAACCGAAAACTTAATACATGTGTGAATACATAGACAAAACAAAGTATCCCTAGTATGCCTCCACTTGACTAGCTCGTTAATCAAAGATGGTTAAGTTTCCTAACTATAGACATGTGTTGTCATTTGATGAACGGGATCACATAATTAGGAGAATGATGTGGTGGGCAAGACCCATCCGTTAGCTTAGCATGTTGATCGTTCAGTTTTATTGCTATTGCTTTCTTCATGACTTATACATGTTCCTCTAACTATGAGATTATGCAACACCCAAATACCGGAGGAACATCTTGTGTGCTATCAAACGTCACAATGTAACTGGGTGATTATAAAGATGCTCTACAGGTGTCTCCGATGGTGTTTGTTGAGTTGGCATAGATCGAGATTAGGATTTGTCACTCCGAGTATCGGAGAGGTATCTCTGGGCTCTCTCGGTAATGCACATCACTATAAGCCTTTTAAGCAATGTGACTAATGAGTTAGTTACAGGATGATGCATTACAGAACGAGTAAAGAGACTTGCCGGTAACGAGATTGAACTAGGTATGAGGATACCGACGATCGGATCTCGGTCAAGTAACATACCGATGACAAAGGGAACAACGTATGTTGTTATGTGGTTTGACCGATAAAGATCTTCGTAGAATATGTGGGAGCCAATATGAGCATCCAGTTTCCGCTATTGGTTATTGATTGGAGATGTGTCTCGGTCATGTCTACATAGTTCTCGAACCCGTAGGGTCCGCACGCTTAACGTTCGATGATGATTTGTATTAAGAGTTATGTGATTTGATGACTGAAGTTTGTTTGAAGTCCCAGATGAGATCATGGACATGACGAAGAGTCGTGAAATGGTCGAGACATAAAGATTCATATATTGGATGATGTTATTCGGACAACAGATGAGTTCCAGGGGTTACCGGATAAATATCGGAGTGCCGGAGGGTTATCGGAACCCCCCGGGGAACTAATGGGCCTCTATGGGCCTTAGTGGGAAGAGAGGAAGGGGCTGCTGCGCCCCCCTTGGGTTCGAATTGGACTAGGGGAAGGGGGCGGCGCCCCCCTTTCCTCCCCTTCCCCCTCTTCCTTCCCCCTCTTTCCCTTGTGGTGGAATCCTACTAGGACTAGTAGTCCTAGTAGGACTCCCCTCCTTGGGCGGGCCCCGTAGGGCCGGCCTCCCTCCCCCTCCCTCCTTTATATAAGTGGGGAGGGGGCACCCTAGAACACACAAGTTGATCTTTTAGCCGTGTGTGGTGCCCCCCTCCACAGTTACACACCTCGGTCATATCGTCGTAATGCTTAGGCGGAGCCCTGCGCTGGTAACTTCATCATCACCATCGCCACGCCGTCGTGCTGACGGAACTCTCCCTCGGCCTCAACTGGATCAAGAGTACGAGGGACGTCATTGAGCTGAACGTGTGCTGAACATGGAGGTGCCGTACGTTCGGTGCTAGGATCGTCGGATCGTGAAGACGCACGACTACATCAACCGCCTTGATAAAATGCTTCCGCTTTCGGTCTACGAGGGTACGTGGACACGCTCTCCCTGCTCGTTGCTATGCATAACCTAGATAGATCTTGCGTGATCGTAGGATTTTTTTTTTGAAATTACTGCCTTCCTCAACAAATTTTGCATGTCCAGAATACTCGGGGTAAACTTGACGAGCCTAGCATATGCAGATATGGCCTCGTAACACTAAGACCGAAAGGTCGAACGTGAATCATATAGTACATATGATCAACATAGTGATGTTCACCATTGAAAACTACTCCATCTCACGTGATGATCGGACATGGTTTAGTTGATTTGGATCACGTGATCATTTAGATGACTAGAGGGATGTCTATCTAAGTGGGAGTTCTTAAGTAATATGATTAATTGAACTTTAATTTATCATGAACTTAGTACCTGATAGTTTTTGCATGTCTATGTTGTTGTAGATCAATGGCCCGTGATACCGTTCCTTTGAATTTTAATGCGTTCCTAGAGAAAGTGATGTCTACTACACAACCTTCTTCTTGTAGACGTTGTTGGGCCTGCAAGTGCACAGGTTTGTAGGACAGTAGCAAATTTCCCTCAAGTGGATGACCTAAGGTTTCTCAATCCGCGAGAGGCGTAGGAGGAAGATGGTCTCTCTCAAACTACCCTGCAACCAAATAACAAAAAGTATCTTGTGTCCCCAACACACCCAATACAACAGTAAATTGTATAGGTGCACTAGT
Source organism: Triticum dicoccoides (assembly GCF_002162155.2). Classification (NCBI taxonomy): domain Eukaryota; kingdom Viridiplantae; phylum Streptophyta; class Magnoliopsida; order Poales; family Poaceae; genus Triticum; species Triticum dicoccoides. The sequence goes on from NC_041382.1 coordinate 51,889,848, forward strand.
TCGGTGAAGAGATGGTGATACAAGTGCAATATGGATGGTAGATATGGGTTTTTATAAACTGAAATAATAAAAACATCAAGGTAACTAAGGATAAAAGTGAGCGTAAATGGTATTGCAATGATAGGAAACAAGGCCTAGGGTTCATACTTTCACTAGTGCAAGTTCTCTCAACAATAATAACATAGATAGAACATATGACAAGCCCTCAACATGCGACAAAGAGTCACTCCAAAGCCACTAATAGCGGAGAACAAACGTAGAGATTATGATCGGGTACGAAACCACCACAAAGTTATTCTTTCAAATCAATCCGTTGGGCTATTCCTATAAGTGTCACAAACAGCCCTGGAGTTTTTACTAGAATAGCACCTTAAGATACAAATCAACCAAAACCCTAATGTCACCTAGATACTCCATTGTCACCTCAAGTATCCGTGGGCATGATTATACGATATGCATCACACAATCTCAGATTTATCCAACCAACATAAAAGTGCTTCAAAGAGTGCCCCAAAGTTTCTACCGGAGAATCAAGAACGTGTGCCAACCCCTATGCATAGGTTCCCAATGTCACGAAACCCACAAGTTGATCACCAAGACATACATCAAGTGGCACATGATATCCCATTGTCACCACAGATAATCACGGCAAGACATACATCAAGTGTTCTCATAAAGACTCAATCCGATAAGATAACTTCAAAGGGGAAACTCAATTCATCACAAGAGATTAGAGGGGGAGAAACATCATAAGATCCAACTACAATAGCAAAGCTCGGGATACATCAAGATCGTGCCTTAGAGGGAACACAAGAGAGAGAGAGATCAAACACATAGCTACTGGTACATACCCTCAGCCCCGAGGGTGAACTACTCCCTCCTCGTCATGGGTAGCGCCGGGATGATGAAGATGGCCACCGGAGATGGATCCCCCCTCCGGCAGGGTACCGGAAAGGGGCCCCGATTGGTTTTTGGTGGTTCTGGAGGCTTGCGGCGGCAGAACTCCCGATCTATCTTCTGTTTTGGAAGTTTTAGGGTACGTAGGTATATATGGGTGCAGGAAGTACGTCGGTGGAGCTACGGGGTGCTCACGAGGCAGGGGGGCGCGCCCTACGGGGGTGGGCGCGCCCCCCACCCTCGTGGGCAGCCCGGGACTCCCCTGACGTGCACTCCAACTCTATCAGGTTGCTTTCCTTCCAAAAATAACTTCTCCAGTTGATTTCGTTCCGTTTCGACTCCGTTTGATATTCCTTTTCTTCGAAATACTGAAATAGGCATAAAACAACAAATCTGGGCTGGGCCTCCGGTTAATAGGTTAGTCCCAAAAATAATATAAAAGTGGATAATAAAGCCCAGTATTGCCTAAAACAGTAGATAAAGTAGCATGGAGCAATCAAAAATTATAGATACGTTGGATACGTATCAAGCATCCCCAAGCTTAATTCCTGCTCGTCCTCGAGTAGGTAAATGATAAAAAAGATAATTTTTGATGCGGAGTGCTACTTGGCATAATTTCAATGTAATTCTTCTTACTTGTGATATGAATATTCAGATCCGAAAGATTCAAGACAAAAGTTCATATTGACATAAAAATAATAATACTTCAAGCATACTAATCAAAGTAATCATGTCTTCTCAAAATAGCATGGCAAAAGAAAGTTCATCCCTACAAAATCATATAGTTAGGCTATGCTTCATTTTCGTCACACAAAGATGTTCCCAACTTCTATACCCCCGATGACAAGCCAAGCAATTGTTTCATACTTAAATAATCTCCAACTTTTTCAACCTTCACGCAATACATGAGCGTGAGCCATGGATATAGCACTATGGGTGGAATAGAATATGATGATGGGGATTGTGTGGAGAAGACAAAAAAAGGAGAAAGTCTCACATCAACGAGGCTAATCAATGAGCTATGGAGATGCCCATCAATTGATGTTAATGCAAGGAGTAGGGATTGCCATGCAACGGATGCACTAGAGCTAAGAATGCTCAACAAAAGAAAACTAGTGGGTGTGCATCCAACTTGCTTGCTCATGAAGACCTAGGGCATTTTGAGGAAGCCCATCGTTGGAATATACAAGCCAAGTTCTATAATAAAAAATTCCCACTAGTATGAACAAGACAACTTATGAGACTCACTATATGAAAATCATGGTGCTACTTTGAAGCACAATATATGAAACTCACTACATGAAGAACAAGGTGCTACTTTGAAGCACAAGTGTGGAAAAAGAGATAGTAGCATTGCCCTTTTAATTTTCTCCTTCTTTTTTTGGGCCTTTATTTTTTTTTCTTTTTGGCATTTCTCTTTTTTTTGATTGGGCAATGCTCTAATAATGATGATCATCACACTTCTATTGATTACAACATAATGATTACAACTCGATACTAGAACAAGATATGACTCTATATGAATGCCTCCGGTGGTGTACCGGGATGGTGCAATGAATCAAGAGTGACATGTATGAAAAATAATGCATGGTGGCTTTGCCACAAATACGATGTCAACTACATGATTATGCAACGGCAATATGACAAAAGTAATGTATGTCATGATGATGATGAACGGAACGGTGGAAAGTTGCATGGCAATATATCTCGGAATGGCTATGGAAATGCCATAAATAGGTAGGTATGGTGGCTGTTTTGAGGAAGATATAGGGAGGTTTATGTGTGATAGAGCGTATCGTATCACGGGGTTTGGATGCACCGGCGAAGTTTGCACCAACTCTCAAGGTGAGAAAGGGCAATGCACGGTACCGAAGAGGCTAGCAAAGGTGGAAAGGTAAAAGTGCGTATAATCCATGGACTCAACATTAGTCAAAAGAACTCATATACTTATTGCAAAAATTTAGAAGTCATCAAAAACCAAGTACTACACGCATGCTCCTAGGGGGATAGATTGGTAGGAAAAGACCATCGCTCGTCCCCGACCGCCACTCATAAGGATGCACAAGCCAGGTACACTTCATGTTTCAAATTTGTAACACAACTTTAACCATACGTGCATGCTACGGGACTTGCTAACTTCAACACAAGTATTTCTCAAATTCACAACTACTCAACTAGCACAACTTTAATATCACTACCTCCATATCTCAAAACAATCATCAAGCATCAAACTTCTCGTAGTATTCAACACACTCATAAGAAAGTTTCACATATCTTGAATACCAAGTATATTAACATTAAGCAAATTACCATGCTATTTAAGACTCTCAAAATAATCTAAGTGAAGCATGAGAGTTCATCTATTTCTTCAAAATAAAACTACAACCATGCTCTAAAAGATATAAGTGAAGTACTAGAGCAATAACAAACTACTCCGAAACATATAAGTGAAGATCAATGAGTAGTCGAATAATTATACAACTATTTGAAGACTCTCCCAATTAAGAATTTCAGATCTTGATACTTTATTCAAACAGCAAGCAAATCTAAAGAAAATAAAATGACGCTCCAAGCAAAACACATATCATGTGGTGAATAAAAATATAGCTCCAAGTAAAGTTACCGATGAATGAAGATGAAAGAGGGGATGCCTTCCGGGGCATCCCCAAGCTTAGGCTCTTGGTTGTCCTTGAATATTACCTTGGGGTTCCTTGGGCATCCCCAAGCTTAGGCTCTTTCCACTCCTTATTCCATAGTCCATCGAATCTTTACCCAAAACTTGAAAACTTCACAACACAAAACTTAACAGAAAAACTCATGAGCTCCGTTAGCGAAAGAAAACAAAACACCACTTCATGGTACTGTAATGAACTCATTATTTATTTATATTGGTGTTAAACCTACTGTATTCCAACTTCTCTATGGTTTATAAACTATTTTAGTAGCCATAGATTCATCAAAATAAGCAAACAACACAATGAAAACAGAATCTGTCAAAAACAGAACAGTCTGTAGTAATCTGTAACTAACACAAACTTCTGGAACTCCAAAAATTCAACCAAATTAGGAAGTCCTATATAATTTGTTTATTGATCTACTGCAAAAATAATCAGCTGAAACGCACATTCCTGTGATTTATGAAAACTAATCTCGTGCGCGCAAAGTTTCTGTTTTTTACAGCAAGATCAAATAACTATCACTGTAGGTTATCCCAAATGTCTTACTTGGCACTTTATTGAAATAAAAGCTATAAAACATGATTACTACAGTATCATAATCATGTGGACACACAAAAACAGTAAGGGTAAATATTGGGTTGTCTCCCAACAAGCGCTTTTGTTTATTGCCTTTTTAGTTAGGCATGATGATGACAATGATGCTCACATAAAAGATAAGAATTGAAACATAACGGGAGAATCATGAAGCATATGACTAGCACATTTAAGCCTAACCCACTTCCTATGCATAGAGATTTTGTGAGCAAACAACTTATGAGAACAATAGTCAACTTGCATAGGAAGGCAAAACAAGCATAACTTCAAAACTTTAAGCACATAGAGAGGAAACTTGACATTATTGCAATTCCTACAAGCATATGTTCCTCCCTCATAATAATTTTCAGTAGCATCATGAATGAATTCAACAATATAACCAGCACCTAAAGCATTCTTTTCATGATCTACTAGCATAGAATTTTTATTACTCTCCACATAAGCAAAATTCTTCTCATTCGGAATAGTGGGAGTATCATAAGAGACTTGAATACTATAAATTGTTTCCACATTAAAAGAGTAATGTTCAGAGAAAGGGTACTCATAATCATGACAAGTTTTATAAATATAATCATCACTACTCTTTATAGCATAAGTTTTATCACAATCATCATAAGTAGCAACTTTGTTCTCATCATAATCAATTGAAACCTCTTCCGAAATAGTGGATACATCACTAAATAAAGTCATGACCTCTCCAAATCCACTTTCATAAATATTATCATCATAGGTAGAAGGCATGCTATCATCATAACAACTTTGCATATGAAAACTTGGGATGCTAAAAATATCATCATCATTAAACATAGCATCCCCAAGCTTGGGACAAACATTAATTGCAGCAAATATATTCTCAAATATTTCATCCTCATCAAACATAGCTTCCCCAAGCTTGGGCCTTTTCGTATCATAAGCATAATCACTCTCATCATTAATATTATGGATAGCACCAATAGTATAGCAAACATTGTTATCATATTCTTCCAAGCAAGTGCCAAAAAGATTTTCAAGATCATAAGGAGTATTATTATCTTCCCAATCATAATCATCACAACAAGCAATAGGCATAACGAGATCATCATCAAGTGTATCATCTTCATTTTCATGAGGCACAACAATAATAGGAGCAACCTTATTTGGGAGAGATACCTTTTTACCTCTCCTCCTTTTTCTTTTCTTTTTCTGCACCACATCATGTGTGGGTTCAATTCTCTTTTTGGATCTCCTTATTAATGAGATTGGTTAAATAGAAGGCTCCTCCTCGTTACCTGATTCACCATAAGAAATAATAGGAGGATATTGGGAAGTCTCTTCCCTTTCATTAGTATTCTCTTCGTCCTCTATTTGTTTTCTTTCCTTTATGTAATTGGCAATATAAGTATTTTCAATGCAATTCACCGCACAATACATATAAATCTTCAGTAGATCAAAATCAAGCACTCTATCAAGATTAAATTTTGGAATACCCTCAGTTATACGTTTCATTTCTTCATAACCCAAAAGAAGGCTAAGCTCTTTATGATGCTCATGGGTAATCAAATTATCACAATATTTGGACACAACTTGATCATGAAACAAATAGCATTGGAGCTTTAAATGACCATGTTCATTGCAAAGTTCACAAGGAGCATGAAAAATATTGAATCTTTTAGCACATTCATCTAGCTCTTCCTGCAACAATTTGGTTTCTAAGTAATTATGCCTCTTGCAATAACTATCTTCCCTATTTGGTGTGTTCGTGCAAACATGCACTCCACAAAAATTGACATGCTTATAAGAGACATTTTCATCATAACTAGTGCAATCATCATTAGCATCATGGATATTCAAAGAATTCATACTAACAACATTCCAATCATGATCATCATTCAAATATTTAGTGCCAAACATTTTAGAGATTTCTTCTTCTAGCACTTTGGCACAATTTTCCTTTCCATCATACTCACGAAAGATATTAAAAAGATGAAGCGTATGAGATAAACTCAATTCCATTTTTTTGTAGTTTTCTTTTATAAACTAAACTAGTGCTAAAACAAGAAACAAAAAGATTCAATTGCAAGATCTAAAGATATACCTTCACTTACCTAGCCTCCCCGGCAACGGCGCCAGAAAAGAACTTGATGTCTACTACACAACCTTCTTCTTGTAGACGTTGTTGGACCTGCAAGTGCACAGGTTTGTAGGACAGTAGCAAATTTCCCTCAAGTGGATGACCTAAGGTTTATCAATCCGCGAGAGGCGTAGGAGGAAGTTGGTCTCTCTCAAACAACCCTGCAACCAAATAACAAAAAGTCTCTTGTGTATCCAACACACCCAATACAACGGTAAATTGTAAGGTGCACTAGTTCGGCGAAGAGATGGTGATACAAGTGCAATATGGATGGTAGATATGGGTTTTGTAAACTGAAATAATAAAAACAGCAAGGTAACTAAGGATAAAAGTGAGCATAAACGGTATTGCAATGATAGGAAACAAGGCCTAGGGTTCATACTTTCACTAGTGGAAGTTCTCTCAACAATAATAACATAGATAGAACATATGAGAAGCCCTCAACATGCGACAAAGAGTCACTCCAAAGCCACTAATAGCGGAGAACAAACATAGAGATTATGGTCGGGTACGAAACCACCACAAAGTTATTCTTTCAAATCAATCCGTTGGGCTATTCCTATAAGTGTCACAAACAGCCCTGGAGTTTTTACTAGAATAACACCTTAAGATACAAATCAACCAAAACCCTAATGTCACCTAGATACTCAATTGTCACCTCAAGTATCCGTGGGCATGATTATACGATATGCATCACACAATCTCAGATTTATCCAACCAACATAAAATTACTTCAAAGAGTGCCCCAAAGTTTCTACCGGAGAATCAAGAAAGTGTGCCAACCCCTATGCATAGGTTCCCAATGTCACGAAACCCGCAAGTTGATCACCAAGACATACATCAAGTGGCACATGATATCCCATTGTCACCACAGATAATCACGGCAAGACATACATCAAGTGTTCTCATAAAGACTCAATCCGATAAGATAACTTCAAAGGGGAAACTCAATTCATCACAAGAGAGTAGAGAGGGAGAAACATCATAAGATCCAACTACAATAGCAAAGCTCGGGATACATCAAGATCGTGCCTTAGAGGGAACACGAGAGAGAACACGAGAGAGAGAGAGAGATCAAACACATAGCTACTGGTACATACCCTCAGCCCCGAGGGTGAACTACTCCCGCCTCGTCATGGGTAGCGCCGGGATGATGAAGATGGCCACCGGAGATGGATCCCCCCTCCGGCAGGGTACCGGAAAGGGGTCCCGATTGGTTTTTGGTGGTTCTGGAGGCTTGCGGCGGCGGAACTCCCGATCTATCTTCTGTTTTGGAAGTTTTAGGGTACGTAGGTATATATGGGTGCAGGAAGTACGTCGGTGGAGCTACGGGGTGCTCACGAGGTAGGGGGCGCGCCCTAGGGGGTGGGCGCGCCCCCCACCCTCGTGGGCAGCCCGGGACTCCCCTAACGTGCACTCCAAGTCTATCAGGTTGCTTTCCTTCAAAAAATAACTTCTCCAGTTGATTTCGTTCCGTTTCGACTCCGTTTGATATTCCTTTTCTTCAAAATATTGAAATGGGCATAAAACAACAAATCTAGGCTGGGCCTCCGGTTAATAGGTTAGTCCCAAAAATAATATAAAAGTGGATAATAAAGCCCAATATTGCCTACAACAGTAGATAAAGTAGCATGGAGCAATCAAAAATTATAGATACGTTGGAGACGTATCAGAAAGCTAAGTTGAAAGATAATGGTAGCCATTACACGGACTGGGTCCATAACTTGAGGATTATCCTCATTGCTGCACAGAAGAATTACGTCCTACAAGCACCACTAGGTGCAAGACCCGCTGCAGGAGCAACTCCGGACGTTATGAACGTCTGGCAGAGCAAAGCTGATGACTACTCGATAGTTCAGTGTGTCATGCTTTACGGCTTAGAATCAGGACTTCAAAGACGTCTTGAATGTCATGGAGCATATGATATGTTCCAGGAGTTGACGTTAATATTTCAAGCAAATGCCTGAGTTGAGAGATATGAAGTCTCCAACAGGTTCTATAGCTGCAAAATGGAGGAGAATAGTCCTGTCAGTGAACACATACTCAGAATGTCTGGGTACCACAATCACTTGACCCAGCTGGGAGTTAATCTTCCCGATGATAGTGTCATTGACAGAGTTCTTCAATCACTGCCACCAAGCTATAAAGGCTTCGCGATGAACTATAATATGAAAGGGATGGAAAAGACTATTCCCGAGCTCTTCGCAATGCTAAAGGCTGTGGAGGCAGAAAGCAAGAAGGAGCATCAAGTGTTGATGGTTAAGAAGACCACTAGTTTCAAGAAAAAGGGCAAAGGGAAGAAAGGGAACTTCAAGAAGAACAACAAGCAAGTTGCTGCTCAAGGGAAGAAGCCCAAATCTGGACCTAAGCCTGAGACTGAGTGCTTCTACTACAAAGGGACTGGTCACTGGAAGCGGAACTGCGCCAAGTATTTGGCGGATAAGAAGGATGGCAAAGTGAAAGGTATATTTGATATACATGTTATTGATGTGTACCTTACTAATGGTCGTAGTAGTGCCTGGGTATTTGATAATGGTTCTCTTGCTCATATTTGCAACTCGAAATAGGGGCTACGGATTAAACGAAGATTGGCTAAGGACGAGGTAACGATGCACGTGGGAAATGGTTCCAAAGTCGATGTGATCGCCGTCGGCACGCTACCTCTACATCTACCTTCGGGATTAGTTTTAGACCTGAATAATTGTTATTTGGTGCCAGCGTTAAGCACGAAAATTATATCTGGATCTTGTTTGATGCGAGACGGTTATTCATTTAAATCAGAGAATAATGGTTGTTCTATTTATATGAGTAATATCTTTTATGGTCATGTGATATACGTCTCCAATGTATCTATAATTTATGAAGTATTCATGCTGTTATTTTATCATTCTTAGATGTTTTACAATCATTTTATAGCAATTTCATATCATTTTTTGGGACTAACCTATTGACCCAGTGCCTAGTGCCTGTTGCTGTTTTTTGCTTGTTTTTTACATCGCGGGAAATCAATACCAAACGTAGTCCAAACACAACGAAACTCCAAAGAGATTTTTTATGGACCAGAAGGAACCCAATGGGCCAGAGATGCACGTGGGGGGTTTCCCGAGGGGGGCACAACCCACCAGGGCATGCTAGGGCTCCCTGGCGCGCCCAGGTGAGTTGTGCCCACCTCGGTGGCCTCCCGCACCCCCTCTTTGCACTATAAATTCCCAAATATTCCAAAACCCATCAGGGTAAACCTAGATCAGAAGTTCCGCCGCCGCAAGGCTCTGTAGCCACCAAAAACCAATCTAGGCCCCTTTCGGCACCCTGCCAGAGGGGGGAATCATCACCGGTGGCCATCTTCATCATCCCGGCGGCCACCACGATGAGGAGGGAGTAGTCCAACCTCGGGGCTGAGGGTTTGTACCAGTAGCTATGTGTTTAATCTCTCTCTCTCTCTCGTGATCTATATCATGGGCTTTGTTAATATAGTCGGATCATATGATGTTTCTCCCCTCTATACTCTTGTTGTGATGAATTGAGTCTTTACCATTTGAAGTTTTGTCATGTCGGATTGAATATTCAGAGATGAGAACACATGATGTATGTCTCGCGGTATGAATACTTGAGGTGACAATTGGGGTATCATGTTGATTCACTTGATGTATGTTATGGCACTCAACTTGTGGATTCCCGACGTGACATTGGGATAATCTATGCATAGGGGTTGATGCACATTTTTATTATATTTTCTCCGATATAAACTTTGGGGTCTCCTTGTAGTTCTTTGTGTGGATTGAGTATTATGAATATGAGTTTGCTTTGGTTCTACTTTAGTACGAACTCTTGATTAGATCGATCAGAAAGAATAGCTTGCGTTATTCTAGTACGAACTCTAGGATAGATCAAACGGAAAGAATAGCTTTGAGGTGGTTTTGTACCCTACAAACAATTTGTATCTTTTGTTCTCCGCTAATAGGAACTCGGGAGTGATTCTTTATTGCACTTTGAGGGATAATCATATGATCCAACTATGTTAGCATTGTTGAGAGGTTGCACTAGTGAAAGTACGGACCCTACGCCTTGTTTTCAATCATTGCAATACCGTTTTTGTGTCCGTTTACTAATTGCTACCTTGCTGTTTTTATTTATTCCGATTATAAAAATATATTTCTACCATCAATATTACACTTTTATCACCATCTCTTCGGCGAACTAGTGCACCTATACAATTTGCCATTGTATTGGGTGTGTTGGGGACACAAGAGATTTCTTGTATTTGGTTGCAGGGTTGTTTGAGGGAGACCATCTTCATCCTACACCTCTCACGGATTGATAAACCTTGGGTCATCCACCTGAGGGAAAATTGCTACTGTCCTACAAAACTCTGTGCTTGGAGGCCCAACACGAGTCTACAAGAATAAAGTTGCATAGTATACATCATCATGCACACTTGAGGAGTGGTCTATTTTTGTAGAATCTCAATTGTAGTGATACACATATTCATAATATTGAAGCCAAAAGATGCAAGGTTAATAATGATAGTGCAACTTATTTGTGGCACTGCCGTTTAGGTCATATTGGTGTAAAGAGCATGAAGAAACTCCATGCTGATGGGCTTTTGGAATCACTTGATTATGAATCACTTGATGCTTGCGAACCATGCCTCATGGGCAAGATGACTAAGACTCCATTCTCCGGAACAATGGAGCGAGCAACCGACTTATTGGAAATAATACATACTGATGTATGCAGTCCGATGAGTGTTGAGGCTCGTGGCGGGTATCATTATTTTCTGACCTTCATAGATGATTTGAGCAGATATGGGTATATCTACTTGATGAAACATAAGTCTGAAACATTTGAAAAGTTCAAAGAATTTCAGAGTGAAGTGTAAAATCATCGTAACAAGAAAATAAAGTTTCTACGATCTGATCATGGAGATGAATATTTGAGTTATGAGTCTGGTCTTCATTTGAAACAATGTGGAATAGTTTCGCAACTCACGCCACTTGGAACACCACAACGAATGGTGTGTCCGAACGTCGTAACTGTACTTTATTAGATATGGTGTGATCTATGATGTCTCTTACTGATTTACGCTATCTTTTTGGGGTTATGCTTTAGAGACAACTACATTCATGTTAAATAGGGCACCATCTAAATCCATTGAGACGACACCATATGAACTGTGGTTTGGCAAGAAACCTATGCCGTCGTTTCTTAAAGTTTGGGGCTGCGATGCTTATGTGAAAAAGCTTCAACCTGATAAGCTCGAACCCAAATCGAAGAAACATGTCTTCATAGGATACTCAAAGGAGACTGTTGTGTACACCTTCCATCACAAATCCGAAGGCAAGACATTTGTTGCTAAGAATGGATCCTTTCTAGAGGAGTTTCTTTTGAAAGAAGTGAGTGGGAGGAAAGTAAAACTTGATGAGGTAATTGTACCTTCTCCCGAATTGGAAAGTAGTTCATCACAGAAATCAGTTCTAGTGATTCGTACACCAATTAGTGAGGAAGCTAATGATGATGATCATGAAACTTCAGATCAAGTTACTACCGAACCTTGTAGGTCAACCAGAGTACGATCCGCACCAGAGTGGTACGGCAATCCTATTCTGGAGGTCATGTTACTTGACCATGACAAACCTAAGAACTATGAGGAAGCGATGATGAGCCCAGATTCCGCGAAATGGCTTGAGGCCATGAAATCTGAGATGGGATCCATGTATGAGAACAAAGTGTGGACTTTGGTTGACTTGCCCAATGATCGGCAAGCCATAGAGAATAAATGTATCTTCAAGAAGAAGATTGACGCTGACGGTAATGTTACTGTCTACAAAGCTCAACTTGTTGCGAAAGGTTTTCGACAAGTTCAAGGAGTTGACTACGATGAGACCTTCTCACTCGTAGAGATGATTAAGTATGTCCGAATCATGTTAGCAATTGCCACATTTTATGATTATGAAATTTGGCAAATGGATGTCAAAACCGCATTCCTTAATGGATAGCTTAAAGAAGAGTTGTATATGATGCAATCAGAAGATTTTGTTGATCCTAAAGGTGCTAACAAAGTGTGCAAGCTCCAGCAATCCATTTATGGACTGGTGCAAGCCTCTCGGAGTTGGAATATACGCTTTGATAGTGTGATGAAAGCATATGGTTTTATACAGACTTTTGGAGAAGCATGTATTTACAAGAAAGTTAGTGGGAGCTCTGTAGTATTTCTAATATTATATGTGGATGACATATTGTTGATTGGAAATAATACAAAATTTCTGGATAGCATAAAAGGATACTTGAATAAGAATTTTTCAATGAATGACCTCTGTGAAGCTACTTGTTCATATCAATCTTCAATACCTGATTTTTCAAAATTCCGCCTCACTTGTCTAATATAAGCTTTGATGTAACCCGCCATGACGTCAGCTCACAGAATCTTCTTAAACCGCCATGAGGTCATCTCGCATTAATTTTGCATGAGGCCCAGAATAACTTAACTGATCCTTATCTTAAATGAACATCCCGAAAATCGAGGCATCCATATAGCCACATGACGATTTCGGCCTCCTTGATTCCCACACATGCCTTGTATTCGTCCTCTTATAAATAGGGAGGGGGTCTTTATCATTTTTCCCTTGCCTCCTTGCCTTCGTCTTCCTCTCGCACCTTCTCTGCGGCCCGAGCTCCACCACCGCGACCTTGGACCGCTGCACCAACTCGGGCTGCCGCATCAACCTGACTGGACCAACGAACTCCGGTGCGCCACCGCTGTCCCTCGTCACCTGTAAGCGCCCCTCTTGTTTCACCTCAGATCTCCATTAGGGTTTTCTCTGTTCATCGTTGTTCTTCACTTGTTCTTCGCGTTTCCATTTAGATCGAGCAACCTTTGATCTGAACATAGCACAACGTTTGTGTGGTCGCAGTTTAGCACCCATTTTTGGATACTAGTGTACCTTCTCTCTATAGAAGATCTCATCGGAGTATATGAACCCTTCTGCTGCCGCCACCTTAGGTTTAGATTTTATTGCATTTTCTAAACTGCCATAGATCCAAAATTATATCTCCATTCTGTAGAATCTGTTTGTCCAACACTTAGCAAAAATTTCATCAATAGATTTGAAGTACCATAACTGTCATGGCGGCTCATAGCATAAACTATGGTTCATCATGTACCATTAGACCCTGTTTAAGCTGCCATCATATGCTTCATGACCCTTATAACCCGGCAATGATCACCGGTTTAACCATGCTTGCTTATTCATCTTCACAACTTAATTCTACACAGTGTATATCAACCTGGCCGGCTTAACAACATAATCTTAACCCGGCTGGCACCATTAGTCCCCGTTAAGCCGCAAATATGAATATCTACTTAATTCAGTATTCATCTTCCGGCTTAACCCATCAACTGTTCATAGCACTTTACTGTTGAACCAATGCCCCGGCTTGTCAGTTGAATTTTAACCTAGAAACATTTCCTTCTTTCAGGCCTTTTCCCTCAAAAATGGGCAAGTCATTGAGGGAGTCCTGGACTAAGGGGTCCTCGGGCATCCGGCCTGTTTGACATGGGCCGGACTGATGGGCTGTGAAGACACAATACCGAAGACTCTCACCCATGTCCGGATGGGACTCTCCTTGGCGTGGAAGGAAAGCTTGGCATCCAGATATGAAGATTCCTTTCTCTGTAACCGACTTTGACCCTATTCTCCTTCGATGTCTATATAAACTGGAGGGGTTAGTCCATAGGGACAATGATAATCATACAGGCTAGACTTCTAGGGTTTTAGTCCAGAGGGGTAGATCAACTCTTGTAATACTCCTATTCGTCAAGATCAATCAAGCAGGAAGTAGGGTATTACCTCCATAGAGAGGGCCCGAACCTGGGTAAACATCGTGTCCCCTGTCTCCTGTTACCATCGACCTTAGACGCACAGTTCGGGACCCCCTACCCGAGATCCGCCGGTCTTGACATCGACATTGGTGCTTTCATTGAGAGTTCCGATGCGTCGTCTTCAAGAGGTTTGATGGCCCCGTCAATCATCTACAACAATGCTGGCCAGGGGGAAGTTTTCCTCCCCGGATAGATCTTCGTATTCGGTGGCTTCGCACTGCGGGCCAACTCGCTTGGCCATTTAGAGCAGATCGACAGCTATGCCCCTGGCCATCAAGTCAGGTCTGGAAGCTTGAACTACATTGCTGGTACCTGCGGAGACTTGATCTCGAGCCCACGGCAGCCGCTCCCTGCCATCGCGATATGCATGACCTAAATCTATCATCGGACCATACCTAGGAGATAGCACCTGTAAGTGCTCCGGCCCTAGATCCGGAGTAGATTGCGCCATTCGAGGACGGGAAGCTCAATCCCGCCTCAGGAGCCGCAGACTCAGCGGCGCTGGAGCCGCACACAGACCCAACCTCGAGCATGACCTGCGTCACTGGAACCTCGGATTCTTCTCCAGCCACAGGTTCCGAACCACGCGCGCCTGTGTCTGTCGAGCCCGATCAGGCGTCGGTCGTCAAATTCAGCGCCGCAGACATCTTCCGGCACTCACCTTTAGGCGATGTGCTAAACTCATTAAAACCCCTCTCCTTAGCAGGGGACTCACAGCTGAATTATATCCGGTTCGAACTAGGGGTTGATGACGGGGTATTCCGCTTCCCACCCACCTCCCACTTCATAGCCACTATCAAGGACTTAACCGACATGCTCGATTACGGCTCCGAAGACATCGACGGTATGGACGACAATGCCAGAGAAGAGGAGGCCCAAAACCCGCCGTTTACCGGACGCTGGACGGCCACTTCCTCATATGACGTGTACATGGTGGATACACCCAAAGAGAATAGCGGCGACGACAAGGAAGACCCAGTCGAGGATAAACCTCCTGAGATACAGCCAAAGCGCCGACGTCTGCGGCGCCGCTCCAAGTCACGCCGCGGAAAAGACAGCAATACCGGCACATGAGAAAACAATAGTCCGGACGATGCCGAAGACAATGAAGACCCCGTGGAGCCAACTTCCGAACAGGACGAACGGGAAGACGGGCAAGTTAGCCCTGATGAACAAGCCATAAACAAAGACTTGGAGGACAGTAATTATCTTCCGCTCTCCGAGGATGAGGTGAGCCTCGGCAACAAGGATTTTATCGTGCCTGAGGAACCTCTCGAGCAGGAACGCTTCAAGCACCGGCTAATAGCCACTTCAAGAGCCTGAAAAAGAAGCAGCAGCAGCTTCAAGCTGACCAAGATCTGCTCAATGATAGATGGAATAATGTGTTGGGAGCCGAGGAAAACAACCTTGAGCGCCAAGCCAAAAGTTATCCAAAGCGCAAATTGCTACCTCCGTTCAATGACGAGGCGCTGGAGCCGTACCATCATCGCGCAATGCGGCTGACCAACCACCACGTGGTTGGGACAAAGCGGCAACTCAAGCCGAACACCAACCCATACTACCTCACCATAAAGGCAGAGATAAAACAGCTTGGGGACATACATATGACCTGCGGCAGGACTTGGACAGTAGAGCAAGTCAGAACAGATCAATATATGGATCGCGGGGGCGTGCCCTGACACACGACAATGGCTATCTAGACGGACGCAATAATCATAATCACGTCCGAGACGAGAACCACAGACGAACTCCATCCAAGCTACGTCGTGACGTGGCCCGTTATAGAGGCGCCCCACACCCCCTTTGCTTCACTGACGAGGTAATGGAGCACGAATTCCCAGAAGGGTTTAAACCCGTAAACATTGAATCATATGATGGGACAACAGACCCCGCAGTATGGATCGAGGATTTTATTCTCCATATTCATATGGCCCACGGTGATGATATCCATGCCATCAAATACCTCCCACTAAAACTCAAAGGACCAGCTCGGCACTGGTTGAACAGTCTGCCCGAAAACTCCATTGGCAGCTAGGAGGACTTGGAAGAAGCCTTCCTTGACAAAGTACATATGTTCGACCTCGGGATGCCCATGAATTAAGTCACATAATTCAACAGCCTGGAGAGTCAGCCAGGAAATTCTGGACTAGGTTCTTAACCAAAAATAACCAGATCGTCGTTGTCCAGATGCCGAAGCCCTAGCGGCCTTTAAACATAGCATCCGAGATGAATGGCTTGCTCGAAACCTCGGCCAAGAAAAGGCCAAGTCCATGGCAGCCCTCACAGCGCTTATGACCAGATTTGGCGCGGGCGAAGATAGCTTGCTAGCCCGTAGCAATAACAATGCAAGCGAACCTGGCACTTCGGAAGCCAGAAATATCAATGGCAAGCCCCGACACAACAGACACAAGCATCGAAGCAACAATGATAATACCAACGACACGGCGGTCAACGCTGGATTCAGTGGCTCCAAGTCTGGCCAGCGGAAGAAGCTGTTCAAAAGGAACAATTCAGGCTCATCCAGCTTGGACCGCATACTCGATCGTCCATGATAGTTACACGGCACCCCCGATAAACCAGCCAATCACACCAACAGGAGTTGCTGGGTTTTTAAACAGGCCGGCAAGATAAATGCCGAGAACTGATGTCTACTACACAACCTTCTTCTTGTAGATGTTGTTGGGCCTCCAAGTGCAGAGGTTTGTAGGACAGTAGCAAATTTCCCTCAAGTGGATGACCTAAGGTTTATCAATCCGTGGGAGGCGTAGGATGAAGATGGTCTCTCTCAAGCAACCCTGCAACCAAATAACAAAGAGTCTCTTGTGTCCCCAACACACCCAATACAATGGTAAATTATATAGTGCACTAGTTCGGCGAAGAGATGGTGATACAAGTGCAATATGGATAGTAGATATAGGTTTTTGTAATATGAAATTATAAAAACAACAAGGTAACTAATGATAAAAGTGAGCGAAAACGGTATTGCAATGCTAGGAAACAAGGCCTAGGGTTCATACTTTCACTAGTGCAAGTTCTCTCAACAATAATAACATAATTGGATCATATAACTATCCCTCAACATGCAACAAAGAGTCACTAATAGCGGAGAACAAACCAAGAGATTATTGTAGGGTACAAAACCACCTCAATGTTATCCTTTCTGATCGATCTATTCAAGAGTCCGTAGTAAAATGACACAAAGCTATTCTTTCCGTTCGATCTATCATAGAGTTCATACTAGAATAACACCTTAAGACACAAATCAACCAAAACCCTAATGTCACCTATATACTCCAATGCCACCTCAAGTATCCGTGGGTATGATTATACGATATGCATCACACAATCTCAGATTCATCTATTCAAACCAACACAAAGTACTTCAAAGTGAAGGAAATATGCCCTAGAGGCAATAATAAAGTGGTTATTTATATTTCCTTATATCATGATAAATGTTTATTATTCATGCTAGAATTGTATTAACCAGAAACTTAGTACATGTGTGAATACATAGACAAACAGAGTGTCACTAGTATGCCTCTACTTGACTAGCTCGTTGAATCAAAGATGGTTAAGTTTCCTAGCCATAGACATGAGTTGTCATTTGATTAACGGGATCACATCATTAAAGCATGATGTGATTGACTTGACCCATTCTGTTAGCTTAGCATTTGATCGTTTAGTATATTGCTATTACTTTCTTCATGACTTATACATGTTCCTATGACTATGAGATTATGCAACTCCCGAATAACGGAGGAACACTTTGTGTGCTACCAAATGTCACAACGTAACTGGGTGATTATAAAGGTGCTCTACAGGTGTCTCCGATGGTACTTGTTGAGTCGGCATAGATCAAGATTAGGATTTGTCACTCCAATTGTCGGAGAGGTATCTCTAGGCCCTCTCGGTAATGCACATCACTATAAGCCTTGCAAGCAATGCAACTAATGAATTAGTTGCCGGATGATACATTACGGAACGAGTAAAGAGTCTTGCCGATAACGAGATTGAACTAGGTATTGAGATACTGACGATCGAATCTCGGGCAAGTAACATACCGATGACAAAGGGAACAACGTATGTTGTTATGCAGTTTGACCGATAAAGATCTTCGTAGAATATGTAGGAGCCAATATGAGCATCTAGGTTCCGCTATTGGTTATTGACCGGAGATGAGTCTCGGTCATGTCTACATATTTCTCGAACCTGTAGGGTCCGCATGCTTAACGTTCGATGACGATCGGTAATATGAGTTTATGTGTTTTGATGTACCGAAGTTAGTTCGGAGTCCCGGATATGATCACGGACATGACCAGGAGTCTCGAAATGGTCGAAACATAAAGATCGATATATTGGATGACTATGTTTGGACTTCGGAAGGGTTCTGGGCAAGTTCGAACAAATACCGGAGTACTGGGGGTTACCGGACCCCCCCCCCGGGGAGTGTAATGGGCCTATTGGACCTTAGTGGAGAAGAGGAGGGGCGGCCAAGGCAGGCCGCGCGCCCCCTCTCCCTCTAGTCCGAGTTGGACAAGGAGGGGGGGCCCTTTCCTTCCCCCCGCTCTCCTAGTCCTACTCTTGGAAGGGTTGGAGTCCTACTCCCGATGAGAGTAGGACTCCCCTTGGGGCACGCCTAGGAGGGCCGGCCCCTCCCCTCGTCCACTCCTTTATATACGGGGGAGGGGGGCACCCTATAGAAACACAAATTGATCAGTTGATCTTTTAGCTGTGTGCGGTGCCCCCCTCCACCATAATCCACCTCGGTCATATCGTAGCGGTGCTTAGGCGAAGCCCTGTGTCGGTCGCATCATCATCACCATCATCATGCCGTCGTGCTGACGGAACTCTCCCTTGAAGCTCTGCTGGATCGTGAGTTTGTGGGACGTCACCGAGCTGAACGTGTGCTGAACTCGGAGGTGCCGTGCGGTACTTGGATCGGTCAGATCGTGAGACATATGACTACATCAACTGCGTTGTTATAACGCTTCTGCTTTCAGTCTACGAGGGTACGTGGACAACACTCTTCCCTCTCGTTGCTATGCATCACCGTGATCTTGCGTGTGCGCAGGATTTTTTTTGAAATTACTACATTTCCAAACAGTGGCATTCGAGCCAGGTTTATGCGTAGATGTTATATGCACGAGTGAACACAAGTGAGTTGTGGGCGATACAAGTCATACTGCTTACCAGCATGTCATACTTTGATTTGGCGGTATTGTTGGATGAAGCGGCCCGGACCGACATTACGTGTACGCTTACGTGAGACTGGTTCTACCGACATGCTTCACACACAAGTGGCTGGCGGGTGTCAGTTTCTCCAACTTTAGTTGAATCGAGTGTGGCTACGCCCGGTCCTTCTGAAGGTTAAAACATCACATACTTGACGAAATATCGTTGTGGTTTTGATGCGTAGGTAAGAATGGTTCTTGCTCAGCCCGTAGCAGCCACGTAAAACTTGCAACAACAAAGTAGAGGACGTCTAACTTGTTTTTGTAGGGCATGTTGTGATGTGATATGGTCAAGAATGATGCTAAATTTTATTGTATGAGATGATCATGTTTTTGTAACCGAGTTATCCGCAACTGGTAGGAGCCATATGGTTGTCGCTTTATTGTATGAAATGCAATCGCCATGTAATTGCTTTACTTTATCACTAAGCGGTAGCGATAGTCATAGAAGCAATAGCTGGTGAGACAACAACGATTCTACGATGGAGATCAAGGTGTCGCGCCGGTGATTATGGTGATCATGACGGTGCTTTGGAGATGGAGATCAAAGGCACGAGATGATGATGGCCATATCATATCACTTATATTGATTGCATGTGATGTTTATCTTTTATGCCTCTTATTTTGCTTAGATCAACGGTAGCATTATAAGATGATCTCTCACTAAATTTCAAGGTATAAGTGTTCTCCCTGAGTATGTACCGTTGCGAAAGTTCGTCGTGCCGAGACACCACGTGATGATCGGGTGTGATAAGCTCTACGTTCACATACAACGAGTGCAAGCTAGTTTTGCACACGCAGAATACTCGGGTTAAACTTGACGAGCCTAGCATATGCAGATATGGCCTCGGAACACTGAGACTGAAAGGTCGAGCGTGAATCATATAGTAGATATGATCAACATAGTGATGTTCACCATTGAAAACTACTCCATCTCACGTGATGATTGGACATGGTTTAGTTGATATGGGTCACGTGATCAGTTAGATGATTAGAGGGATGTCTATCTAAGTGGGAGTTCTTAAGTAATTTGATTAAATAAACTTTAATTTATCATGAATTTAGTACCTGATAGTATTTTGCATGTCTACGTTGTTGTAGATAGATGGCTGATAACCCACAAGTATAGGGGATCGCAACAATTTTCGAGGGTAGAGTATTCAACCCAAATTTATTGATTTGACACAAGGGGAGCCAAAGAATATTCTCAAGTATTAGCAGTTGAGTTGTAAATTCAACCACACCTGGATAACTTAATATCTGCAGCAAAGTATTTAATAGCAAAGTAGTATGATAGTAGCGGTAATGGTGGCAAAGGTAACAGTAGCAATATTGTAGTGATTGTAACAGTGGCGACGGTAAAGTAAATAAGCGAAGAACAATATGTGAAAAGCTCGTAGGCAATGGATCGGTGATGGAGAATTATGCCGGATGCGATTATTCATGCAACAGTAATAACGTAGGGTAACACAGAACTAGCTCCAATTCATCAATGTAATGTAGGCATGTATTCCGAATATAATCATACATGCTTATGGAAAAGAACTTGCATGACATCTTTTGTCCTACCCTCTCGTGGTAGCGGGGTCCTATTGGAAACTAAGGGATATTAAGGCCCCTTTTAATAGAGTACCGGACCAAAGCATTAACACATAGTGAATGCATGAACTCCTCAAACTACGGTCATCACCGGGAGTGGTCCCGATTATTGTCACTTCAGGGTTGCCAGATCATAACATATAGTAGGTGACTAAATACTTGCAAGATAGGATGAAGAACTCACATATATTCATGAAAACATAATAGGTTCAGATCTGAAATCATGGCACTCGGGCCCTAGTGACAAGCATTAAGCATAGCAAAGTCATAGCAACATCAATCTCAGAACATAGTGGATACTAGGGATCAAACCCTAACAAAACTAACTCTATTACATGATAGATCTCATCCAACCCATCACCATCCAGCAAGCCTATGATGGAATTACTCACACACGGCGGTGAGCATCATGAAATTGGTGATGGAGGATGGTTGATGATGACGATGGCGACGGATTCCCCTCTCCGGAGGCCCTAACGGACTCCAGATCAGCCCTCCCGAGAGAGTTTAGGGCTTGGCGGTGGCTCCGTATCGTAAAACATGATGAATCCTTCTCTCTGATTTGTTTCTCCCCGAACACGAATATATGGAGTTGGAGTTGAGGTCGGTGGAGCTCCACCGGGCCCACGAGGCAGGGGGCGCGCCCAGGGGGCAGGCGCGCCCCCACCCTCGTGGCAAGGGTGTGGCCCCCCTGACCTTGATTCTTTCGCCAATAATTTTTATATTTTCCAAAAATAATCTCTGTGAAGTTTCAGGTCATTCCGATAACTTTTGTTTCTGCACATAAATAACACCATGGCAATTCTGCTGAAAACAGTGTCAGTCCGGGTTAGTTCCGTTCAAATCATGCAAGTTAGTGTCCAAAACAAGGGCAAAAGTGTTTGGAAAAGTAGATACGACGGAGACATATCTACTCCCCCAAGCTTAAACCTGTGCTTGTCCTCAAGCAATTCAGTTGATAAACTGAAAGTGATAAAGCAAATCTTTTACAAACTCTATTTGCTCTTGTTGTTGTAAATATGTAAAGCCAGCATTCAAGTTTTTAGCAAAGATTATGATCTAACCATATTCACAATAAAATTTAGGTCTCACGTTTACTCGTGTCAATGGCATAATCAACTAGCGAGCAATAATAATAAATCTCAGATGACAACACTTTCTCAAAACAATCATAATATGATATAACAAGATGGTATCTCGCTAGCCCTTTCTGAGACCGCAAAACATAAATGCAGAGCACCTTTAAAGATCAAGGACTGACTAGACATTGTAATTCATGGTAAAAGAGATCCAATCATAGTCATACCCAATATAAATTAACAGTAATGAATGCAAATGACAGCGGTGCTCTCCAGCTGCTGCTTTTTAATAAGAGGGTGATGACTCAACATAAAAGTAAATAGATAGGCCCTCCGTAGAGGGAAGCAGGGATTTGTAGAGGTGCCAGAGCTTGGTTTTAAAGCAGAGATTTGTAGGGATTCTTTTTGGGTTTTCTTTTAATTATTACTACTACAGCAAGAAAGTAAACTAGCTAAACGCTATAACTATTTTTTAAGGTTTATCAAACACACAAGAAGAAAGCATAAAAAGGAAAATAAACTAGCATGGATAGTACAGTGAAAGAGTATGATCACCGACAACTAGCATGAGTGTGTGAACATGAATGTAATGTCGGTGAGAGATACGTACTCCCCCAAGCTTAGGCTTTTGGCCTAAGTTGGTCTATTGCCACGGCTGGCCTGGCGGATATCCAAAGCTGTAGCTGGGGTCGTACTGAGATGCAGCAGTTATTGCATCGTGGGCTGCAGCTTGGAGGCGAGCTATCTCAGCCCTCCTCTTATACTCTTCCGCCTCCTCTCTGGTTATAAAATATCTCCCTTTTGCCTGAAAGTCAAAGAAAGTAGAAGCGGGGAGAGCGACGTGATAGGTGCGTCGTCTGTCAAAGATTAGTCGGTACTGGAGGAATTGATCATTCCTCTCAACAAAATGATGACGAACCATAGCCTCATAATCCAAATAAGTAGGAGGCAACTCAATATCATCCTCACGTATGGTTACACCAAGAAAATTAGCTAAACGGGTTGCATAAATTCCACCAAAGAAATCTCCATTAAATCTATTATAATGCAACCTACGTGCAACAGTGGCTCCCAAATTATAATGTTTATCTCCCAACACAGCACTCTTGAGAACACTAAGATCAAGGACACATATGTGACATGCTTCATCCTTACCATTTATGCACCTACCTATGAAGAGAGCAAAATAATGTATAGTAGGAAAATGAATGCTCCCTATGGTAGCTTGTGCTATGTCTCTAGATTCACCCACAGTTATACTAGCAAGAAAATCTCTAAACTCAGATTTGCGAGGCTCACTAGTACTACCCCATTGTGGAAGTTTGCAAGCAGTGGTAAAATCCTGTAAGTCCATAGTATAGGAATTTTCATAAAGATCAAATAGGATAGTTTGAGAATTGCGTGAAGATGAAAATTCGAACCTCCTCACCAAGGAACTAGAGAGATAGTGGTACTGATGACACTTATCTGCCTTGAAGCTCACAAGATCAGCGTGAAATTGTTCCTTAATTCCTGCTTGATCCATGAAGTCCTCTGAAGGCCGTTCACAAGCCCGCACTGGAGCATTCCTTGGAGGTTCATCGTCAGCATCGCGCATTGCAAGCCTGTGTCCTTGCTTCCTTGAAGAACCACCTTGGTACATTTTCCTAAACATATTTCTTCCTCTAAACAATTTCTGAAATTTTTTGTAACTTCAAATAAAAGTGAACCAAGCTCAAGAAAATTGATAGCAACTACTCCTGCAAGTGCCTAGAGCTTATATCATGCATTAGAACTACTTGGAACCATATAAATTTGACATGCAAGCTCAAGAACATGGTCACCTAGGCAGCACAAATTTGCAATGAATAAAGCACTAGAACAAAAGCTAATTGGACCAATGGAGGAGTCACATATCAAGGAACAATACCCCAAAGCAGTTTTGTGAGAGGTGCTTTGAGCAAGGAGATCGAAAATCGCAGCAAAATGAGCTAGAACTCGTGCTTGAGCTGGATGGTGATTTTTGGGAGGAAGAAGAAGTGTGTGGGTGCAGGAATAAGTGGAGGGGAGCCACCATGGGCCCACGAGGCAGGGGGCGCGCCCTGGACCCTCGTGGCCAGGTACCAGGTATTCTCAAATATTCCAGAAAAAAATCATATTTCAATTTTGGGACATTTGGAGAACTTTTATTTTCGGGGTATTTTTTATTGCACGGGTAATTCAGAAAACAGACAGAAAATACTATTTTTTTTCTTTATTTAATCTAAATAATAGAAAGTAAAAAGAGGGTACAAAAGGTTGTGCTTTCTAATTTCATCCATCTCATGCTCATCAAAAGGAATCCACTAACAAGGTTGATCAAGTCTTGTTAACAAACTCTTTCCGAATAACATGAAACCGGAGAAATTTCGAATAACACTAAGTTACCTCAATGGGGATATGCACATCCCCAATAATAAGAATATCATATCTCTTTGTGATAGTAGGAAGAGGAAATTCAAAACCTCCAAAAATAATCGATGGAATTTTTCCAATAGAGTTGATACTATGAACTTGAGGTTGTTTCCTTGGAAAGTGTACCGTATGCTCATTACCATTAACATGAAAAGTGACATTGCCTTTGTTGCAATCAATAACAGCCCCTGCAGTATTCAAAAAGGGTCTTCCAAGAATAATAGACATACTATCGTCCTTGGGAATATCAAGAATAAAAATGTTTGTTAAAATAGTAACATTTGCAACCACAACAGGCACATCCTCACAAATACCGACAGGTATAGCAGTTGATTTATCAGCCATTTGCAAAGATATTTCAGTAGGTGTCAACTTATTTAAATCAAGTCTACGATATAAAGAGAGAGGCATAACACTAACACCGGCTCCAAGATCACATAGAGCAGTTCTAACATAATTTCTTTTAATGGAGCATGGTATAGTGGGTACTCCTGGATCTCCTAACTTCTTTGGTATTTCACCCTTAAAAGTGTAATTAGGAAGCATGGTGGAAATTTCAGCTTCTGATATATTTCTTTTATTTGTAACAATTTCCTTCATGTACTTAGCATAAGGATTCATTTTGAGCATATCAGTTAATCACATACGCAAGAAGATAGGCCTAATCATTTCAGCAAAGTGCTCAAAATCCTCATCATCCTTTTTCTTGGATGGTTTGGGTGGAAAAGGCATGGGTTTCTGAACCCATGGCTCTCTTTCCTTACCGTGTTTCCTAGCAACAAAGTCTCTCTTATCACAACATTAATTCTTTGATTGTGGGTTATCAAGATCAACAACAGGTTCAATTTCTACATCATTAGTATTGCTAGGTTGAGCATCAACATGAACATCATCATTAACATTATCACTAGGTTCATGTTCATTAGCAGATTGTGTTTCAGCATCTGAAATAGATATATCATTTGGATTCTCAGGTGTGTCAACAACAGGTTCACTAGAAGCATGCAAAGTCCTCTCATTTTTCTTTTTCTTCCTTTTAGAAGGACTAGGTGCATCAACATTATTTCTCTGAGAATCCTGCTCAATTCTCTTACGGTGGCCCTCAGGATACAAAGGTTCCTGAGTCACCTTACCCCCTCTAGTTGCAACTCTAACATCAAAGTCATTATTCTTACTATTCAATTCATTGAGAAAATCATTCTGAGCCTTAAGTACTTGTTCTACTTGAGTGGTAACCATACAAGCATGTTTACTAATGAGTTTAAGTTCACCTTTAACTCTAGACATATAGTCACCCAAGTGTTTAATCATATAAGCATTTTGTTTAAATTGTCTACCAAAATAAGCATTAAGATCGTATTGCTTAACCATAAAGTTATCAAACTCATCTAAGCATTGGCTAGCAAACTTAGTAGGAGGGATTTTAGCTTTATCATATCTATAGAGAGAATTTACCTTTACTACCTGTGTCGGGTTATCAAGACCATGTGTTTCTTCCATTGGTGATGAATTAAGACAATATATTTCTTCAATAGGCGGTAAATTAAGACCATGTATTTCTTCAATAGGAGGTAAATTCTTAACATCTTCATCCTTAGTACCCTTTTCTTTCATAGATTTCTTTGCCTCTTGCATATCTTCAGGACTGAGAAATAGAACACCCCTTTTCTTCGGAGTTGGTTTAGGAATAGGCTCAGGAGTTGGCTCAGGAAGTGTCCAATTATTTTCATTGGTCAACATATTATTCAATAGAATTTCAGCTTCATCTGGTGTTCTTTCCCTGAAAACAGAACCAACACAACTATCCAGGTGGTCTCTGGAAGCATCAGTTAGTCCATTATAAAAGATATCAAGTATTTCATTTTTCTTGAGAGGATGATCAGGCAAAGCATTAAGTAATTGGAGAAGCCTCCCCCAAGCTTATGGGAGACTCTCTTATTCAATTTGTACAAAGTTATATATATCCCTTAAAGCAGCTTGTTTCTTATGAGCGTGGAAATATTTAGCAGAGAAGTAATAAATCATATCCCGGGGACTACGCACACAACCAGGATCAAGAGAGTTAAACCATATCTTAGCATCACCCTTTAATGAGAACGGAAATATTTTAAGGATATAAAAGTAGCGAGTTCTCTCATCATTAGTGAACAGGGTGGCTATATCATCTAATTAAGTAAGATGTGCCACAACAGTTTCAGAGTCATAACCATAAAAAGGATCAGATTCAACCAAAGTAATTATATCAGGATAAATAGAGAATTCATAATCCTTATCAGTAACAAAGATAGGTGAAGTAGCATAAGTAGGATCATATTTCATTCTAGCATTTAGAGTTTTTTGTTGGGAAAACTTTGTTTTTGCCACTCTAGTTTTTCCCCACTTTGCTTATGCACTCTAGAATTTGACATTTCACTTTTGCCACTCTTAGCTTTTGACAATATATCACTTTTGCCATTCCGTGGCAAAAGCAAAATTTTTAGAGTGGCAATTGTGATACATTGTCAAAAGCTAAGAGTGGCAAAAGTGAAATGAAAAATTATCGTTTTTGCCATGGAATGGCATTTGTGATGTATTATCAAAAGCCAAGAGTGGCAAAAGTGAGATGTCAAATTCTAGAGTGGCATAAGCAAAATTGGCAAAAGCTAGAGTGGCAAAGATGAAGTTTTCCCTTTTTTGTTTCAGCTTAGCTAATAATTTCTTAAGATCACTTCTATCATTGCAAGCAAGAAAGTCTCTAGCAGTTTCTTTATCCATAACATAGCCCTCAGGCACAACAGGCAATTCATATTTATTGGGAGAGTCTTCATCATCACTTTCATCAATATTATTAGTTTCAATAATTTCATTCTCTCTAG
The DNA here is from genome assembly GCF_002162155.2 of Triticum dicoccoides. Classification (NCBI taxonomy): domain Eukaryota; kingdom Viridiplantae; phylum Streptophyta; class Magnoliopsida; order Poales; family Poaceae; genus Triticum; species Triticum dicoccoides. The sequence goes on from NC_041382.1 coordinate 51,917,203, forward strand.
CCCTAGCAAGTTGTTCATCAAGAAATTCACCAAGTGGCACAGTAGTATCAAGCATAGAAGTAGTTTCATCATAAGTATCATGCATAGCAGAAGTGGCATCATCAATAACATGCGACATATCGGAATTAATAGCAGAAGCGGGTTTAGGTGTCACAAGCTTACTCAAAACAGAAGGTGAATCAAGTGCAGAGCTAGATGGCAGTTCCTTACCTCCCCTCTTAGTTGAGGGATAAATTTTTGTTTTCGTGTCTTTCAAGTTCTTCATAGTGACCAGCAGATATAAATCCCAAGTGACTCAAAGAATAGAGCTATGCTCCCCGGCAACGGCGCCAGAAAATAGTCTTGATAACCCACAAGCATAGGGGATTGCAACAATTTTTGAGGGTAGAGTATTCAACCCAAATTTATTGATTCGACACAAGGGGAGCCAAAGAATATTCTCAAGTATTAGCAGTTGAGTTGTCAATTCAACCACACCTGGATAACTTAATATCTGCATCAAAGTATTTAGTAGCAAAGTAGTATGATAGTAGCGGTAAAAGTGGCAAAGGTAACAGTAGCAGTATTGTAGTGATTGTAACAGTGGCAACGGTAAAGTAAATAAGCGAAGAACAATATGTAGGCATTGGATCGGTGATGGAGAATTATGCCAGATGCGATTATCCATGCAACAATTATAACATAGGGTGACACAGAACTAGCTCCAATTCATCAACATAATGTAGGCATGTATTCCGAATATAGCCATACATGCTTATGGAAAAGAACTTGCATGACATCTTTTGTCCTACCCTCCCGCGGCAGCGGGGTCCTATTGGAAACTAAGGGATATTAATGCCTCCTTTTAATAGAGTACCAGACCAAAGCATTAACATATAGTGAATACATGAACTCCACAAACTACGGTCATCACCGGGAGTGGTCCCGATTATTGTCACTTCGGGGTTCACTACTAGGAAAAGGCCTACTAATGGCGCACCGGTTTTGCCTACTAATGGCACACTACCGGTGCGCCATTAGCATAACGCCAGGTGTGCCATTAGTAACAACTTTTTTTCAAAAAAAAATTCAGAACTTTTTTTTTAAATTTTTTTTCAATTTTTTTTCGTTTTTTTCTTAATCTCAGGTCACTATGGCTTAATCTCAGGTCAATATGCTTAATCTCAGGTCAAATCGCACTCCATGGTCAAACATCCCGAAAGGTCACCCATCCTCACACTACTCCAGCCCAAGCACGCTTAACTTCAGAGTTCTATCCAACCCCAGCAACAGCTCACTTCACAGGCACTTGTTGATATATCTAGCATATCAATCCTATTATACCTTGTTGATGTCTAGGACTTTGTTCATGTTCATGACTATGATGAAATTTTGAAAAATATTTCAAACTTCCCGGTCATATTACGTTCAAAAAAAAATTCAAAACCTTTTTTTTGATTTTTTTGCCTCTAGATCTTGAAAGCCCCGTAAATTTTTTTGTGTTAGGTTTTTGGGGATTTTGAAAATGTTTAACGGGGTTACCCCGGTTAAATTCGGATGTAACTTTTCGAGTAGATGATTTTTCATATATAAAACTTTTTAATCCGAGTTCGTATGCAAAAGTTATGCCCATTTTACAAATTTCTAGAGAGATTTTGCAAATAAAGTCGAAATTTATATTTGTAAATTTTCCCAACAACTAGACCACATATCACATGGTAAACTTATTTTCTTTTATTTTTTTGACATTTTTATCATTTTTTTAAACTGAAAAGGCGGTCCACGGGGGGGGGGGTGCATTCGGTGGAAGCCGGGCAAACTAGTAATGGCGCACCATGGGGTGGTGCGCCATTAGTAGTTAAACTAGTAATGGCACACCACACCCACGGTGCGCCATTACTAGTTTTGAAAAAATAATATAAAAAAAATGATTTTTTTTGAATTTTGTTTGAAAAAAACTTTGTAATGGCGCACCAGTGGACAGTGCCATTACCAGTTTTAACTAGTAATGGTGCACTGTCCACAGGTGCGCCATTACTAACAATTTTTTTTATTTTTTTACTTTTTTCTCAAACTTCTAATGGCGCACCGTGGGTGTGGTGCGCCATTACTATGTCAACTAGTAATGACGCACCACACCCACGGTGCGCCATTAGTAATAATTTTTTTTCAGAACTTCTAATGGCGCACCGCACACCAGGTGCGCCATTAGTAATATATTTCTAATGGCGTACCTGTATGTGGTGCGCCATTGCTATATACTAATGGCGCACCACACATGTGGTGCGCCATTAGTGTCCATTTCATCTATAGTCGTTTTCCTAGTAGTGGTTGCCAGATCATAACATATAGTAGGTGACTATAGACTTGCAAGATAGGATCAAGAACTCACATATATTCATGAAAACATAATAGGTTCAGATCTGAAATCATGGCACTCGGGCCATAGTGACAAGCATTAAGCATAGCAAAGTCATAGCAACATCAATCTCAGAACATAGTGGATACTAGGGATCAAACCCTAACAAAACTAACTCGATTACATGATAGATCTCATCCAACCCATCACCGTCTAGCAAGCCTACGATGGAATTACTCACACACGGCGGTGAGCATCATGAAATTGGTGATGGAGGATGGTTGATGATGACGATGGCGACGGATTCCCCTCTCCGGAGCCCCGAACGGACTCCAGATCAGCCCTCCCGAGAGAGTTTAGCGCTTGGCGGCGGCTCCGTATCGTAAAACACGATGAATCCTTCTCTCTGATTTTTCTCTCCCTTAACACGAATATATGGAGTTGGAGTTGAGGTCGGTGGAGCTCTAGGGGCCCACGAGGCAGGGGGCGCGCCCAGGGGGGAGGGGGGCATGCGCGCTCCCACCCTCGTGGCAAGGGTGTGGCCCCCCTGACCTTGATTCTTTCGCCAATATTTTTTATATTTTCCAAAAGTAATCTACATGAAGTTTCAGGTCATTCCGAGAAGTTTTGTTTCTGCACATAAATAACACCATGGTAATTATGCTGAAAACAACGTCAGTCCGGGTTAGTTCTATTCAAATAATGCAAGTTAGAGTCCAAAACAAGGGCAAAAGTGTTTGGAAAAGTAGATACAACGGAGACGTATCAATGGCCCGTGTTGTTGTTCCCTTGAATTTTAATGCGTTCCTTGAGAAAGCAAAGTTGAAAGATGATGGTAGCAATTACACGGACTGGGTCCATAACTTGAGGATTATCCTCATTGCTGCACAGAAGAATTACGTCCTGGAATCACCGCTAGGTGCCAAACCCGCTGCAGGAGCAACACCAGATGTTATGAACGTCTGGCAGAGCAAAGCTGATGACTACTCGATAGTTCATTGTGCCGTGCTTTACGGCTTAGAACCGGGACTTCAACGATGTTTTGAACGTCATGGAGCATATGAGATGTTCCAGGAGTTGAAGTTAATATTTCAAGAAAATGCCCGGATTGAGAGATATGAAGTCTCAAATAAAATCTACAACTGCAAGATGGAGGAGAATAGTTCTGTCAGTGAGCATATACTCAAAATGTCTGGGTATAACAATCACTTGATTAAACTGGGAGTTAATCTTCCGTATGATAGTGTCATTGACAGAATTCTTCAATCACTGCCACCAATCTACAAGAGCTTCGTGATGGACTATAATATGCAAGGGATGGATAAGACAATTTCCGAGCTCTTCGCGATGCTAAAGGCTGCGGAGGTAGAAATCAAGAAGGAGCATCAAGTGTTGATGGTCAACAAGACCACCAGTTCCAAGAAAAAGGGTAAAAGGATTAAGGGGAACTTCAAGAAGAACGGCAAGCAAGTTGCTGCTCAAGTGAAGAAGCCCAAGTCTGGACCTAAGCCTGAGACTGAGTGCTTCTACTGCAAAGGGACTGGTCACTGGAAGCGGAACTGCCCCAAGTATTTGGCGGATAAGAAGGATGGAAAGGTGAACAAAGGTATATGTGATATACATGTTATTGATGTGTACCTTACTAATGCTCGCAGTAGTGCATGGGTATTTGATACTGGTTCTGTGGCTAATATTTGCAACTTGAAACAAGGACTACAGATTAAGCGAAGATTGGCTAAGGACGAGGTGACGATGCGCGTGTGAAATGGTTCCAAAGTCGATGTGATCGCGGTCGGCATGCTACCCATACATCTACCTTCGGGATTAGTTTTAGACCTGAATAATTGTTATTTGGTGCCAGCGTTGAGCATGAACATTATATCTGGATCTTATTTGATGCGAGATGGTTATTAATTTAAATCTGAGAATAATGGTTGTTCTATTTATATGAGTAATATCTTTTATGGTCATGCACCCTTGACGATTGGTCTATTCTTTTTGAATCTCGATAGTAGTGATACACATATTCATAATATTGAAGCCAAAAGATGCTTAGTTGATAATGATAGTGCAACTTATTTGTGGCACTGCCGTTTGGGTCATATTGGTGTAAAGCGCATGAAGAAACTTCATTCTGATGGAATTTTGGAATCACTTGATTATGAATCACTTGGTACTTGCGAACAATGCCTCATGGGCAAGATGACAAAAACGCCGTTCTCCGGAACAATGGAGCGAGCAACAAATTTGTTGGAAATCATACATACTGATGTATGTGGTCCGATGAATGTTGAGGCTCATGGCGGGTATCGTTATTTTCTTACCTTCATAGATGATTTGAGCACATATGGGTATATGTACTTAATGAAACATAAGTCTGAAACATTTGAAAAGTTCAAAGAATTTTAGAGTGAAGTGGAAAATCATCGTAACAAGAAAATAAAGTTTCTGCAATCTGATCGTGGAGGAGAATATTTGAGTTACGAGTTTGGTCTTCATTTGAAACAATGCGGAATAGTTTCGCAACTCACGCCAGCCGGAACACAACAGCATAATGGTGTGTCCGAACATTGTAATCGTACTTTACTAGATATGGTGCGATCTATGATGTCTCTTACTGATTTACCGCTATTGTTTTGGGGTTATGCTTTAGAGACGGCAGCATTCTTGTTAAATAGGGCACCATCTAAATCCGTTGAGACGACGCCTTATGAACTGTCGTTTGGCAAGAAACCAAAGTTGTCGTTTCTTAAAGTTTGGGGCTGCGATGCTTATGTGAAAAAACTTCAACCTGATAAGCTCAAACCCAAATCGGAGAAATGTGTCTTCATAGGATACCCAAAGGAGACTGTTGGGTACACCTTCTATCACAGATCCGAAGGCAAGACATTCGTTGCTAAGAATGGATCCTTTCTAGAGAAGGGGTTTCTTTCGAAAGAAGTGAGTGGGAGGAAAGTAGAATTTGATGAGGTAACTATACCTACTCCCTTATTGGAGAGTAGCTCATCACAGAAAACTGTTCCTGTGACTCCTACACCAAATAGTGAGGAAGCTAATGATGATGATCATGTAACTTCAGATCAAGTTACTACCGAACCTCATAGGTCAACCAGAGTAAGATCCGCACCAGAGTGGTATGGTAATCCTGTTCTGGAGGTCATGTTACTTGACCATGATGAACCTACGAACTATGAGGAAGCGGTGATGAGCCCAGATTCCGCAAAATGGCTTGAGGCCATGAAATCTGAGATGGGATCCATGTATGAGAACAAAGTGTGGACTTTGGTTGACTTGCCCGATGATCGGCAAGCCATCGAGAATAAATGGATCTTCAAGAAGAAGACTGACGCTGACGGTAATGTTACTGACTTGTTGCAAAAGGTTTTCGATAAGTTCAAGGAGTTGACTACGATGAGACCTTCTCACCCGTAGCGATGCTTAAGTCCGTCCGAATCATGTTAGCAATTGCCACATTTTACGGTTAAATTTGGCAAATGGATGTAAAGACTGCATTCCTAAATGGATTTCTGGAAGAAGAGTTGTATATGATGCAACCTGAAGGTTTTATCGATCCAAAGGATGCTAACAAAGTGTGCAAGCTCCAGCGATCCATCTATGGATTGGTGCAAGCATCTCAGAGTTGGAATAAACGTTTTGATAGTGTGATCAAAGCATATGGTTTTATACAGACTTTTGGAGAAGCCTGTATTTACAAGAAAGTGAGCGGGAGCTCTGTAGCATTTCTAATATTATATGTGGATGACATATTGTTGATTGGAAATGATATAGAATTTCTGGATAGCATAAAAGGATACTTGAACAAGAGTTTTTCAATGAAAGACCTCGATGAAGCTGCTTATATATTGGGCATCAAGATCTATAGAGATAGGTCAAGACGCTTAATTGGACTTTCACAAAGCACATACCTTGATAAAGTTTTGAAGAAGTTCAAAATGGATCAAGCAAAGAAAGGGTTCTTGCCTCTGTTACAAGGTGTGAAGTTGAGTCAGACTCAATACCCGACCACTGAATAGAAAAAATGAAAGATGTTCCCTATGCTTCAGCCATAGGCTCTATCATGTATGCAATGCTGTGTACCAGACCTGATGTGTGCCTTGCTATTAGCTTAGCAGGGAGGTACCAAAGTAATCCAGGAGTGGATCACTGGACAGCGGTCAAGAACATCCTAAAATACCTTAAAAGGACTAAGGATATGTTTCTCATTTATGGAGGTGACAAAGAGCTCGCCGTAAATGGTTACGTCGATGCAAGCTTTGACACTAATCTGGATGAATCTAAGTCACAAACCGGATACGTATTTATATTGAACGATGGAGCTGTCAGTTCGTGCAGTTCTAAGCAAAGCGTCATGGCGGGATCTACGTGTGAAGCAGAGTACATAGCTGCTTCGGAAGCAGCAAATGAAGGAGTCTGGATGAAGGAGTTCATATCCGATCTAGGTGTCATATAGTGCATCGGGTCCAATGAAAATCTTTTGTGACAATACTGGTGCAATTGCCTTGGCAAAGGAATCCAGATTTCACAAGAGAACCAAGCACATCAAGAGACGCTTCAATTCCATCTGCGGCCAAGTCAAGGAGGGAGACATAGAGATTTGCAAGATACATACAGATCTGAATGTTGCAAACCCGTTGACTAAGGCCCTCTCACGAGCAAAAAATGATCAGCACCAAGACTCCATGGGTGTTAGAATCATTACTGTGTAATCTAGATTATTGACTCTAGTGCATGTGGGAGACTGAAGGAAATATGCCCTAGAGGCAATAATAAAGTTGTTATTTATATTTCCTTATATCATGATAAATGTTTATTATTCATGCTAGAATTGTATTAACCGGAAACTTAGTACATGTGTGAATACATAGACAAACAGAGTGTCACTAGTATGCCTCTACTTGACTAGCTCGTTGAATCAAAGATGGTTAAGTTTCCTAGCCATAGACATGAGTTGTCATTTGATTAACGGGATCACATCATTAGAGAATGATGTGATTGACTTGTCCCATTCCGTTAGCTTAGCATTTGATCGTTTAGTATATTGCTATTGCTTTCTTCATGACTTATACATGTTCCTATGACTATGAGATTATGCAACTCCCGAATATCAGAGGAACACTTTGTGTGCTACCAAACGTCACAATGTCACTGGGTGATTATAAAGGTGCTCTACGTGTGTCTCTGATGGTGCTTGTTGAGTTGGCATAGATCAAGATTAGGATTTGTCACTCCGATTGTCGGAGAGGTATTTCTGGGCCCTCTCGGTAATGCACATCACTATAAGTCTTGCAAGCAATGCAACTAATGAATTAGTTGCGGGATGATACATCATGGAACGAGTAAAGAGACTTGCCAGTAATGAGATTGAACTAGGTATTGAGATACCAACGATCGAATCTTGGGCAAGTAACATACCGATGACAAAGGGAACAACGTATGTTGTTATGTGGTTTGACCGATAAAGATCTTCATAGAATATGTAGGAGCCAATATGAGCATCCAGGTTCCGCTATTGGTTATTGACCGGAGACGAGTCTCGGTCTTGTCTACATACTTCTCAAACCCGTAGGGTCCGCACGCTTAACGTTCGGTGACGATCAGTAATACGAGTTTATGTGTTTTGATGTATCGAAGGTAGTTCGGAGTCCCGAATATGATCACGGACATGACAAGGAGTGTCGAAATGGTCGAGACATAAAGGTCGTTATATTGGATGACTATGTTTGGACTTTGGAAGGGTTCCGGGAAAGTTCAGACAAATAACGGAGTACCAAGGGGTTACCGGAAGCCCCCGGGAAGTGTAATGGGCCTATTGGGCCTTAGTGGAGAAGAGGAGGGGCGGCCAGGGTAGGCTGCACGCCCCCTCTCCTCTAGTCCGAATTGGACAAGGAGGGGGGCGCCCCCCTTCCCTTCCCGCTCTCTCCTGCTCCTACTCTTGGAAGGGTTGGAGTCCTACTCCCGGTGGGAGTAGGACTCTCCTTCGGGCACACCTAGGAGGGCCGGCCCCTCCCCCTCCTCCATTCCTTTATATACGGGGGATGGGGGCACCCCATAGAAACACAAGTTGATCAGTTGATCTTTTAGCCGTGTGCGGTGCCCCCCTCCACCATAATCCACCTCGGCCATATCGTAGCGGTGCTTAGGCGAAGCCCTGCGTCAGTAGCATCATCATCGCCATCATCACGCCGTCGTGCTGACGGAACTCTCCCTCGAAGCTTTGCTGGATCGTGAGTTCGTGGGACGTCACCGAGCTAAACGTGTGCTGAAATCAGAGGTGCCGTGTGTTCGGTACTTGGATCGGTCGGATCGTGGAGATGTACGACTACTTCAACCGCGTTGTTATAATGCTTCCGCTTTTGGTCTACGAGGGTACGTGTACAACACTCTCCCCTCTCGTTGCTATACATCACCATGATCTTGCATGTGCGTAGGAATTTTTTTGAAATTACTACGTTCCCCAACACAAAGAGTGCCCCAAAGTTTCTACCGGAGAGTCAAGACGAAAACGTGTGCCAACCCCTATGCATAGATTCCCAAGGTCACGTCACCCGCAAGTTGATCACCAAAACATACATGAAGTGAATCAATAGAATACCCCATTGTCACCACGGGTATCCCACGCAAGACATACATCAAGTGTTCTCAAATCCTTAAAGACTCAATCCGATGAGATAACTTCAAAGGGAAAACTCAATCCATTACAAGAGAGTAGAGGGGGAGAAACATCATAAGATCCAACTATAATAGCAAAGCTCATGATACATCAAGATCATTCCAAATCAAGAACACGAGAGAGAGAGAGAGAGATCAAACACATAGCTACTGGTACATACCCTCAACCCCGAGGGTGAACTACTCCCTCCTCGTCATGAAGAGCGTCGGTTTGATGAAGATGGCCACCGGTGAGGGTTTCCCCCGTACGGCAGGGTGCCGGAACAGGGTCTTGATTGTTTTTTGGTGGCTACAGAGGCTTGCGGCGGTGGAACTCCCGATCTAGGTTATGTTCTGGAAGTTTTGGGATTTATAGGAGAAGTTGGTGTCGGGAACAAGTCAGGGGGGCCCAGAGGGAGTCCACGAGGCAGGAGGGCGTGCCCCAGGGGGGTGGGCGCGCCCTCCACCCTCGTGGGCCTCATGGGACTCCCCTCCAGTAACTCTTCGTTCCAGTATTTTTATATTTTCCAGAAAAAATCTCCGTTGATTTTCAGTGCATTCCGAGAACTTTTATTTCCGCATAAAAACAACACCACGGTAGTTCTTCTGAAAACAGCGTCAGTCCGGGTTAGTTCTAACCAAATCATACCAAAAGCATGTAAAAATATTATAAACATGGCATGAATACATCAAAAATTATAGATACGTTGGAGATGTATCAAGAACAAGGAGAAGGGGTCGCAAAGCAAGGACGATGACGAGGAGCCCAGTCCACCGAACACAGGGGGACAGAAGAAGTTTCCCCCTTAGGTCAAAACGGTGAACATGATATACGCTACCCATATCCCCAAGAGGGAGCGCAAGCGACCGCTCAGGGACGTCTATGCGATAGAGCCAATCGCCCCAAAATTTAATCCATGGTCGTCATGCCCGATCACGTTCGATCGCAGGGATCATCCGACCAGTATCTGTCCTGGCGGTTTAGCCGCACTGGTCCTTGACCCAATAATTGATGGATTCCACCTGACGCGAGTCCTCATGGATGGGGGCAGCAGCCTCAACCTTCTCTATCAGGATACACTGCGCAAAATGGGCATCGATCCATCGAGGATCAAGCCCACAAAAACTACCTTTAAAGGAGTTATACCAAGTTTAGAGGCCCGCTGCACGGGCTCAATCACATTGGAGGTCGTCTTCGGATCCCCGGACAACTTTAGAAGTGAAGAGTTGATCTTCGATATCGTCCCCTTCCGCAGTGGCTATCACGCACTGCTCGGACGAACCGCATTTGCTCGATTCAGTGCGGTGCCGCACTATGCTTATCTCAAGCTCAAGATGCCCGGACCACGCGCGTCATAACAGTCAATGGAAACAAGGAGCGCTCCCTCCGTAATGAGGAGCACACCGCGGCCCTGGCAGCGGAAGTACCGAGCGGCCTTCTAAGACAGAATTTTAATTCAACGGCCAAGCTCCCGGAGACTGTCAAACGAGTCCGGGCTACTCCGCAGCATGAGATTCCAGCTCATCAGGAGCTAGACTAGCAATTCGACCTCCATCTCAGTCCCGACCAAGTGGCGGCACATATACCACGCGTACATAACTACGCACTCAAAATACCCTGGGCAGAGACGGAGGCATAACTAGACTATGGTCCACAATACGGCTTCGACCTTCCCCGGACACACAAATTTTCACTTTTCTTTTTATCCTTTTCAGATTTATTTTTCCATAGGCCCCTAGCAGCGGTCAGATCATCAGTCCTTTCGAAGGACTGATACACCAAGGTGGCAGGCGGCACAGACCTATGGGGGAATCTCTAGGCGTTCTCTTCGACGATCGTCCTACCTATTTTCAGGACTCGCACGCAGCTCCCCCTTGGTCTTGGCATGTTAAATAGCCAGGTTGCTTATCACACTATTTGTATAAATACGTTCTGACGTATCAATCAAATTATAACGAGAACTGTTCGCGGCCCAACTTATGTGGCACTAGCTTACAATTTCATTTTATTTCGTTATTCTTATCGATTGCAGACGTACACTTTGGTACGCTTTAATTGGCCAGGGGCTTCACTACGCTCCATATTATGGCAACAAAGTCCAAACACTTTTACAGTATAGTTCGGCGCCCCAAATTTCAGCATTATATGCATTGGCTCCGAATCATGTCTTTAGTCAATAGTTGGGTTTCCCGGATCATGTGCTTACTACCTTACGTTCCGCTTTATCGGCTAGGGTAGTAAAGGGAGAACTACTGCGATTCGGTCCTGGTTTACCCAGATGAGCACCTTAGTAGAGAAAGCCGAAAATTGACTGTCATGATGCGGCGTGAGCCGGTGAGCTGTTCAGAGGTTACAAATATTTTGCGATTTTCTCCGCATTGTGCGACGGATCGGCCTCAGTACGATCAGGTGTTTACAACACCCTAGTCCGGATTAAATGCTAACTAGGGGCTGGGCCTACATTTTTATTGTTGAACTCCTATGGCTAAGTGAGGGTGATAAAGCCACATAGTCTGATTGCCTGGTTTGTTGCGCTAAACACCTCCTTCAAGGACCACATTTTTGGATCAAGAGTGTTTAGATTACATCCCGAACACCCCCGTACTACCAACGTGGGGGCTGAAGCCGACGACTGGCCAACTCTCAGATTTAATAGAAACGGCCGCACAAGAGGTAATTTTTTAAAATAACAAGCATTATATTACATATCAGCTTTGTTTCACCATACACGACAGGATAACATGAATGTATTCATTCAAAGATAATGTCCTTCGCACATTACTTCACCACAGTGCGGGATCCCTCCAGGACATCATCAAAATAACGTTCTGGCGTGCGGTGCTCCTTGCCAGCAGGCAGCCCCTCGGCCGCGACCTTGACGGCGTTCATCTTCGCCCACTGCACCTTGATGCAGGCGAAGGCCATCCGCGCACCCTCGATGCAGATCGACCGCTTGATGACGTCAAGCCGAGGGCAGGCATTGACCAGCCGCTTCACGAGCCCGAAGTAGCTGCTGGGTATAGCTTCGGCAGGCCACAACTGGATTATTAAATCCTTCATGGCTAGTTCGGCCACCCTGTGCAGTTCGACCAGCTATTTTAGTTGGTCGCTAAAGGGCACCGGATGTTCTGGCGCAAGGTATTGCAACCATAACAGCTTCTCCGGCGAGCTCCCCTCTTCGGCTCGGAAGAACTCTGCAGTGTCGGCTACACTGCACGGCAAATCTGCAAACGCTCCTGGAGAACTCCCAATCCGGGTTAGTAAGAGTTACCTCTTCTTCACATATTTGCTCTACATAATGAAGGCCTTACCCGCCGCAATATTATTGGCCTCTTGAATCTCCTGGAGAGCGCCTTGGGCTTCAACCCGGGCATCTTGTGCGCTTTGGCGAGCCTTGGTGAGTTCAGTCTCTTGATCCGCAATATTGCGCTCCAAGGACTCGCATTTCTTCACGGCGTCCTGGAGCTCTTGCTGGACCTCACCGACCCTGGCCTCATGCTTTTCGCAGGCGGCTTGTTCATTGGCCGCTCTCTCCTCGGCCTTGGCCAGCGCCTTCTTGAGGGTCTCTACCTCGGTCACCGTTCCTACAAATACCATGGCAATATCATCAACATAAATCATCAATCCTTTCTGATATACAGCAGGTCATTACATACCTTGCTTGTCCTCCAGTTGTTTCCTTGCTTGGCCGAGCTCCACCTCGGCCCGCTCCAAACTCTGCTTCAGTCCGGAGTCCTCGGCAGCATGAGAAGTCGCGGCTAGCAGTGACGCATGCTTATTCACATAGATATATATATATGGTTAATCTCCTGCGAAAAACTATTTGATCCTCTGTTCGGCTCTTCTTTCCGAACACCGGACAGAGTCTCAGGGGCTACTGTCTATACTATGACCTTCTATATAATTACGTCGCTTACCTCAAAGCCTGTCAGAAGGCTGGTGCAGGCTTTGGCCAGTCGGCTCTTAACAGACTGAACCCTCTCAATCACCGTACCCATAAGGGTGCGGTGTTCTTCCATGATAGAAGCGCCTTGCAGTGCTTCCATTAAAGTACCCGATGCCTCTAGATGGACAGAGGTCACCGGGGGGATAGGTGCACCTCCTTATTTTGAAGGAGGCTGCCTGCCTGATTCCGGAGCCTTATGGGTGTCCGGAACAGTATTTGGCTGGGGGCCGAGTTGGATATGGCCCCCATCGCTAGTCTCCAGGGGGATCCTCTCCCCCAGGTTTCCGACAGCCAAGGTTTCACCCTCCGGCACCGCTTGGATGGCCTCTCGCGCCTCTCCCTGGCCTTTGAAAGTCCTTCGGGACACCGCTTCGGCGTCATCTGTTGCCTTGGGAGAGGTGGCCGTCGGTAGTTGAGGGAGTCCTGGATTAGGGGGTGTTCGGATAGCCGGACTATAACCTTTGGCCGGACTCTTGGACTATGAAGATACAAGATTGAAGACTTCGTCCCGTGTCCGGATGGGACTTTCCTTGGCATGGAAGGCAAGTTTGGCAATACGGATATGTAGATCTCCTCCCATTGTAACCGACTCTGTGTAACCCTAGCCCTCTCCGGTGTCTATATAAACCGGAGAGTTTTAGTCCATAGGCCGAACAACAATCATATCATAGGCTAGCTTCTAGGGTTTAGCCTCTCTGATCTTGTGGTAGATCCACTCTTGTACTACCCATATCATCAATATTAATAAAGGATGAGTAGGGTTTTACCTCCATCGAGAGGGCCGAACCTGGGTAAAAACATCGTGTCCCTTGTCTCCTGTTACCATCCGCCTAGACGCACAGTTCGGGACCCCCTACCCGAGATCCGCCGGTTTTGACACCAACATTGGTGCTTTCATTGAGAGTTCCTCTGTGTCGTCATCTTTGGGCCCGATGGCTCCTTCGATCATCAACAGTGTTGCGGTCCAGGGTGAGACTTTTTTCCCCGGACAGATCTTCGTATTCAGCGGCTTTGCGCTGCGGGACAATTCGCTTGACCATCTGGAGCAGATTGAAAGCTACGCCCGTGGCCATCAGGTCAGATTTGGAAGTTTGAACTACACGGCCGACATCCGCGGAGACTTGATCTTCGACGGATTCGAGCCATAGCCGAGCGCGCCACACTGTCACGATGGGCATGATTTAGCTATGCCGCCGGACAGTGCCCTGGAGGCCGCACCCGTATCCGCTCCGACCCTTAGCTCGGAGCCAACCACGCCGATCGAGGACGAGTGGCTAGACCCCACCGCGGGGGCTGCAGTCTCAACGGCGATCGAGCCGAACAGTGGCCTTATCCTCTCCGAAGCCCGTGACTCCAGGGTGCCGGACTCTTCTCCGGACTCCAAACCCTCCGCGCCCCTGCCAATCGAATCCGATTGGGCGCTGATCATGGAATTCACCGCCGTGGATATCTTTCAGCACTCGCCCTTCGGCGACATTCTGAATTCACTAAGGTCTCTCTCTTTGTCAAGAGAGTCCTGGCCGGATTATGACGGCAGGATTGGGATGCGGACGACGAAGAAATTCGATGCCCACCCACCACCCACTTCGTAGCCACTGTCGATGATTTAACCGACATGCTAGACTTCGACTCCAAAGACATCGACGGTATGGACGGCGATGTAGGAGACGAACATGAACCAGCGCCTATAGGGCACTGGACGGCCACCCCTTCCTACGATGTATACATGGTGGACACACCCAAAGGAATCGACGAGGAAGAACGGGATGACGCAACAAAGGGTCGCTCCTCCGAAAAGCAGCCAAAGCGGCGGCGTAAGCGCCGCTCCAAGCCCCGCCCCAACAAAGACAGCGGTCATACAGACCCAACCACAGAGCAGGGCGAGCCGGCGAACGATGAACATGGAATCGAGCAACCATCCGAACAAGGCAACTTGGATAAACAAACCGCACAACCTGTCCCCGGTGAAGATAACAGTCCGGACGACCTCACGCAGGACAAAAGGCTCGTCGCCACGGTGCGTAGCCTGAAACAGCAGAAGCGGAAGCTCAAAACTGCGGAAGACGCACTCCGAATCAGATGGAGCAAAGTACTCAATACCGCAGACAAATAGGGCGATAGTCGCCACACAAAGAGCTACCCAAAGCGAAAGCTACTGCCTGAATTTGATGAGGAGGCCCTAGAGCCCCCAAAATCAAAAAATAAGGAAGCCACCAGGTCGGATAGACGACCCCATGGCCAACATAGAGCGGCAAACAGCGCCGCACACAAACCAACACGCGATCCACCCAAGGATTCGCATCAAAAGGATGGCCCAGCAGGTCTATCTACGGGCCAAGAAAGCAAGCCCTCATAAGCAATGTAACGCAACAAATATCCGAACAACACGGCGCACTAAAATACAGGGGTGCCACACACCCGCTCTGTTTCACCGATGAGGTGCTGGACCATGAATTTCCAGCGGGATTCAAGCCCGTAAACATAGAGGCGTACGACGGAACAACAAACCCTGGAGTCTGGATTGAGGATTATATCCTCCACATACACATGGCCAGAGGAGGCGACCTCCATGCCATAAAATACTTACCCCTCAAGCTCAAAGGGCCAGCCCGGCATTGGCTTAAAAGCCTTCCCGAAAACACCATTGGAAGTTGGGAAGAGCTCGAGGATGCTTTTCGGCAAATTTTCAAGGGACCTATGTCCGACCTACGGATGCAGACGATTTAAGTCATATAACTCAACAGCCCGGAGAGTCAGTCCGGAAACTCTGGAACAAATTTCTTACTAAAAAGAACCAGATAGTCGACTGTCCGGACGCCGAAGCCTTAGCAGCTTTCAAACACAACGTTCGAGACGAATGGCTCGCCAGACACCTCGGCCAAGAAAAGCCAAGAACAATGGCCGCATTAACAAGCCTCATGACCCGCTTTTGCACGGGAGAGGACAGCTGGTTGGCAAGATGCAGCACCAGCGACCCAAGTACATCCAAAGTCAGGGATGGAAATGGGAAACCGCGACGCAACAAGGACCAGCGCCGGAATAAGGGAAACAGCCCGAAGAGCACGACAGTCAACGCCGGATTCAAAAGCTCTCGGCAGAATCAGAAAAAGCTGCCCCCAAGGATAATAGGGACGAGCAATCTAACCTAAAAAAATCTTGGACAAGATATGTCAAATCCACAGGACTCCCGGGAAGCCTGCAAACCATACCCACAGAGATTGTTGGGTCTTCAAGTAATCCGGCACACTCAACGCTGAACACAAGGGGCTCGACACACCAAGTGAGGACGATGATGAACCCCACAAGCAGAGCACCGGGAAACAAAAGAATTTCCCACAAGAAGTCAAAACAGTAAACTTACTTCACGTGACAAAAGGGAAAAACAGAGTGGCACCTATAGAGATACGCGCCATACGGCCTATCCCAAAGGAGTCTCACCACTGGTTGTTAAAACCGATCACCTTCGACCATCAGGATTACTCTAGAAGTATCCGGAATGCAGGCTAGATTGCCTTGATATTAGATCCGATAATCGACGGACTCCACTATACACAAGTCCTGATGGACGGCGGCAGTGGTCTAAACCTGCTATATCAGGACACAATCCGCAAAATGGGGATGGACCCAACAAAAATTCGCCATAGCAACACTTCCTTTCAAGGAGTAACGCCAGGCCCAGATGCCTATTGTACGGGTTCTCTCCCGCTAGAAGTTGTGTTCGGCTCCCCCGATAACTTCTGCCGCGAAAAGCTAACCTTCCACATCGCCCCATTTTCAAGTAGCTATCAAGCACTACTGGGACGCGAAGCTTTCGCCCGCTTTAACGCAATACCACATTATGCATCTCTTACTCTTAAGATGCCCGGCCCACGAGGCATCATCTCACTAAAGGGAAATATCGAGTGTTCCTCGAGCGCGGAAGAATATGCGGCTGCCTTGACAGCCATACATTAAAGCAGCTTCACCAACAAAAGCATCTAATAGGTCATTAAGACCACGGACACGGCTAGGCGAGTCCGGAGCAAACATATAATTGATAAAGGTTTAGTAGCTGTACACCCCTACACAAGGGGCTCTGCGTATGTAAAATAAGCGAGAATAAGGCTCAATTTTACCCATCTTAAATTATACTTTGTTTATCTAGTACAGCGTACATTCCGCATGACTATTCTTTTTCTTTTCAGCTAAGTTGCTCTCTTTTACAGATGAACACCATGCTACGCCCGTCCAGGACATGGCACAACGGAGACACAGGCGCAGACGTGAAGCAGGGACCCGTCTCCAGGATTCTTTTTAGATTAAGACCCTGCGTAAACCTTTTTTTACTGTCTCTTGTTGATACACATCCCCCGGATTCTTAGTATAACCGAGGAGGAGGCTGGCGTCTTGGCATGTGGTGACGTCAGAATTTTGCACGTACCTGGACACAAGGGGCTTATTATCAAGGGCACTGCTCAACCCATTTTCATAAAGACCGAATACCTTAGGGAGTGTTCGGCATCGCGAGTTTGGCCTTATATGCATCAGCTCCGAATCATGTCTTTTGTCAAATGTTGGGTTTGCCCGGCTCCTGTGTTTTGCTGCCTTACGTTCCGTTCTATCGGCTAAGGCGGCACCAGGAGAACTACTGCGATTGTGCCCCGGTTCAGCCAGGCGAGCACCTCAGTAGAGAAAGCCAAAAACTGACTGTCATGATATAGCATGAGACTGGTCAACCACTCGATGACCTATCAGAATCTTCGGGATTCCTCCGCATTAACGAAGGGTCATTTCCCGGCCAGACACAAACGCGCCCCGAGTTCGGGCGAGCGTGGTGCCACCAGGGGCTATATAGTAGCCTCACTGTCAAACTCCTATGGCTAAGTGAAAGTGATAAAGCATTATAGTCCGATTGCCTAGTTCGCTGTGCTATCACCTCCTTTGTGGACCAAGACGTTGGATCAAGTGTGAAAATGCGCCTTCTGCGAACACCCCCGCATTATATGCGTGGGGGCTCAGACCGACGACTGCCATCTTTCAGATTATATATACATATATCTTAACGGCCGCACAGGAGGCATTATAATACTTGAAGGCACAAGTATAAAAAGGTTCTACAATTTATCAAAATATTGTTTTACAATAATACATGTTATTCGAACATGATATCCTTCGAGCACTGCGTCTCTATTAAACGAGCGCCCTGCAGAACTTCCTGAAAATAGTGCTCGGTAGGTACTCGGCTTCCGTCCGAGTCTTGGGATGCAGCAGTAGTGGCATCCATATCTGCCCAGTATGTCTTGACACGGGCAAGGGCCATCCGCGCACCCTCTATGCACGCTGACCTCTTTATCGCGTTGATATACGGCACTGCGCCAAGGAACTGCTGCACCAACCTAAAATAACTTTTCGGCTCTGGCCTTTCTGGCCACAGATGACCCACGACATATTTCAGCTCGGCCCATTCGGCCAAACGATCGGATAATGGAAGTGGACGCTCTGGATTGTGGAACTGCGACCAGAAAAGCTTTTCCACTTCGCGATCCTCTTGATCTCGGAAGTGTTCGGCCGCGTCCGCGGCACTCGCCGCCAAATCCAGATAAGTGTCCGCCGTACTCCACATCCGATCCAACGGTGCATATTTAGGATCCCCGAACTTCATCCGCAGCATAAAGGGCTTCCCAGCCGCAATATCTCCGGCTTGACGCAGCTCCTCCTTCATAGCTCTCATCGCAGAGTGAGCATCCTTGGCCGCTGTAGTGGCCGTCTCCAGGTTCGTCTGTTTCGCCTGATCTTCCTTTTCAAGAAGCTCGCAACGGTCAGCAGCACTCTTCAACTTCACAGCCATCTCGGCCATTTCCTCCTTGCTTCGGCAGTGAGCAGCCTGTTCGGCTTTCAGCTCTTCAATTGCCTTTATGGCAGCCGCATCACTTTTCCTGGCCTGCTCCTTGGCTCGGGCGAGTTCCGCCCGAAGGTTCTCCATGGCGGCGGCACCATCTGAATCAAGCGCACACATTGTAAGATACTGGCATTAAGCTCCTCTTACCAGGTGTCTTTGGAGAAATTACATACCTTGTGCCTCGTCAAGCCGCTTGGTGACAAGCGCCATGTCAGCATCTGCCATGTCAAGTTTCCGCTTTAGCTTGGCAAATTCATCAGTCCGGCTAGCCACCGGACACCTCGCCACCTACATGAGAAGGCGGCAAATTTATGACTGGGACTACGATCCTCCGTGTGTTTTCGTCTTCGACAACACACAGAGTCTCAGGGGCTACTATCTACACAGGGCGCATCTTATTTATGTGAAACTGTCAAAAGGTACATAACTTCGCGTACCTCAAAACCTGTTAGTAAACTCCTGACGGCCTCGTGAAACCCGCTCTCCGTGGTTGAAATCCTTTCAATCACCATACCCATCAACGTACAGTGCTCCTCTGAGATAGACGCTCGCCGTAGCAGATCCTTCGGTTCCTACGACCGTGCACCGGACGGTGCCCGACTCGTCCGATGGCCTTTTTCGAAGGCCGGAGACTGAGGGCTTCGGGGGGCCATAAGACTGCCTTCCGGCCCTGTCGGATTCGGAGAAACCCTCCGCGACGATACCTCAGGGTCGCCTGCCTCGCAAGGAGGTACGGCAGGGGGAGGTGTTCCGTTCTCCATCATCTCCGGAAGAAGATCCCCCGAAGATGAGCTCTGCTGAGAAGGGCTGAGATCCGAACTACAAGGTAAAATTTCGGTTATTTTCCTCAGAAATAAAATAGGGATTTCTCTCATTTTAAACCCCTGTCTCTACTTATGGCTCGGTGGAGGGCTGTTCCCCTTGAGGGCATAGCACGGCCGGGCTATCCCCCGGCACAGGACCCTCTGGCGAAGATTTCTTCCCCCGCTTTGAGAACATGGTCTCCGGGTCTTCAGAGGCGGTCTTCTTCTTCCCCTGAGTAGAGGAATTTTCAATTCCTCCTCTTCGGACAGCCTCCTTCGGGGAGGCAGCCGCTTCCTTGTCCTCTCCTTCGCTCTCTTCCGAAGGCACGATCTCCAGCATCCTGGTTAACACGGGATCCAGCGAGGTCTCAGGAAGGGGGGCCGGACACCTAATTAACTTTGCCTTTGCCACCCACTCATGTTTCAAAGACAGCTCTTTTAAGGGTGATGTTGTGATAAATGAACGGATGGTGTGTCCAGGAACAGGGCTACTTACTTGAGTATCTGGACGATTGTAGCTCAGTCATGCGTCCTCCGTAGAATCCGAACACACTACTTGTGGTCCGATGAACAATTTGTACATCTCCACGGGCGTCATGCCAAGAAAATGTTGGAGAGCTCGTGGTCCTTCCGGGTTGAACTCCCACAGGCGGAGGGGGCGACGTTTGCAAGGCAGAACTCGGCGAATTAGCATAACCTGCTTCACCACGACCAGACTAATGTCCCTCTCTAAGAGGTCTCGGATGCGGCCCTACAACAGGGGCACGTCCTTCACCGGCCCCCAGTCCAGCCCCTTATTGACCCATGACGCTAGTCGTGGTGGGGGACCCGAGCGGAAAGCAGGTGGCGCCACCCATTTGGTGCCATTGGGAGCCGTGATATAAAACCACTCTTGTTGCCATAAGCTGAACTCCTCTTGAAAAGAGCCCTTGGGCCACGGAGCGTCAGCGTTCTTGCTTATAACAGCGCCTCCGCACTCCACGCGTTGTCCCTCAATCATCTTCGCCTCTACTTTAAAGGTCTTAAGCCACAGTCCGATGTGAGGAGTAATACGGAGGAAGGCTTCGCACACGACAATGAATGATGAGATGTGGAGGATGGACTCCGGAGCTAAGTCGTGAAATTCCAGCCCATAATAAAACATGAGCCCCCTCCCGAAGGGATCCGTCGCGAAGCCTAGCCCTCAAAGGAAGTGAGACACGAACACCACGCTCTCACCAGGCTTGGGAGTGGGAATGACCTCCCTTGAGCAGGCAGCCTATGCAGGACTTTGCCAGTCAAGAACCTGGCTTCTCTCAGCTTTAGCACGTCCTCCTCCGTAACGGAGGAGGACATCCATCGGCCTCGAAGGTCAGAGCCGGACATCGTCAAAGTTCCGAAGCGCCTAAAAACTATGGCCTTGGGTGTTGGAACTCGAGGCAAGAGGCGGATTCGATTGAGGTCGAAAAAAGGAGTAAGACCTTGGTCTCTTTATAAGGGGTTGAATACCAAGAGTCCTCCCCGTGACCGTTTGGGACTAACCGTTGATTGCGAGATATACCAGCGGGCACGACTGGGTTACCCACGCCCGTATTGATGAGGATCCCGTAAATTAAGGGGACATGATCTCTGCTTCGACAAGACGTGCCAAGGAAACCGCCTCGCTAAACACGCTGAGGTGGGACAGTAAAACGATTCGAATAAAGGCTCGGCCATGGTGTGATGTCACACTACGGAATACGTCAGCAGATTAGATTTGTGTAAATACTATTCTCTCTATGGCAATATGTGGAACTTATTTTGCAGAGCCGGACACTGTCCTTGTGTTCAAAATCTTCTATGAAGTATTCGGAGGAGGAACCCGCCTTGCAATGCCGAAGACAATCTGCGCGCCGAACTCGTCGTCATTGAAGCCTGGTTCAGGGGCTACTGAGGGAGTCCTATATTAGGGGGTGTCCGTATAGCCGGACTATAACCTTTGGCCAGACTCTTGGACTATGAAGATACAAGATTGAAGACTTCGTCCCGTGTCCGGATGGGACTTTCCTTGGCGTGGAAGGCAAGCTTGGCAATACGGATATGTAGATTCCTCCCATTGTAACCGACTCTGTGTAACCCTATCCCTCTCCTGTGTCTATATAAACTGGAGAGTTTTAGTCCATAGGACGAACAACAATCATATCATAGGCTAGCTTCTAGGGTTTAGCCTCTATGATCTCGTGGTAGATCCACTCTTGTACTACCCATATCATCAACAAGCAGGAGTAGGGTTTTACCTCCATTGAGAGGGCCCGAACCTGGGTAAAAACATCGTGTCCCTTCTCTCTTGTTACCATCCGCCTAGACGCACAGTTCGGGACCCCCTACCCGAGATTCGCCGGTTTTGACACCGACAGCAGTGAATCACTATCCATGGCGTTCGGATCCTGCGAATACCCCGATGAGGATCGCTGGGAGCTGTCGTGGGCCGGACTGTAGCACGTGATTCAATGCATCAGAATTATGAAATAAGGGAGTCGGGCATATAAGGCGTCAGAGCCTTCGAATACTTACGATCCGGCCGGGGGCGTCTCCCTGGGGTGCCACTCCGAGCTGCAGTAGGTGTCCGGTGCGGTGTCGTCTGTGAGGGAGGCTCTTTCCCTCTTGGACGCTTCATCCTCCAGACACATGGAGGCAGCCCTTTTCTTCCTTCCCCTTGCAGTGGGGAGTTGCTTTCTTCCTCCTCCTCCTCCTTGTCGTCGGTGGCGGGTGAGGACTGGGTCTCGGCGTCTTCGGACGTCATGTCCGAAGTGCCCTTGTGACGGAGGCCACCTCTGGCCCCCTTGGCCTTCTTCTCTGGCGCCTGGTAGGGCGCCGGAACCAGCATCTTTGTCAGAAGAGGAATTGCTGGGTATTCAGGAAGCGGAGTCATACTCTTGATCAGCTCCATCTTCTTCGTCCAGCCCTGAAAAAGTAAAGACGAGGAAGCTTAGACATGCCCCTTGAGTACGTAAGTAAAGGATACACCTTGAAAACATGGGAAAACTTACCGGACTGGCAGGGTGGGTCAGGTTGTACCCACGATCTTCGGTCTCCTTCGGCCATGTCTTGTCGGCCTTAAAGAGCACCTTCCAAATACCTTCGTGTGTAACGCCGAATAAGTGTTGCAGGGTCTGGTGCTTGGCCGGATCGAATTCCCACAAATTGCAGGTCCGGCTTTGGCATGGAAGGATCTGGCGAAAGAGCATCACCTGGATCACATTGACAAGCTTGATGTTCTTGTCGACCATGCTCTTTATGTCCGTTTGTAGCGCTGTCAGCTTGTCCAACGAGGCCCAGTCTAGGCCCTTCTCTAGCCAGGAGGTGAGCCGCATTGGGGCCCAGGACATGAACTCGGGAGCCTCGGCCCAGGTGGTGTCGCGGGGCTCTGTGACATAGAACCACTATTTTTTCCACCCTTTAATAGTCTCCACGGAAGTACCTTTTGGCCATATGACGTTGGGCATCTTGCTCACGATGGCGCCTCCGCACTCTGCGTGCTGGCCGTCCACCACATTCGGCTTCACATTGAAGATCTTCAGCTACAATCTGAAGTGGGGGGGAGATGCGGAGGAAGGCCTCGCACACGACAATAAATGCCGAGATGTTGAGGAAGGAGTTGGGGGCCAGATAGTGGAAATTCACCCCATAGTAGAACATAAGTCCGCGGACGAATGGGTGGAGGGGAAATCCCAGCCCGCGGACGAAGTGGGGGATGAACACTACCCTCTCATGGGGCTCCGGGGTAGGGATGATCTGTCCCTCGGTCGGAAGCCGGTGGGCGACCTCCTTGGCCAAATATCCGGCCTCCTAGAGCTGGGTGATGTCCTTCTCCTTGACGGAGGAGACCATCCACTTGCCATGCGCTCCGGATCCGGACATAATCGGAGTGCTTTCTTGAGGCGGAAGAGATGAGGACTTGGGTGCTGGAGCTCGAGAATGGGTGGGCAGAGAGTGAGAAGGCGTGGGTGAAAGGGGGTGAATGCTTATCTCCTTATAAAGGCGGCGAATATCAAGCGCCTCTGAGGGAGTCTTGGATTAAGGGGTCCTCGGGCGTCCGACCTGTTATCCATGGGCCGGAATGATGGGCTGTGAAGACATGAAGGCTGAAGACTATACCCGTGTCCGGATTGGACTCTCCTTGGCGTGGAAGGCAAGCTTGGCGAACAAACTATGAAGATTCCTTCTTATGTAACCGACTCCATGTAACCCTAGATCCCCCCAGTGTCTATATAAACCGGAGGGGATAGTCCGGAAAGGATATACTCATTACCATAGTCATACAGGCTAGACTTCTAGGGTTTAGCCATTACGATCTCGTGGTAGATGAACTCTTGTAATACTCATATTCATCAAGATGAATCAAGCAGGAAGTAGGGTATTACCTCCATAGAGAGGGCCGGAACCTGGGTAAACATCGTGTCCCCCGTCTCCTGTTACCATCGACCTTAGACGCATAGTTCGGGACCCCCTACCCGAGATCCGCCGGTTTTGACACCGACATTGGTGCTTTCATTGAGATTTCCACTGTGCCGTCAACGAGAGGTTCGGTGGCCCCTCCAATCATCGATAGTGACGCTGTCCAAGGAGAAACCTTCCTCCTCGGACAGATTTTTGTGTTCGGCGGCTTCGTACTGCGGGCCAACTCGCTTGGCCATCTGGAGCAGATCGATAGCTACGCCCCTGGACATCAGGTCAAATTCGGAAGCTTGAACTACTTTGCGGACATCTGTGGAGACTTGATCTTCGACGGATTCGAGACCGCGGCGATCGCTCCCCCTCGCTCCGATAAACATGACTCAAATCTGTCATCAGATCACGTCCAGGAGATGGTTCCTATTGCTGTAACGGCCTTAGAGCTGGAACAGATCGCGCCACCCGAGGCCACAGTGTCCGCGGCGTTGGAGCCGCACACAGACTCAACACCTTGCAATATTCGCGTCAGTGGAACTCCGGACTCGTCTCCGGTCATAAGTTCCGAACCACGGACGCCTGCGGACACCGAGCTGGATTGGTTATCGATTTTTGGATTCAGCACCGCAAACATCTTCCAGCACTCACCTTTGGACGATGTGCTAAATTCTTTAAAGAACCTGCCCTTGGCAGGGGACTCTCAGCCGAACTATGTCCGGTTTGAACTAGGGGCTAACGACGGAGAATTTTCCTTCCCACCCGCCACCCATTTCATAGCCACTGTGGAGGACTTAACCGACGTACTTGATTATGGCTCCGAAGGCATCGACGTTATGGACGATGATGCTGATAAGGAGCAGGGCCAAGACCTGCCATTCAGTGGACGTTGGACGACCACCTCTTCATACGATGTGTACATGGTTGATACACCCAAAGAATCTAGCGGCAATGACAAAGAAGACCCAGATGCGAATAAACCTTCTGAGACACAGTCCAAGCGCCGGCATCCTAAATGCCGTTCTAAGTCACGTCGCTCAAAGCACGACAACACTGGTACTGGAGAAAATAGTACTCCGGACGACGCCGAAAACAACGAAGACCCTGTTGGAATAGCATCCGAACATGAGGAACAAGACAACGAGCAAGCTAACCCTGATAAACAGGCCATGCCCAGTGACACGGATGATGATAGTTATCGTCCACCCTCCGAGGATGAGGAGAGCCGACAACATGGACTTCATCGTGCCTGAGGCACCCCTCGAGCAGGAGCGCTTTAAGCGCCGGCTAATAGCCACTGCAAGAAGCGTGAAGAAGAAGAAGCAGCAGCTCCAGGCTGATCAAGACCTGCTCATTGACAGATGGACTGACGCCCTGGCAGCCGAAGAATACGACCTCAAGCGCCCAGCCAAGAGCTACCCGAAACAGAGACTGCTACCCCAGTTCAATGAGGAGGCGCCGGAGCCCATATCTCCCTCGCGCAATGTGGAGCGACCACCACGCGGTCATGACAGTGCGGCGGACCGACGGCCCCGTGGTCGGGACAAAGTGGCAACTCAGGCTGAACAACAGCCGCCCCACCACGCAAAAGCAGAGACAAAACAACTCGGGATTATACATACGACCTTCGGCAAGACCTGGACAAGAGAGCAGGACACACCAGATCAAT
The DNA here is from genome assembly GCF_002162155.2 of Triticum dicoccoides. NCBI lineage: Eukaryota > Viridiplantae > Streptophyta > Magnoliopsida > Poales > Poaceae > Triticum > Triticum dicoccoides. Next base: position 51,942,914 of record NC_041382.1, read on the forward strand.
CTACGGATCGCGAGGACGTTCTTTGACTCGCGACGACGGCTACCTATTCGGACGTGACAAACCCAGTCATGCCCGGGCCGACAACCGCAGGCGGACTCCATCGAAGGTGCGCCGCGACGCGGCCCGATATAGAGGCGCCGCACACCCTCTTTGCTTCACGGATGAAGTAATGAATCATGAATTCCCCGAGGGGTTCAAACCCGTCAATATTGAATCATACGACAGAACAACCGATCCCGCAGTATGGATCGAGGACTTTATTCTCCACATCCACATGGCCCGTGAAGACGACCTCCACGCCATCAAATACCTCCCACTAAAGCTCAAAGGACCAGCTCGACACTAGTTAAATATCCTGCCTGAAAATTCCATCGGCAGCTGGGAGGATTTGGAAGAAGCCTTCCTTGACAACTTCCAAGGTACATATGTCCGGCCGCCTGATGCCGATGACTTAAGCCACATAGTTCAACAACCTGGAGAATCCGCCAGAAAATTCTGGACTAGATTCCTAACCAAAAAGAACCAGATTGTTGACTATCCGAATGCCGAAGCCCTAGCGGCCTTTAAACACAACATCCATGATGAATGGCTAGCACACCACCTTGGCCAAGAAAAGCCGAAGTCTATGGCAGCCCTTACGGCACTCATGACCCACTTTTGCGCGGGTGAGGATAGCTGGCTGGCCCGCAGCAAAGCCACAGCCAGCGACGCAGGCCCCAACAAGGCCAAAAATAGCACCAGCAAGCTCCGGCGCAATAGACACAAACGCTGAAGCAATGGCGATAACACCGCTGACACTATGGTTCACGCTGGATTCGGTGGCTCCAAGTCCGGTCAGCGAAAGAAGCCCTACAAAAGGAACAGCGAGGGACCATCGAGCTTGGACCGCATACTTGACCGTCCGTGCCAGATACACGGCACCCCAGATAAACAAGCCAATCATGCCAACAGGGATTGTTGGGTTTTCAAACAGGCCGACAAGTTAAATGCCGAGAATAAGGAAAAGGGATCACAAAGTGAGGACGACGACGAAGAGCCCCGTAGGCAGAACACTGGGGGCAGAAGAAATTTCCCCCTCAAGTCAAAACAGTGAACATGATATATGCTACACACATCCCCAAAAGGGAGCGCAAGCCCGCACTCAGGGATGTCTATGCGGTAGAGCCGGTCGCCCCAAAATTCAATCCATGGTCGTCATTCCCGATCACCTTTGATCGTCGAGATCAACCAACTAGTATCCGTCATGGCGGTTCGGCAACATTGGTCCTCAACCCAATCATCGACGGATTTCACCTGACACGAGTCCTAATGGACGGTGGTAGCAGCCTCAACCTGCTCTATCAGGATACAATACATAAAATGGGCATTAATCCCTCATGAATCAAGCCCACGAAAACTACCTTTAAGGATTAAATACCAGGCATAGAGGCCCGTTGTACGGGCTCAATCATGTTGGAGGTGGTCTTTGGCTCCCAGGATAACTTCCGAAGCGAAGAGCTAATCTTCGATATCGTCCCCTTCCGCAGCGGCTACCATGCACTGCTCGGACGAACTGTGTCTGCTAGATTCTACGCGGTGCCACACTATGCTTATCTCAAGCTCAAGATGCCTGGTCCACGCGGTGTCATAACAGTCAACGGAAACACGGAGCGCTCCCTCTGAACAGAGGAGCACACCGCCGCCCTAGCAGCAGAGGTACAGATTGGCCTTCTCAAGCAGCACCATATTCCGGCTGCTGAGCCCCTGGACACCATTAAGAGGGTCCGGACTACACTCCAACAAGACGACGCGGCTCAACAAGAGCTCTATTAGCAATTTGGCCTCCATCCCAGTCCCGATGAGGTAGTGGCATTCGTACCACGCGTACATAATTACGCACTCAAAATTCCATGGGCATCGACGGAGGCACAGGCTAGCCTGGGATCTACAGTTCGGCTAGACCAATCTCGGACTCACATATAACTTCAATATTTCCTTTTCCCTTTTTTCAGGTTTATTTTATGTGGGCCTCCTTTGATGGCCTGATTACTGGTCCCGTCAAAGGATAAATACATCGGATTGGCACGGAGCACAAGCGTACAAGGGAAGCTCTAGAGGTCAATTCAATGATTACTCTACCCGTTTTCAGGACCCACACGTAGCTCGCCTTTGGTTGTGGCATGTCAAATAGCCGGTTGCTTATTGCATTATTTTGTATCAATGTGCTTTGATGCATTAATCCAACCATAATGGAAACAGTTCATGGTCCAAGTTCAAGGGCCCCAGATACTATCTCTGTTCTCCTTCTATTTTCCTCTAATTATTTATTTTCTAGCACCCGTACACTCTGGTACGGTTCATATTTTCCAGGGGCTCCTCATCGCCCCATAACACGGCAACAAAGTCTGAACACTCCTTATGGATAAGTTCGGCACCCCGAATTTAGCATTATATGCATTGGCTCCGAATCATGTCTTTGGTCAATAGTTGGGTTGCCCGGCTCCTGTTCTTGCTACCCTATGTTTTGCTACATTGGCTAGGGTAGTAAAGGGAGAACTACTGCGATTGTGCCCTGGGTTACCCAGATGAGCACCTCAGTAGAGAAAGCCGAAAACTAACTGTCATGATGTGGCGAGAGCCGGCCAACTGTTCGAGGGGTTGAAAATCGCTGGAGAATTTTTCCGCATGTACGCGAAGGATTGGTACTTCCCGATCAGATGCCGACAACACTCTGGTTCAAACCAGGGGCTGCGCCCATGCTTTATTATAAAAATCCTATGGCTAAGTGAGGGCGTTTAAGCCACATAGTCTGATTGCCTTGTTCGTTGCGCTAAACAACTCCTTCAAGGACCATGTAATTGGATCAAGATTGTTTAGATTCCATCCCGAACACCTCCGTACTACCTACGTGAGGGCAGAAGCCGACGACTGGCCAACCCTCAGATTGCATACAACATGGCCGCACAGGAGGAAACAATTAAAGCATAACAAACATTCTATTACAAACAACTTTGTTTTCATAATACAAGGCAAAGGCAACATGAATACATTTATTCAAACACGATGTCCCGCGAACATTGTGCTGCCACAAGGGAGACCCCTCTAGGACATCCGCAAAATATCATTCGGGTGTGCGGTGCTCCTTGCCCTCTGGTGGCCCTCTGGTCACCTCGACGGCGTCCATCTTCGCCCACCACATCTTGCAACGGGCGAAGGCCATGAGCACACCTTCAATATAAGCCAAGCGCTTGACGACATCTAGCCGAGAACAGGCGTTCACCATCCGCCTCACGAGTCAGAAGTAGCTTCTAGGCATAGCTTCGGCTGGCCATAGCCGGATTATCAAATCTTTCATGGCTAGTTCAGCCACTCTATGCAGCTCCACCAGCTGTTTCAGCTGATCGGTGAAGGACACGGGATGCTCTGGCGCCGCATATTGCGACCAGAATAGCTCCTCCGTAGAGCCCCCTCCTCCGGCTCGGTAGAACCCCGTGGCGTCGGATACACTACATGGTAGATCTGCAAAGGCCCCTGGGAACTCTGAGTCCGGGTTAGTAAAAGGTACTGCTTCTCCGCATACTTGCTTTGCATCTTAAATGCCTTACCCGCCGGGCGTCCTGGATCTCCTAGAGGGTGGCCTGGGCCTCATTCCGAGAAGCCTTCGCACTCTGACGAGCCTTGGTGAGTTCGGTCCCTTGAACCGACGCATCATGCTCCAAGGCCTCACACTTCTTCACCGCATCCTGGAGCTCCTGCTGGACTTCTTTGACCCGGGCCTTGAGCTTCTTACGGGCGGCTTGCTGCTGGACAGCCTTCTCCTCGGCTTCGCCCAGGGCCTTCTTCAGGGCCTCGACCTCGGTCACGGTTCCTACATATATTACGACACAACGGTCAGTATACACCGTTCATTTTTACCTAAATATACAACAAGTCATTACTCACCTTGCGTCTCCTAGAGGTGAATCTTCACCTCGCCGAGCTCGTTCTCGGTCCACTCCAGCCTCTGCTTCAGTTCAAAGACTTCGGCAGCATGCGAGGTCGCGGCCAACAATGACGCCTGCTTATCCATACATATTAAGTTAGTCTCCTATAACAAAGGATTGATCCTCTGTCCGGTTCTTCTTGTCTAACACCGGACAGCGTCTCAGGGGCTACTGTCTACATGGGGTTTTTCTCTTTCTACGTCAATTACCTCAAAACCTATCAAAAAGTTGCTGCAGGCTTCGTTTAGTCCACTCTTGGCGGACCGAACCTTCTCGATCACCGCACCCATAAGGACACGGTGCTCGTCCACAATGGAGGCGCCTTGTAGCGCCTCCATCAGGTTATCTGGTGCCCCTGGTTGGACAGGGGCCATCGGTGGAATCAGCGCACCCCCCTCCTTTGAAGGGGGCTGCTCGCCCGACTCTGGAGCCATATGGGTCTCCGGAATCGTATTCGGTTGAGGGCCGAACTGAATATGACCCTCTTCGCCAGCCTCCATGGGGATCTGCTCCTCCATGTGTCCGGCAGCGGAGGCCTCGCCTTGTGGCGCTTCCTGGACAACGTCCTGGGCTCCCCCCGGTTCAGAGCAGTCCTCCGGGATAACACTTTGGTGTCGTCCCTGGCCCCGGGGGAATAAGCGGGTGGTGGCGACATGCTGGCCATTTCCGCCGGATCCAACGAACCTCCAGATGAGGACCGTTGGATGCTGTCAAGAGCCGGACTACAATAGTATAATTAACCATATCAAGATGATAAAGAAACAAGGCCGGATATACGGTCATGTGCGAGTCATGATACTTACAATGCGGCCCGGGGCTTAGTGCGGGGGCGTTGTTCCGGATTGCTGTCAACGTCCCATGCAGTGTTGACCATTGGGACGCCCTTTCCCTTCTTGGGCGTTTCCGCCTCCAGATGCGCGGAAGCCGCCCTCTTCTTCTTTCTCTCCTCTGGGGGAGGGTTGTTCTCCTCCTCCTCCTCCTCCTCTTCCTCGTCGTCGTCTGCCTCAGAAACGGAGGAATGGGTCTCTTCATCTCCGAACGTCACGTTCGAAGTACCCCTACGGCGGGGGCCTCTTTTGGCCCCCTTGGCCTTCTTCTTGGCCTTCTTCTCCGACGCTTTGTAGGGCGCCGGCACCAGCATCTTCACTAAACGCGGGATGACTTGTTCTTCAGGTAGCGGAGCCGGACACTTGATCAGCTTCGCCCTTTCCATCCAGTCCTAAAGAAACAATTGTAAAAACTCAGACATCATCCTTGAAACAAACAAGTAGGGGATACGTTAGAAATAACATACCTCGCTAGCAAGGTGCTTAATACCGTGTCCATGGTCTGAGTCTGTGGCCGGTGGTTTCTCGTTGCCTTAAAGAGCAACTTCCAGGCACCTTCGTGAGTAGTCTCGAAGAGCCTCACCAGGGTCTGGTGCTTCTCCGGATTAAACACCCACCCACAAAGGGCGGCTTCAGCGCTGGCACGGGAGAATCCGGCGAACTAGCATCACCTGGATGACGTCAACAAGCTTGACGTTCTTGGTCACCATGCTTTGAACACGCGTCTGTAGCGCTATCAGCTCATCGGGTGAACACCAGTCCAGACTCTTCTCGACCCAGGAGGTGAGTCACATGGGAGCACCAGAGCGGAATTCGGCAGCCGCGGCCCAGGTGGTGCCGCGGGGTTCTGTGATGTAGAACCACTGTTTCTGCCACTCCTTTACCGTGTCCACAAAAGTGCCTTTGGGCCAGGAGACGTTGGACAGCTTGCTCACCATGGCTCCTCCGCACTCCGCGTGCTGGCCATCCACCACCTTCGGCTTCACTTTGAATACCTTGAGCCACAACCCGAAGTGGGGTTGGATGCAGAGGAAGGCCTCACACACAACGATAAACACCGAGATGTTGAGGAAGGAATTCGGGGACAGATCGTGGAAATCTATCCCGTAATAATACACCAGCCCGCGGACAAAAGGGTGGAGTGGAAACCCTAGCTCGTGGAAGAAATGGGGGATGAATACCACCCTCTCATTGGGCTTCGGCGTAGGGACGACTTGCCCCTCAGCCGGTAGACGGTGGGCATTTCCTTCGCCAAGTATCCGGCCGCCCAAAGCTCAGTAATGTCCTCCTCCTTGACGGAGGAGACCATCCACTTGCCCAGACCTCCGGATCCGGACATGGTTGAGTGCTAGCTCGAGTGGAAAGGAGATGAGAACTTGGGCGATGGAGCTCGAGATTTGAAGGGCGGAGATAGAGAGAAGGCATGGGGAGGAAGAGGGAATCCTTATCCCCTTATAAAGGCAGCGAATATTAAACGCCTCCCTAGTCGCCTATTCCCAAGGGCTGTGTAAACGGCACGGTTGGGTTACCCATGCCCGTATTGATGAGAATCCCCTAATAAGGGGACACGATCTCTGCTTTGACAAGATGTACCAATGGCAACTGCGTCTCGAAACATGGAACGACGAACACAAAATGGTCCAAAATTATGACCAGGATGACGTAATGTCATGTTGTAAAATGCTGTTAGCCGATTGGACTCATGCGAGTATTATATTCTCTCTGCGGTTGTGTGTGCTACGTGTTACAAGTCCGGATACTATCATCATGTCCGAAGACTATCTTGGAGTTCGGAGAAAAGGGAACCCGCCTTGCAATGCCGAAGACAATCTGCGCACCGGACTCCTCGTCATTGAAGCCAGGTTAAGGGGCTACTGAGGGAGTCCTGGATTAAGGGGTCCTCGGACGTCCGACCTGTTATCCATGGGCCGGACTGATGGGCTGTGAAGACATGAAGGCCAAAGACTGTACCCATGTCCGGATTGGACTCTCTTGGCGTGGAAGGCAAGCTTGGCGACCAAACTATGAAGATTCCTTCTTATGTAACCGACTCCATGTAACCCTAGATCCCCCCGGTGTCTATATAAACCGGAGGGGATAGTCCGGAAAGGATATACTCATTACCATAGTCATACAGGCTAGACTTCTAGGGTTTAGCCATTACGATCTCGTGGTAGATGAACTCTTGTAATACTCATATTCATCAAGATCAATCAAGCAGGAAGTAGAGTATTACCTCCATACAGAGGGCCCGAACCTGGGTAAACATCGTGTTCCCCGTCTCCTATTACTATCGACCTTAGACGCACAGTTCGGGACCCCCTACCCGAGATCCGCCGATATTGACACCGACAGCCTCCCCACTCGCCTTAAAACTCGCCTGTTTCCCAAGGGCCACGCAGACGGCGCGGTTGGATTACCCACGCCCGTATTGATAAGAATCCCGCAATAAGGGTACATGATCTATACTTTGACAAGACGTGCCAATGGAACCGCATCTCAAAACATGGAGCAGCAGGCCGAAAAACGGTTCAAAATAATGATCGGGTGTTGACGTGGCATCGCGCTACAAAAAGTTGTCAGTAGATTGGACTCGTGGAATATTATACTCTCTGCGGTTGTGTGTGGTACTTGTTTTGCAGAGCTAAACGCATTCTTTATGTTCAAAGGTTGTTTTGGGGTATTCGGAGGAGGAACCCGCCTAGCAATGCCGAAGACAATCTGCGCGTCGGACACCTCAACATTGAAGCCTGGTTCAGGGGCTACTGAGGGAGTCCTGGACTAAGGGGTCCTCGGCCGTCCGACCTGTTTGACATGGGCCGGACTGATGGGATGTGAAGATACAAGACCAAAGACTCTCACTCGTGTCCGGATGGGACTCTCCTTGACGGGGAAGGCAAGCTTGGCGTCCGGATATGAAGATTCCTTTCTCTATAACCGACTTTGTATAGTCCCCTCCGGTGTCTATATAAACCGGAGGGTTTAGTCCATAGGGACAATGATAATCATATAGGCTAGACTTCTAGGGTTTTAGCCATTACGATCTCGTGGTAGATCAAATCTTGTAATACTCATATTCATCAAGATCAATAAAGCAGGAAGTAGGGTATTACCTCCATAGAGAGGGCCCGAACCTGGGTAAACATCGTGTCCCCTGTCTCCTGTTACCATCGACCTTAGACGCACAGTTCGGGACCCCCTACCCGAGATCCGCCGGTTTTGACACCGACATTGGTGCTTTCATTGAGAGTTCCGCTGCATTGTCTTCAAGAGGTTTGATGGCCCCGTCAATCATTTAAAACAATGCTGGCCAAGGGGAAGTTTTTCTCCCCGGACAGATCTTCCTATTCAGCGGCTTCGCACTACGGGCCAACTCGCTTGGCCATCTAGAGCAGATCGACAACTACGCCCCTGGCCATCAAGTCAGGTCTGGAAGCTTGAACTACATTGCTGATACCCGCAGAGACTTGATCTTCGATGGATTCGAGCCCATGGCAGCCGCTCCCTGCCACCGTGATGAGCATGACCTAAATCTGTCATCGGACCATACCCAGGAGATAGCACCTCTAAGTGCTCCGGCCCTTGATCCTGAGCAGATTGTGCCATCCGAGGACGGGAAGCTCAACCCCGCCTCAGGAGCCGCAGACTCAGCAGCACTGGAGCCGCTCACAGATCCAACCTCGAGCATGACCTGCGTCACTGGAACCTCAGATTCGTCTCCGGCCACAGGTTCTGAACCATGCGAGCCTGCGTCCGTCGAGCCCGATCAGGCGTCGGTTGTCAAATTTAGCGCCACGGACATCTTCCGACACTCACCTTTAGGCGATGTGCTGAACTCATTAAAAACCCTCTCCTTAGTAGGGGACTCGCAGCTGAATTATATCCGGTTCGAACTTGGTTTTACTGCCAAGACACTTCTCCTGAAGGGGAAAATCCTTTGTCGGGTTATTGTGCCAGCCGGCTTAGCAACAGACATCCACTTCTAGATCGTATTAGCAAAGCCGAATGGAAAAAATACGTGCCAGTATTTTCAAAGATCCATGCCTTGAGGCTAACGGTTTAACTGGAATTGATCTAGTGCGTTGCTGGGTCGCCTAGAGAATATTGCCCTTAAGCCGCCGTCCCGGCTTGATGTATGAATACACTGGCGAGTTAACAGATCCTCAACGCCACTGCTGAATTGAATTAACTAAGGAAGACATCAACAACATGACCAAGTCTCTGCTAAATGAGAGCTTGGAAGATTGTAGCAAAGTTGGATCGAGTCCTTTCTATACCCTGAACAAACCGCCAGCTATAAGCTTTTATCCAAATTTTCATTTGAACCATACTTTAATTTATACTACCTTTTCATACTCACTCAATTCTTGTAGGCTGATTCACCTTTCTGGACCAATAAGCTGTTGGATAAGCCGGTCAAGAAGACCCAGACAAAGAGCAAGGCCGTCAAAAAGCCTGCTAAGAAGAAGACCAACCCCGCCAAGTTATTTGACTTGGACGATAATGATGATGATGAGTGGGAGGTAACACTTGACTGCCTTGGCTCATTCTTTATACACCTTATTGATAATGATTACTATCAGGATGATGCGGAGGCCAGCCATGCAGATGGTGAAGAGGTAACTATTCTTTCCTCCGGCTCTGACCCTCTGCCAACACAGAAAACCCGACAAGCAAGCCGGAAAGTAAGATTTTCTCACCCTTTAACTTACTTGGATCCCAACTTTATTTTGAAGAAACAACAACATGAAGCCCTCCGCATGACCCAGAATAGTGGTGGCGGAATCCTTTCCTCTGGCTTACCAAACGCCCCAGCGCCTCGCAAGCGTCGACTGGAAGTCTCTTTCAACTTAGCTTATCCCAAGGTGGGTCTCTTTCGACAACCTCTTAACTCGTCTGATTCAAATTATCAGGGAACATCTCATTACTCCTCCGGCGACTCAACTGGGACTCAAATCCCAACTTTCAAGACCGTGCCTGGGTAAGAATATTAAAATTCTCCAGTTTAAATCATGCTTTTACTTGTCATATTAACTGTGTCTTGTGCTTCCTTCTCAGTGGCGTGGCAAAGCCTAGCAAGAAACAGAAGATTGACAAACCGACTGAAGATCCCAAGACCGTTGAACCGGAACCACATGCCACTACTAGGACCTTGCAGCAAGAGTCTGAAGCTGTTATGGATGACCCTCCTCTAGAGGACCACCCCGTTGGTTTAGACGCCATGGACCTTGATCTAGGAACTGATAAACCACCCAGTCCTGCCCAGCCGGCCTATGCATGTGATGATGTAATTATCACTGGGACAGGTTACTAGGGCTAATTCCTATTGCCTTGTCCAAACACAACGCTAAAGAGGAGTTCTCTGTTGTTGACAAAGGCAAATGGAAGGTTGATTTTGAAGTCTATTCTCAATTTAGTGCGAGATTCACTCTAGTTATTTGAACCCCCTTCACACCAGTCGTGACTTTGAGGCCGGCTTGGTCAACTTTGATGAAGGAGCGCTTTGAGGTAATCCAGTTCAGTCCTTTGCATAATGTATCTCTATCAGCCGCCAAGTCTATAGAATATGATATAATTGAATATACTATAGACTTTTAGATAGCCATAAATAGATGGATATCAGAACCAGTAGCCCGCAAGGGCCGGCTTAAATTTATCAAGTTAAGCCGGGACATCAAGTACTCAACTTTTCATCTATAGGCCCCAAGGGCCGGCTTAATCTTATTAAATTATGCCGGGACTTCAATTACTAGTATTCAACTTTGCATCTATAGCCCCCAAGGGCCGGTTTAATTTGTATAAATAAACCGGGACTTATCAACATGGCTGGAAATTATATCCAAATATATCACCTGTATAACCGGATCATATCATTTGCCCGGGTCATCAAACAAACTTTTCTTTGAAAAGAGCAATTGGAATTAGCCCCCAAGTGCCAAGGAAAATACTTGTATTGTGCTTGGGACTTTAAAAATAATCATGATCATAATATCTTCCATGTTGTTCATGTCGCAGGCTGAACTAACTGAAAAAATATCCCAAGTCAACGATCTGAGGGCCAACATTAAATCTCAACAATCCAAGACGTCCAAGGCCAAGTCAGAGCTGAAGACTGCATTCGAGAATATTGAACAATTGAAACCAAACTTCAGCACTGATAGAAATGGCTAGGAGACTGAAAGGGCGGCTGTATTAAAAAGAGCAGAGGATGTCGAGGCAGCCTTAAACCGATGACTGACGAGTTGTCCGATTTAAGGCATCAGATCAATAGCGTGACATCAGCCATCTTCGGTAAGTAAAACACATGAGCCCTTTGCACCAACAGGCATATCATAATCATCTGCCAGTTTATGAATAATTTTACTGATGTAGGATCCCGAAGCGTCAAGTTGGGCCCAGACATGCGCATCAAGCTTAAAGCTGTCTACACTGTTGTTGAACAGCTATACACTGGCGCTCAACGGACCATTGTTGCTGCTATTCACAAGAAACATCCGCCCACTCTCATCAAGGACACATTGGAAAAGATATCAGTGCTGCCACAAAGGATCGATGAGCTAAAACGAGCATCTGCCAGAGCCGGCGCCCTAACCGTCTTAAGCCGGGCAAAGGCGTGGCAAGTCGATCTTGATCCCAAAGACTTGGCCAATGGTTGCCCGAGTGTGAAAGAAGACGGGTCACCCTTCAGTGCCGATGACTTTGCAGAAATAGCTAGAGCAATGCGTCCTTTAGCAACCAAGCTGGCCGAAGAGACCAACCTATCCCAATACCAGGCGGCCTATGATGCTGAGAACAAGAAGATGAAGGCGCCGGTTCATCAAGAGGTGGATCTCATCCCACCGACGCATAAGCACACCTTCGCTCCTGACATTGATCCATCAAATCTTATTGATGATGAACCCGTGTTCAAAGCTTTGACTGGTATCAACTGGACTATGCCTGACTTCTAGCGAATGGATAACCAAGGAGACGAAGAAGAAGCGCAGGATGACCCGGAGGCTGCAACTCGTCAAGACTAAAAAGTCTTAATTCATGAGCCGGCTTACCAGACATAGCATATGGATGCTATATTTCAAAACACTTATCCTTTTTGGGCCATCGGTTGCCTTGTAGTAGGCTAGTTAAAACAATGCTATGTCGTGCCATCGTGCATGCTTTATCTGCATAACACTGCTGATCCATCATTTGAAGATCTGCCACTTATGCTTATTATACAATCGAATATGCAGACCATACTTATCATTATTTCCTGCATATCAACATAGAACAGGTGCCCTGGCGGTTTACCCCAGGGCGGGTCATAATACCCATATAAAAGCCACTGATGACTAAATAGTTCCTAACCAGGGCCTGTATATAAAAAACTCATATAATCATAACAAAATAAATATCATACCTGTGATATTTATTCAAACTGTCAGCTTATCATGCATCGTGCAGTAAGGGTCACAGCCCAAAGATTGAGAGAACAACGCTCTATGCAATTTATTCATACTGCCGGCTTACAACACCATAGGCAGCAAGGGGCAATCCCCAAAACATAGAGCCAGAATGCCAAGCACATAATCATCATATACTGATGACTTAAAGTCCAAAGCCAGGCCGGGTTAATAAAACTCCAGATAGATTCATATATGAACCACAAGGCAACGCGGCCTTAATGAATTTTTAGCCATGTAACAATACGACAACAAAAAGATGAGTCTAAAAAATATTTAAACCAAAATAAACTAGGAAAAATAAGGCATTCATAGGCTGCCAAGCCTCAAAATCAAGTGCTATTCAAGGGCCACACAGCCACTGAGTTAAACCTTTATTCAAACCCGTAAGCCGGACCTCACATGACCAATCACCGTTTTAACCTTGATAAATTCAGGGCTTGAAAAGATTGATTGTCAAGAGTATGGTGAGTCATTCCAGGATTACCTGGTCAGAGTGGCAAGCAAACAAAGGCAGGATAACCCGGATTTTTGGTGAATATACCCGGCGTCCAAGCCTATTAGAAGGGACAACAAAGCTTTGTTCATTAAGAAAGAGCCCTCAAGTAATATTTCATTCCGTGCACATAAGCCGAATCAATAGGGTAGTCATAGCTATGCTCAATAAGTAGGAAGCCCCCAAGTATTTGATTATCATGGCGTACAAGCTGGATCAAGAGGGTAGTCATAGCTATGCTCAATAAGCAGGAAGCCCCCATGTGATCATATGAAGTGACAATAAGGACTCATATTCTCAAAAATGAAACGACAGAGGCCCTGAATTTCCAGGGATGCCGACTTTATTATATTCATCATAATATATACATTAAAAAAGTATGTACATCACAAGAGCCAGTGGCTCAGGTGTAATAAGGCCGAAGATGAGCAATATTCCACGGCTGGTGGGTCTCCCCCTCCGTCGTGCGTGAGTCCTTGTGGTCTTAAACATCGATAAGGTAGTATGACCCGTTGTTCAGATTTTCGCTGACCACAAAGGGCCCTTCCCAAGGTGGGGATAACTTGTGCATGTTAGTTTGATCCTGGATGAGCCGGAGCACCAAATCGCCTTCTTGGAAGGTCCTGGTTTTAACCCGGCGACTATGATAACGACGCAGATCTTGCTGCTAAATCGTCGAACGAGCCGCCGCACGGCCACGCTACTAATCTAATAGGTTAGAAGCATCCTGACGTGCTTTTTCATTATCAGCTTCAACATAAGCCGCCACACGAGGCGAATCATGACGGATGTCACTAGGGAGAACCGCCTCTGCTCCGTAAACCGTGAAGAAAGGCGTGTAACCCGTAGATCTGTTGGGGGTAGTATTGATGCTCCATAACACCGAAGGCAATTCCTCCACGCAACAACCCGTCATCCTCTACAAAGGGACCATAAGCCGGGGCTTGATGCCTCTCAAAATTTCTTGATTGGCTCTTTCAGCTTGGCCATTGGACAGGGGGTGAGCCACAGCTGACACATCAAGACGAATATGTTCACGTTGACATAATTCTTTCATAGCACCTTTGGATAGGTTAGTGGCATTATCAGTTATGCTCCTGTGTGGAAAGCCAAACCGAAAAATCACCTTTTTGATGAACTGAACCGTTGTTGCCGCATCACACTTACTGACCCGCTCTGCCTCAACCCACTTTGTGAATTTGTCAACTGCCACCAAAAGGTGGGTCTTGTTTTCTTTGGACCTTTTGAAAGGCCCGACCATATCCAGCCCCCAGAATGCAAACGGTCAAGTAATTGGAATCATCCTCAATTCTTGAGCCAGTACATGAGCTCGTCTTGAAATTTTTTGACAACCATCACATTTACTGACCAAATCCTCTGCATCCGCATGAGCCGTCAGCCAATAAAACCCATGATGGAAAGCCTTGTCTATGAGAGACTTAGAGCCGGCATGATGACCACAATCTCCTTCATGAATCTCTCATAGAATCTCACAGCCTTCCTCAGGAGAAACACAATGTTGAAACACCCCTGTGACACTGGATCGGTGCAACTCTCCATTGACAATAGTCATTGCCTTAGACCGCAGGGTTATCTGCCTAGCCAAAGTTTCATCTTTAGGTAACTCGCCTCGGGTCATTTAAGCCAAATATGGAACTGTCCAATTAGGAAAAGCATGAAGAGCCGCCACCAATTATGCCTCCGGGTCAGGAATAGCAACATCCTCCTCTGTAGGCAATTTAACTCAAGGGTTATGCAGGATACCAAGAAAAACGTTTTGTGGCACCGGCTTAAGCTAGGACCCTAACCAGCTCAAAGCATCAGCCGCCTCATTTTTCATGCGATCAACATGTTCCACCTGATAACCTTTGAAGTGACCAGCAATAGCATCAACTTCGCGGTGGTAAGCCGCCATGAGTGGGTCCTTAGAATCCCAAGTGCCTAAGACTTGCTGCCCCACTAAATCTGAGTCGCCAAAGCACCTCACGCGGCTTAGATTCATCTCCTTAGCCATCCGAAGACCATGGAGTAAGGCTTCATACTCAGCTGCATTGTTAGTACAAGGGAACATCAACCTTAAAACATAACAAAATTTATCACCTCATGGGGAAGTCAAAACAACTCTAGCCCCCGAGCTTTCCAATTTCCTGGATCCATCGAAGTGAATAGTCCAATAAGTGTTATCCAGCATTTCCTCAGGCATCTGCAACTCTGTCCAATCATTGATGAAATCCACAAGCACTTGAGACTTGATGGCCATGCGGGGCATATATTTCAAACCATGGGGTCCAAGCTCAATTGCCCACTTGGCTACCCGACCTGTGGCCTCTCTGTTTTGAATAATATCCCCTAAAGGAGTAGAGCTAACCACAGTGATGGCATGACCAAGAAAATATTGCTTGAGCTTTCGACAAGCCATGAACACCCCATATACTAGCTTCTGTCAATGTGGATACCTCTGTTTGGACTCAATGAGAACCTCACTGATATAATAAACCGGCCACTGAACCGGATGCTCCTTGCCTGATTCCTTCCTTTCCACCACAATTACCATGTTGATAGCTTGGCTATTGGCAGCTACATATAATAACAAGGGCTCCTTATCAATAGGAGCAGCAAGGATCAGCGGCTCAGCTAACTGTTTCTTCAAGGCTTCAAATGCCTGATCAGCTACATCCCTCCAGACAAAATGATCTGTCTTCTTCATCATTTGATACAGAGGGATAACCTTTTCTCCCAACGGGCCTACGAACCGGCTTAAGGCCGCAATACGACCCGCCAAACGATGAGCGTCATTGATACACACCGGTTTAGCCAAGGAAGTAATAGCCTTGATCTTCTTCGGGTTAGCTTCAATGCCTCTTTCAGAAACCAAAAAACCCAAGAGCTTGCCTGCTGGCACACCAAAAACACACTTGGACGGTTAAGCATCATCTTGTAGACCCAGAGATTATCAAAGGTCTCCTTTAAATCATCTATCAAGGTTTCCTTCTTCCTGGACTTCACAACAATGTCATACACATAAGCATGAACGTTGCGTCCAATCAAGCCGTGAAGGCAATTTTGAACACACCGCTGGTAAGTCGCCTGGGCACTCTTGAGCCCAAAAGGCATAGACACATAGCAGAAGGATCCAAAGGGAGTAATGAAGGTTGTCTTCTCCTGGTCCTTAACTGCCATCTTGATATGATGATATCCAGAATAAGCATCCAAAAAACTCAAATGCTCACAACCTGCCGTAGCATCAATAATCCAATCAATACGAGGGAGAGCAAAAGGATCAGCCGCAAAGGCCTTATTAAGGTCCATATAATCCATGCACATGCGCCAAGTGCCATTCAGGATGAAAAACTTCAACAATGAACCTAGCTGCCAAGAGCCGGGCCACTTCTTCACCAATGGCCTTACGTCTCTCTTCATTAAAGCGCAGAAGGAAATGCTTGACCGGTTTGAACTTTGGATCAACATTGAGAGTGTGCTCAGCGAGTTCCCTCGATACACCTGGCATGTCTGAAGGCTTCCATGCAAAGGTGTCCCGGTTCTCACGGATGAACTCGATGAGTGCGCTTTCCTATTTTGGGTCCAGATTAGCACTGATATTGAACTGCTTGGATGAATCACCAGGAACAAAATCAACTAGCTTAGTATCATCAGCTGATTTAAATTTCAACAGGTGGGAATGCTCTATGGTTGGCTTCTTCAAAGACGTCATATCCACCGGGTCAACATTATCCTTGTAGAACTTCAACTCCTCTGTTGCACAAACAGACTCAACTAAGCAGTGTCACCCTCTTCACACTCCAAGGCTATCTTCCGGTTTCCATGCACTGTGATGGTACCCTTATGACCTGGCATCTTAAGCTATAAATAAACATAACAAGGCCTTGCCATAAACTTAGCATAAGCCGGCCGTCCAAACAGAGCATGATAAGGGCTCTTGATTTTAACCACCTCGAAGGTCAATGTCTCAACTCTGGAATCAAGTTCATCACCAAAGGACACTTCCAAAGCTATCTTTCCGACTGGATATGCGGACTTACTAGGCACTACACCGTGAAAAACAGTGTTCGGCGGCTTAAGATCTTTGTCGGTCAGACTCATGCGATGAAAATTTTCATAATAAAGGATATTGATGCTGCTGCCTCCATCCATGAACACCTTAGTAAACATGTAACCTGCGACTTGAGGTGCAACCACTAGAACCAAGTGACCCAAATTATCGACCCTGGGCGCGTGATCCTCACGGCTCCAAAGAATAGGGTGTGCAGACCATCACAAGTACTGAGGGATCGTCGGTTCAACCTCATTCACTGCCCTCTTATGAAGCTTCTGGTCTCGTTTGCATAAACTCGTGGTGAACACATGATACTGTCCACTATTCAATTGCTTTGGGTTACTCTGATACCCACATTGCTGCTATTGATTCCCTTGACCAGACTGCTGATTAAAACCATCTTGATTGCCTTGGCCCTAGAAACCAGAACTTGAGCCGCCACCACCAAAATCAGGCCCATTAGAGCTGGATCCTGAACCGCCGTTTGGACCATGATTGTTATGGAAAAAATTGGAAATCCAATACTCCTTCATGATGAAGCAATCCTTCTAGAGGTGAGTGGCCGGCTTTTCCCTCGTACCATGCTTTGGACAAGGCTGATTCATCATCGCCTCAATGTTAAATTTTGACCCCCCAAGCCGGGGCGGCTTTCCCTTACGACGCTGGTTATTACTCTGTGTTTTGGTATTAGCCACAAAATCCAAATTGCCATCAGCCTTACGCTTACCATTGCCAGCTCGACTTGCCGTATTGTGCTGCTGCCCCTTCATATTGTCATTCTTCTTCCCTTTACTCACCTTCTCTTCATTAGAGTCAGGGTCTTTGCACTACAAAAAAAAGACACATCCGTGACATTTTGGGCCGAACGAATTTTTTTCTGTCATACATATGACACTTCTATGACGATACTTGTGACAAAAACCCGGTATCATCATAGATGTGGTGGGCTCCTACTTCTATGAAAAAAAATCATGACAGAAAATGGGCTTTTCGTCCTGGGCGGGCCGAAGACGCAGCTGCATGACATTCTTTGGGCCGTCCATGACGGAAAAAACCGTGGTAGAAGCGAGGGGGAGGAAAATTTCGGGGAGTTCCCGGTTACGGTGGGAGGTCGGGGCCGAGCGATGCGCGTTTCTCTCGTACACGTACGCGCGTGTGTGCGAGGCGTTGGCTCTAACTGAACCCGAGCGAGGCGTTGGGCTCTAACTGAACCCGAGCGATTGCACTGCAGGCTATGCGTTACTAAACCTGGGCGATCGATCGACGGCTGTTAACTGAAACCGATCAAGCGATTCCTTGGCTACTGCTGCTAACTGAAGCCAATCGATGCTGCCTCTGGATGAACTGTGAGCGTTGTGGGGGGGTTGTGGATGAACAGTTCCCGGTGGGGGTGGATGAAAAGGACCCCGTGGTGTTGCCTCTGGATGAACAGGACTCCGATCGATCGAGTCGGTTGGGGCTGGATGAACAGGACCCCGTGGAGGGCTGGATGAACAGGACCACCCTGTGGAGGGCAGGATGAACAGTAGACGATGGAGGGGTGCTCGTGGACGGGTGGTTGAACAGGACCCCGTGGTGTGGAGGGCTAGATGAACAGTAGACGGTGGAGGGGTGGTTGAACAGTAGCCGGTGGAGTAGCGCGCGGTGGAGGCTGGATGAACAGGAGCCCGTGGAGGCTGGAGGAGGTCGACGGTGGATGAACAGTAGCTCTTGGAGGATGGAGGGGGTCGACGGTGGAGATGAATAGTATCCTGTGGAGTCCCGTTTTGCGGTATGCCACACCCCTTCCGATGAATAGGACCCCCGTTTTGACCGTAGCGCTCCAACACAAGTCCATTTCCTCCATTTTGTGGTACGCCACACCCCTCCCGATCAACAGGACCCCCGTTTTGACCGTAGGAGGTCCGTTTCCTCCGTTTTGCGGTACGCCACTCCCCTCCCGATCAATAGGACCCCCGTTCGATCGTAGGAGGTCCGTTTCCTCCGTTGTGCGGTACGCCAGGCCTCATTTCCATCGCCTCTTCCGTCCAAGCCCTCCCGATGAACACGACCACGCATTCCGTTCCGACCTAGCCGCGTTGCCTCCCGATGAACATGACGTGTTCCGTTGCCTCCCCATGAACACGATGACGACACTGTTTCTCCGTTTTGACCCAGGCATGTCAACGAGCCCTCGCCGTACGTATGCGCGAGTAGGCGTTCGAGACCCCGCCCGTATGTACGCATACTTGGCCGTATTTTCTTTCTTGCACCCTAGTGCTGTACATACGTGTACATGCTACGTGCGCGCCTCTACTACGACACGTGCGCGCCTCTACATCCACCAGTATATATGTACGTACACGTTCGTGACCAGAATGACAACGCTACATACGCTTCGACCAGGTGGGTCCCGACTATCAGGCACTTCCTTGCCTGCGAAGATGTAGCTGGTGGCTCCCAGCAGTCAGTGGGGCGAAATACGGTGGCCCGTCCAGTGGGTCCCCGCTGTCAGGTGGAGGAATAATTATTTTGCACGTAATAAGGAGGCACCTCCTTGCTGCGGCCATGGACCCAGCTGTCAGCCTCTCCACATACAGTCCACGTCCGATGGAAGCCATTCCTTGACCACGTTGACCACGCCGCACCAAGAGCACCAGGGCGGTGGACGACAGCGAGGCCTAGGAAGGGGACGATGCGGAGCCGGGGATGACGCGGCAGTGGATGCCCACGCGTAGAGGAGTACGAGGGCACTGGTCCACTGAAGTGTGAGGCTGCCGTCGCCGCAAAGTAACAGGGGGTGTGGGTGAGTAGAGGGATGGCCTGGCCAGCGGTGGGAGTAGTAGGGGGCGGTGAGGCCTCCGCCGCATCGCAGCCGGCCACGGGAGGCGGGAGCACGAGGCACGACCGGCGCTGGTTTGGGCGGCTGGAGCAAGAAGACCAGAGGTTGAAGAAGCACTATGGCCGTTGGATGGACATCATACGGTCACTGGAGCTAGAATTGTGCATATTGACTAAGTTGACAAAGCCCTCCGTCCCCGTCAACTTAGTAGGCCCACAAGTCAGCCTGCCACTATACTGGGTCCCAGCTAACAGGGGGAGTATTCATTTTTTTTGTGCGTAATAAGGAGGCACTTCCTTGCATGCAAAGATATAGCTGGTGGGTCCGAGCTGTCAGCGGCGGTAACGGTTTTTTCGCGAAATACAGAGGCCCTTTCGGTGGGTCCCAGATGTCAGGTGGAGGAATCATTATTTTACACATAATAAGGAGGCATTTCCATGCGTGCGGCCGTGGACCCATCTGTCGGCCTCTCCACCTAAAGTCCACTTCAGATGCATGTCGGTCGTTGACCATGTTGACCAGGCCGCGCCGAGAGCACCAGGGCGGTGGACGATGGCGAGGCCTAGGAAGGGAACGACACGGAGGCAGGGAAGACTCGACAGTTGTTTCCCACGCGGAGGGGAGTACGACTGTACGAGGGTTTACTGGTTCGTCTGCCATCACCGGAGAATAACAGCAGGTGTGGGTGAGTAGAGGGATGGCTAGGCCAGCGATGGGAGTACAGTGGGGCGGTGAGGCCTGCGCGGCAGCAGAGCCGACCGCGGGGAGGAGGGAGCAGGCAGTCCCGCCGGCGCCTGTTTGAGCGGCTGGAGCAGGAAGAGCAGAGATTGAAGAAGCATGACGGCCGTTGGATGGCCATCCAACAGTCACTGCTTGTGCGTCAAGCTTTTTTTTAGGAAAGCCTCAAATCTGTGGGAAACTACATACAACCTATTTGCCATTATTTCTAATAATTTACAGCCCATTTTCTAATTATTAAGGTTTTTTTGGAGCCCATATTCTTTTTGTTAGCATTACAGCCCATATTGCGGCCACGGTTAAAAAATTATACGAAATTTTGCATATTTCGGTGCGGTCCGAACTGTTTTTAATCCCAAAATTTCGACTCACATTCAAACTGATTTTAAAAATAAATGTATATCAATATAAAATCCAACAAATTCTCCATGCATAATAATTAATGTAATTTAAAATATCAAAATGAAAAAAAGATATTTGAAACTAATTGCCGGTTTGATGTGTTTTAAAAATGTACAACCCATTTCTCATTACTGATGGGCCATTTTCTCGGCCAGCCGAATGAAAGCTCTCCTCCTCGTCTTGAAAGATTTGCAGCCCAACAGGCCTGACAAAGCGACTTACTTGGCAAATCACAAAAAAACTGGGCTGTGGCCGTGGACCCAGCTGTCAGCCTCTCCACGTACAGTACTCTTCCGATGGAATGCCGTTGACCACGTTGACCACGCCGCACCAAGAGCACCAAGGTGGTGGACGACGGCGAGGCCTAGGAAGGGGACGACGCGGAGCTGGGGAAGACGCGACAGTGGATGCCCACGCGGAGAGGAGTATGAGGGTTCACTGGTTTGGCTGCGGTGTGAGGCTGCCATCGCCGCAGGGCCTGGCTAGCGGTGGGAGTAGTAGGGGGCGATGAGGCCTCATCGGCAACACAACCGGCCACTAGAGGTAGGAGTAGGCGGTCTCCCCGGCGCTGGTTTGGGCGGCTAGTGCAAGAAGAGCAGCTATTGAAGAAGCAGCAGGACCGTTCGATTCAAATCCAACGGTTACTGCTACTAGAATCGTTTGTTTACTAAGTTGACAAGCTCTACATACGCGTCAACTTAGTAGGCCCACAGGTTAGCCTCCCAACCGGTGCGCCCAGATGTCAGTGGGAGGAATCATTTTTTTCGTGTAATAAGGAGGCAGTTGATTGCGTGCGTACAGGCCAGCGGAGGGAGTAGGGTGGGCCGGGGAAGCCTGCGCGGCATCACAGCGGGCCACAAGAGGAGGCGTCGGCCGTTGGATGGACATCCAACACTAACTGCTGCTAGAATCGTGTGTTCACTGACAAAGCCTTGAGTAAACAAGTCAGCCCCGAAATCCGTGGCGTGTACAGGCCATTTGCTATTATTTTTATAAATTTTACTCAATTTCTAATTCATATGGAATTTATTGCAGCCCGTTTTCCATTTTTAGAATTGCTGGCCATTTTCTGGTCAGTACCAGGGTCAAAAAATTAACTAAATATGTGGGAAATTTTGAAAATTCACAAATTTTTGCTGGGGAACGAAATATTCTTAATCCAAAAATTAATAGCCATAGTAAAACAAATTTAAAAATAAATTAGTACTATGTCATGTTAAATCCAATGAAATACATATAAGATATCAGTGAAGAACAAAAACAAAAAAAGAAACTTATATCCCATTTGCTATAATTTTTTTGGAATTTTCAACCCCTTTGAAACTTATATCCCATTTGAAACTTTTAACAGACATTGACCATACTCTTAATCAAGGCCGGAATACATCTGTCCTCGTCTTGAAAGATTTGCAGCCCAGTAATTCGGAGAAAACAAATAGGCCTAGCTTGGGTATTCTTCAAAAATAAATACTGGGCTAGCTATTTTCCCAAAGAACTGGTGCATGAGCATTTAGCTTTATTTATTTATTTATTTCGTTATTTATGTTTAGGGGACCATGAGCATGTACTTGGGCCAGATTCATGTGAGAGCCTCCCTTCCAGTTAATTATGGGCTTCTCTATTGGGCCTTCATCAGTGGGCTGCATGTTATCAACAAGTGGAAAATGTGTTCCGAGTTTCAAAAAAAATGTGTTCTATACGATAAATAGTATGCGCTACGTATGGTACGGGGCACTAAAGGATCGAACCGTGCAACGACTTCCAAAACATTGTGTTTGTCATTCTAACAACACATTTATTCAACCAACAGACGAAATATACTACTGATTGTACATTGAAAACAACAGTAGCAGCAAACAGACGAAATATACAACTGATTGTACATTGGGTCCCAGCTGTCAGGTGGAGGAAACATTTTTTCAGCTTAATAAGGAGGAACTTTCCTTGCGTGCGACCATGGACCTCGTGGGTCCCAGCCGTCAGGCTCTCCACGTAAAGTCCTCTTCCGATGACTCTCGTTTGTTGACCAGGCCACACCGAACGCAGCAAGGCGGTGGACGACAGCGAGGCCCCGGATGGGAACGACTCGGAGATGGGAAAACGCGGTAGTGGAGTAGCAGATTGAGAGGAGGAGAAGGGTTATAACTGGTTCTATTGCAGCGTGGGGCTGTAGTCTGTGGAGAATAATAGGAGGTGTCGAGGGGTGGAGGGATAGCGTGGCCGGCGGTGGGGTAGTGCTTCGCAGTGATGCGTGCTAAGCAGAGCCGCTAGCCGCCGGAAGTCGGACCAGGCGGTCCCGGCGACGCTGGAGGAAGAAGACGAGAGATTGAAGGTGCATGCCGGCCGTTGGATATAAATCCAATGGCTGTGGATGATACAATCATTTGTTGACCAAGTTGACAATGCCCTGCTTAGGCTTCGACCTATTGGCCCACATGTCAGCCTGCAAAAATGTGGCATATATTTAACCCATGTTTTCTAGAATGTACAGTCCATTTGCTGGGCTGGGTGAACAAATAATTTCGCGTCAATCAGGCCCATTTATATTTTCTAAGAAATCCCAGCCCATTTGCACTTCCTTGAAATACACGTATTAGGTGGGCTCTTTATATATATACGTATAATGTTATGTTAGAAGGAGCAATTAATATCAAAGAATAAACCGGAGAGGCACATTATATATATATATATAATTAAGAAATTAGCGAGTTATTGCTCAAAATAAAAATGAGCGCGTTATTATTAAATTGGTCCTTAAAATCTTCGCAATCACTAGGATTTTCCTTGCGTGTGAGTCAAAAACAACCAGGATTTTCCTTGCCTGTGAATCAAAAACAACCAGGATTTTCCTTGCCTGTGAGTCAAAAACAACCAGGATTTTCCTTGCCTGTGAGTCAAAAACAACCAGGATTTTCCTTGCCAACTTCCGTTAAACAATTACTTTTATAAGTTGGGATGTTTTTATAATGTATATATAAGTCTCTATAGAATATACGATAATAGTAATAATATAAATATATATAATGTGGTTAGAAGGGAAAACATAAATTGGACATGGCATTACTTTTATAAGAGACCTGCGTTTTATACCCCACAGTAGGAATACTAACAAGTTCACACACAAATACAACAGAAAAGGTAAACATTCATATCAAACTCAAGTTCACAGGACACATTCATATCCATAGCCAACATTCACAATCAACAACTCAAAAGATTCATATATACATAAGCTCAACATATCTATGCATCCAAATGATTGATAGATCACACGACAATATTCATACATAATTTACAAAAAGATTCAGATATACACATGTTCAGTATGTTTATGCATCCAAATGATTGAGATCACAGCCAATATGATCCATGGACGAACTTTAATTACCTAGGGTACAGACTGGTAAATAGTGTTCAATCGGAGGTACTTCTTGCTAAAATTAGTTCTTGTACGAGTAAACTTTCGAGTACATAAGAGGCAGCACAGACAATCTGAACTTTGCTTGTAGGTTTATTCTCAAATAGGGGCCTCGTGCCGAGGGAGGTTTGAGCAACTTGGCCACTACTTTCATCCAACCAGTTTACTGGCTCATCTTGGTCCTATATCTCGCCAAAATTCTACATTGCAGACGAGAAAGGAGGTAGTTGAGAAAATGAACCACCCAAATTTTTTGTGCAGTTCAACTAAAATGGAGCATCCTTGGCGTGCAGACTGATTAAGTGCCAGATGAATATACGCGTCAACCAACTTGTCTGGAATCTTTAGTCTCCATGCCATATAGTTCGCTACCATATGTGCTGATAACCAAAAGGCACAAGTTGGGACCAAAGACTGGACTGCGTTTTTCTGGGCTATGCACCAAGCAATATTTTTAGCATTCACTCTCCTAATACTTGGAGTTTGACAATTGGTTTACGCCGGTTGATACTCGAATGAATATAGGCACTTCTTGTCAACATCGTCCGTGATAGCCCTTTCGTAAAAGGGTCTGCTAGATTCTGAGCCGTCTGGATATAATCCAACGCTATTACTCCGGAGTTTCTTGATTTTCTGACAGATTTCAATCTTCTTCTTATGTGCTTTGTGGATTTCATGTTGTCCTTTGAACTCTTAGCCTTGACAATTGGTTAACGCCGGTTGATACTCGAATGAATATAGGCACTTCTTGTCAACATCAATGCTTGTCTGAGTGAACTTTGGAGTACATAGCAGCAGCATAAGTACCTGTCCATCTGATCATTTTGTGCAGTTCTACTGAAATCACCCGATGTAATGATTTGCCTCCGAGTTCAGGCTCCAAATTACTCCTCTATGATATCGGCAAACAGTAGCACAATACCAAATTACCAATACATATGACAGGCACAATAATCAGGATAAAGACCAGTACCAACCTATGTCGGGTAGCATATCAATTACTATTTCCTTTGACTGGAGGCCGAGATAAGCCAAGCGACTGACAGCAAAGGAAGAAAGCATGCGGAGTTTAGCGACTGACAGCAAAGGACGGAAGCTGTCGAGGCAATGAAGCACCCCAAGTTTTTGTGCAGTTCCACCAAAATCGAGCATCCCTGTTGGCACATATATTGAGAGAGTGAGATTACTGTAATAGTGGGACTAGTTTATGAAACATACACTAACAAATAGAAGCACCCTCATTATCTTAATGGGTAAAGTTAGCAACATAGTAGTCTTGCTTAAAGAGAGGTATTAGTTTATTTAATCAGTGCCAATTAGCTCAACTCAACACTCAAAGCATTGCCATTTATCATAGGTTGCAAAACTTTAACGTGCAAAGATAAAGGAGTTTCTCATGATAGTAGCACGATACAAATAGAGATGACAACAAACTAATATGGATGAAGGCCTTAGGCCCGTACCAACCTGAGAAAAAAAGCTTATTCATCTAGTCCCATAAGAGATGATAAAGCACTCATTGGAATCACACAATAGTATATATTTTTGTGCACTTCAAATGTATGGTTGAAATCACTCTTGTTTACCAGTGCTGAGATTATATCGAAAGATGATCAAGAACTTCCACCAGAGTTAAAGCACTGGCTGGGATACGGTTCATTGTATTGTCTTGTGTAGTTCCATTTAATGTATGATTGGCACAACATGATCCCTGTTTGCACAAGTAGGAACAAGGTGAAACCTTCATTAGCTTAGTGAGAAAGGATAGGAAGACATTAGCATATTACTCAATCAGTAGCAGCAAATTCATGATGGACAATACGCAAAACATTGCCTCATTGAACAAATGGCAATAACTGACATGCAACACAATAGCACTATTATGTCATGACACTAATAATATTCCCTCCCTGCTCCACCACATGATTCACCTCCATAGACAAACATACACACGTACATGATTCAGCATAGGGTCCTACTAAAGATTTGTTTAACTCCAACAGGAAAATTAGGCAGTAATAAATTAGTGGTACTTAAGTACTCCTAAATAATTAAGTGAGACAGCAGAAGTGGAAGGGCTCCATGGAGGATCGTCTCACATGTAAGGTAGTCGTTTCCGGAGCCCTTGAATGGCCTCGACTGAGGCCTCTGGCTTCAGCAAGATCGCCTTGGCACTGTTTATTCTTCTTCTTCTTCCTCTTCATGCTCTGTTTCTCTTTCTCCTCACCAGTTGGTGAAACCAAGTACATGATTGGCCTTCTAATTCAGAATTCATTTTGTTAGTGAGGGAGTACAAGTGTACTAGTAAAAAACAGCATTATTTTCTCATGGTAGTCAGAAAATAGAGATGAACACATGCATTAAATATCATTCTTACCTAAAGGAAGGTTATGGCGCCAATATGGATGATGAGGATTGGAACACATATCTCCCTTTGTGCAGTTCCACCAAAATGAACCAACTGTTCCATTCTGACATTCCAGTTAAACAGCACAAAAGTCACTTCTTTTAAGAAGAGTTTTGTGCAGTGCACCAAAAGGTCACAACAGCAACCAGGTGAATTGGATATCCCTGTTTGCACAAAAAGGCACAGAGGAAACAGTCAGAGTCTCAAACAATTACAGGCAAAAACATTTGGCTAAACTTGCCATGGCTTATAACAGTGGCATGGCTTCATTTTTACGAGGGACATTAGATTAAGAACAGCTAAGGCTGCGTTTGGTTCACAGGTTTGGTGCAGGATTTTCATAGGAACACAATTCCTACGGTATTCTTTCCCTTCCAACCGTTCGGAACACGGGAAAGGTGAATAGTGTTTCAGAGGAAAGCTGGTCTGGTAGTACTGCTTCCACAGGATTAGAAACATCCATGCGCTGCTCATTTTTTGGGCGGAAGCCTGAGGCAGGCGCTCGCTGCCATGCGTTAGACAGGTTGCTGCCCATTTTTGTTCACTCTAGCCACCTACTCCTATGTGTGGATAGCAAATCTAGTCCTGGTCATACCACTGTGTACAGCATTACCCCTGTATTTCCCTTTTCGACCAAGAGACCGGTTGGATGACCAGTCTGTACTACTTTCACCCCCTTTCCATCCTGTTTGTACCAAGTCCGATGTACATACTAAATTCCCCCACCCCCACTTTATTTCTTGTTTGAACCAAGTAGTACAAGATTCGACTCCATGAAGTAGCTTTACCTCTAACAATAGAAGAAAAAATGTGACGTTGGACCATCCGATCAAGAGGGGCTGAGAGGTAGAAATGATGCACATGCAGCGACGTAGCGAGCTGGGGAAGTAGAGCTAAGGCGATTTCAAAGGAAGATATACCTGAAGGTCATCGGGATGTGGATAGGTGGGAGGCGGGAGGCCGGATCCGCCTACAGGTAACGACGAAGGGATCGGAGGACCTCCCGCGCTGGCGCTCGGCCAGAGATAATGGTGCAGCCGGCAATGTGTCTCCTCCATCGCTATCGACGACGGCCTAAACGCTGCCCCTCCCCCCCTTCACCGGTGGAGGGGGATACGCCCGGATCTGTAACCAGCAGTGAGGATAGAAAGCCAATGTTTTTTGAAGGGAGAAAGACAGTGTTACTACCCCTATCTTGTTTAGATCTGGAGAGGATGAGAGTGTGTGAATAGAGCAACCCTAGCAAGCAAGCGTGGAGGCTCCGGCCTATATATACATAGTGAGCAACCCTAGCAAGCAACCCTAGCAAGCAAGAAACCCCTATCTTCATCAACTCGTACAAGACCGAGAAATTTGATTACTACAACACCCTCTCCCTCGCGGACTGAGCTCCGGTGCCTTAACTGCACCTGCCTTGGCCTGCATGACAGGAGGGCCGACCACCTGTTGGGCCCACCTGTCATAGACGCAAAGGCAGGAGCAGTAAGTAGAAGCTTTCGCTACACGCTATCCCTCCCGCACGAGGTGGACGGACATGCAGCAGTGGATTCGATACTGTAGAAGTAGGAGTAACATAATTGTTCGTCTTCTCGAAGAGGCGAAGAGCCAAGCGCAACCCGAACGTGGCAGTTGCAAACGCTCGCGTGGTGCGGTTCCTTGGAGTACTAGCTAGGCTATTGCATGAGACAAAATTGCTATTGTTTAACAATTAAACTCCATTATCCATTGGTTGATACTCATTCTACATAGTTCCACGCGCTTAGCATTGTTTCCTCCTGGGGTCAACAATGTTTATTTGCTAATTAATAGCATTGCATGCAATGAACTAGCCATTGAAAGTCATTAAAAGCATGCACACCTCTCATCTCTTATTGGTTGATATGTCAAGAAACAAGAAACAAGGTAGAAGTTAATGCACCGCGCCTAAGTGTTTTGGGACTACGTATTTGGTTTTCATAAGATGACTTACACACCTAGACGGAGGGAGTAGTATAGCCCTGTAAACCGGAAAGGAGTATTTGCCTTTCTAGAGATTTCAACAAGTGACTAGACTACATCGTGTGCAGTACTCCCTCCCTTCCGGTTTATAGGGCTCAAATCTCAAATCTCATGAACCAAGGCATTTTTCGATTGGAGAAATGTATCTCGTACTTTACAAAACTACCCTAATTAAACTCATGCATTAACTATGTAGTTCTCTTGTTTTCCTCTCCGCCTTGGTCACGGTGCACAATATTGAGCACTCCTATATGATATACCCCTATATAGTGTGCGAATAACTTTGAAAATTGGTCGTTGGATGAATCCAATCCGAGGGTACAGAGATGGCAAATCCGAGCACTACTGGTCGTTGGATATCATCTACATTCCACCGGATTCTGCCACATGTACAATCTAGAAGACTCCATCGTTGAACTTAAGCATAATGCACAAACCTCAAAACACAGGCACTTCTCCTTTGTTCTTTAGAATCTTCCAAATCTTAATTGCCCAAACTTTTTTTTCTAAATGAGTTGTCACTTTTTGTTTTTACTTTATGTTTTACAATGCACAATTCCATGAATCTTAAAATAGATGTTTTTTATATAAAACTAATTGATTTTGGATGAGATGAACTATAAGAATTGAACGAACATCTACATCATGCATATATGACTCAAAGCTTACATGCTATAGTGTGGTATTTATTCATAATTTGGTTACCAAATCTCATGCGTGCAATGCACGTGTACCTTACTACTATGACTAGCCGCTCTATCTACATGCGGGACATTTCAAAGCATCCGGGCCCGCATGCCATCCACCAAATCACAGCGAGGTGCTATAGTCGAGACTCACCTGTCACCCCGGTGTGGCCGTCATGACCCGTCATATCACAAATTCCACACCTTTACCAGCAGTGGTAAGGTGGCCTCCAAGTTGGACTAGATGAAGCAACCATCATTTCACTGGAACGCTCGTTCAAGCCCTTTCTTCCCTTTCTTGAAGAAAACCTCACTCTAGGCTACTCACTTCTGCCATTTTTCTTCTGTACCGACGAAGGAAAGGTGGGCGAATCAGTTATGCTGCTATATTTTCATTCCAAGAATCTTCTTTTTGCGAAGCACCGACCGATTCTCACATCCTATTCTTTTCCCGTTTTCATTGCGATTGTGGTTTCCTTTCGATTGCTTTTTGTTTGTCGGTTCATTGATGGATCCGAGCGCACTAGGCAAAGAGTTGCCGGCGGACAACCCACTGGAGACAGCGATCTCCAGGAAGCAAGCACCGACCAATGAGTTGACCATGTTGGTGGGCCAACCCATGGAGACGAAGAACTCCAAGAAACAAGCACTGGCCAAAGAGTTGAGGACATTGGCGGACAAGCTCCAAGAAACAAGCACTGGCCAAACCGTGCTACTCTAGGAACTCTGATTGCCACCTATGTGAGGCTCAAGACCGAGTTTGAGGAGATAGTCGCCGTTGAGAAGCAATATTCCCTTGGCAAGGTGATGGCCCCCATCGAGGTCGAGGAGATGGCCCCCGGAGGGATGAGATCCCCCGGTGAGCTGCAAAAGGTAGAAAATAATGGCTTATTACCATAGTTGTGGTTTTTGATTATTTGCAATGTGCTTGCTAATACGTTAGGGTTGTGCATGTGCCGGTGGACGTCCTTGATGATTCCGATGTCGTGGCCTGTCCTGTTGGCATCGCCTTGGAGATCGATTCCGATGCCGCTGTCCATCCTGTGGACATCGCCCCAGAGATCGATTCTGATGTCGCGGTCAGTCCTGTGGACATCGCCCCAGAAATTGATTCCCATGCCGTTATCCGTGTTGTGGTCATTGCCCGAGAGATCGATGACAGGAAATAGTTGGCCGCGCTAATCCTTCAGGGTAGTTTGCATTTCCCTGTGTTTAATTACCAGAACGATGCGTGTTATCAAACCATCTTAGGGCTAGTGCACTGTCTTGTTTGGGCGGATCTTGCTACCTTTGTTTGATAGTGAATCATGCAATGAATCATGCGAACCCTCTCCGAGTTATGGAAACAGATGTAT
This sequence comes from Triticum dicoccoides, assembly GCF_002162155.2. Lineage (NCBI taxonomy): Eukaryota > Viridiplantae > Streptophyta > Magnoliopsida > Poales > Poaceae > Triticum > Triticum dicoccoides. The sequence goes on from NC_041382.1 coordinate 51,973,517, forward strand.
CCTCACCAGCTTTTGATGTAATATATGGCATGCTTAGATGTAAGTTTGAACTGTTTATCATATCAGCAGGGCTTGTTTGATGATTCTTGGTGTTAGTAGGCTAGCTACTGTGTAGGCTATAGTACTTGCAAAACACTCACCGAAGAGAAATGTTGGGGCTGATGAGCTCGTGGTACGCTTATACTTATCCTCGTCGATCGACCAATAGCCCTAGCTCCTAAAATTGTAGGCTTAGCGATCGATGACCTAGGCGGGCTATTTTGGCCTAGTGGGTTTCAGTGATATGATGTGGTACAGTGTCGTCCACTCTTCGCGTGTGGTAGCAGTATTGTGGGTACAGTAAGTTTTCTTGAAGAAGCGGAATTCAACGAAGTCCTGATGGTTCCTTCTGTTGGAAATATGCCCTAGAGGCAATAATAAATTGATTATTATTATATTTCCTTGTTCATGATAATCGTTTATTATCCATGCTATAATTGTATTGATAGGAAACTTAGATACATGTGTGGATACATAGACAACACCATGTCCCTAGTAAGCCTCTAGTTGACCAGCTCGTTGATCAATAGATGGTTACGGTTTCCTGACCATGGACATTGGATGTCATTGATAACGGGATCACATCATTAGGAGAATGATGTGATGGACAAGACCCAATCCTAAGCCTAGCACAAGATCATGTAGTTCGTATGCTAAAGCTTTTCTAATGTCAAGTATCATTTCCTTAGACCATGAGATTGTGCAACTCCCGGATACCGTAGGAGTGCTTTGGGTGTACCAAACGTCACAACGTAACTGGGTGGCTATAAAGGTACACTACGGGTATCTCCGAAAGTGTCTGTTGGGTTGGCACGAATCAAGACTGGGATTTGTCACTCGGTGTGACGGAGAGGTATCTCTAGGCCCACTCGGTAGGACATCATCATAATGTGCACAATGTGATCAAGGAGTTGATCACGGGATGATGTGTTACGGAATGAGTAAAAGAGACTTGCCGGTAACGAGATTGAACAAGGTATCGGGATACCGATGATCGAATCTCGGGCAAGTGTCGTACTGATAGACAAAGGGAATTGTATACGGGATTGATTAAGTCCTCGACATCGTGGTTCATCCGATGAGATCATCATGGAACATGTGGGAGCCAACATGGGTATCCATATCCCGCTGTTGGTTATTGACCGGAGAGTCATCTCGGTCATGTCTGCATGTCTCCCGAACCCGTAGGGTCTACACACTTAAGGTTCAGTGACGCTAGGGTTATAGAGATATTAGTATGCGGTAACCCGGAAGTTGTTCGGAGTCCCGGATGAGATCCCGGACGTCACGAGGAGTTCCGGAATGGTCCGGAGGTAAAGAATTATATATAGGAAGTGCTATTTCGGCCATCGGGACAAGTTTCGGGGTCACTGGTATTGTACCGGGACCACCGGAAGGGTCCCGGGGGCCCACCGGGTGGGGCCACCTGCCCCGGGGGGCCACATGGGCTGTAGCGGGTGCGCCTTAGCCTATATGGGCCAAGGGCACCAGCCCCAAGAGGCCCATGCGCCAAGAGATGAGAGAAGGAAGAGTCCTAAAGGGGGAAGGCACCTCCGAGGTGCCTTGGGGAGGAGGGACTCCTCCCTGGCCGCACCCTTCCTTGGAGGAAGGGCCAAGGCTGTGCCCTCCCTCTCCCTTGGCCCTATATATAGTGGGGGAAAGGGAGGGCAACAAAATCTAAGGCCTGGCGCCTACCTCTCCCTCCCGTGACACATCTCCCTCCTCCCGCAGCGCTTAGCGAAGCCCTGTTGGAATCCCGCTACTTCCACCACCACGCCGTTGTGCTGCTGGATCTCCATTAATCTCTCCTCCCCCCTTGCTGGATCAAGAAGGAGGAGACGTTGCTGCTCCGTACGTGTGTTGAACGCGGAGGTGCCGTCCGTTCGGCGCTAGGATCATCGGTGATTTGGATCACGACGAGTATGACTCCATCAACCCCGTTCTCTTGAACGCTTCCGCGCACGATCTACAAGGGTATGTAGATCCACTCCTCCCTTGTTGCTAGATGACTCCATAGATAGATCTTGGTGACACGTAGGAAAATTTTGAATTTATGCTACGTTCCCCAACAGTGGCATCATGAGCTAGGTCTATGCGTAGTTTCTATGCACGAGTAGAACACAAAGTAGTTGTGGGCGTTGATTTTGTTCAATATGCTTACCATTACTAGTCCAATCTTGATTCGGTGGCATTGTGGGATGAAGCGGACCGGACCGACCTTACACGTACTCTTACGTGAGACTGGTTCCACCGACTGACATGCACTAGTTGCATAAAGGTGGCTAGCGGGTGTCTGTCTCTCCCACTTTAGTCGGATCGGATTAGATGAAAAGGGTCCTTATGAAGGGTAAATAGCAATTGGCATATCACATTGTGGTTTTTGCGTAGGTAAGAAACGTTCTTGCTAGAAACCCATAGCAGCCACGTAAAACATGCAAACAACAATTAGAGGACGTCTAACTTGTTTTTGCAGGGTATGCTATGTGATGTGATATGGCCAAAAGGATGTGATGAATGATATATGTGATGTATGAGATTGATCATGTTCTTGTAATAGGAATCACGACTTGCATGTCGATGAGTCTGACAACCGGCAGGAGCCATAGGAGTTGTCTTTATTTATTTATGACCTGCGTGTCAACATAAACGTCATGTAATTACTTTACTTTATTGCTAACCGTTAGCAGTAGAAGTAGAAGTAATAGTTGGCGAGACAACTTCATGGAGACACGATGATGGAGATCATGATGATGGAGATCATGGTGTCATGCCAGTGACGATGATGATCATGGAGCCCCAAGATGGAGATCAAAGGAGCTATATGATATTGGCCATATCATGTCACTATTTGATTGCATGTGATGTTTATCATGTTTTTGCATCTTGTTTACTTAGAACGACGGTAGTAAATAAGATGATCCCTCATTAAAATTTCAAGAAAGTGTTCCCCCTAACTGTGCACCGTTGCGAAAGTTCGTCGATTCGAAGCACCACGTGATGATTGGGTGTGATAGATTCTTACGTTCACATACAACGGGTGTAAGACAGATTTACACATGCAAAACACTTGGGTTGACTTGACGAGCCTAGCATGTGTATAGACATGGCCTCGGAACACAAGAGACCGAAAGGTCAAGCATGAGTCGTATGGTAGATACGATCAACATGAAGATGTTCACCGATGATGACTAGTCCATCTCACATGATGATCGGACATGGCCTAGTTGACTCAGATCATGTAATCACTTAGAGGACTAGAGGGATGTCTATCTGAGTGGGAGTTCATAAGATGAACTTAATTATCCTGAACATAGTCAAAAGGTCTTCGCAAGTTATGTCGTAGCTCGCGCTTCAGTTCTACTGTTTAGTTATGTTCCTAGAGAAAATTTAGTTGAAAGCTGATAGTAGCAATTATGCAGACTAGGTCTGTAAACTGAGGATTCTCCTCATTGCTTCATAGAAGGCTTATGTCCTTAATGCACCGCTCAGTGTGCTGAACCTCGAACGTTGTCTGTGGATGTTGTGAACATCTGACATACACATTTTGATGACTACATGATAGTTTAGTGCGTAATGCTAAATGGTTTAGAATTGAGGCACCGAAGACGGGTTTGAAACGTCGCGAAACATATGAGATGTTTCGAGGGCTGAAATTGGGATTTCAGGCTCGTGCCCACGTCAAGAGGTATAAGACCTCCGACGATTTTCTTAGCCTGCAAACTAAGGAGAAAATCTCAATTGTTGTGCTTATGCTCAGATTGTCTGAGTACAACAATCGCTTGAATCGAGCGGGAGTTAATCTTCCAGATGAAATAGTGATGGTTCTCCGAAGTCATCACCACCAAGCTGCTAGAGCTTCATGATGAACTATGATATATCAGGGACATATATGATGATCCTTGAGATATTCGCGATGTTTGACACCGCGAAAGTAGAAATCAAGAAGGAGCATCAATTCTTGATGGTTGGTGAAACCACTAGTTTCAAGAAGGGCAAGGGAACAAAGGGATACTTCATGAAACGGCAATTCAGCTGCTGCTCTAGTGAAGAAACCCAAGGTTGAACCCAAACCCGAGACTAAGTGCTTCTGTAATAAGGGGAACAGCCACTGGAGCAGAATTACCCTAGATACTTGGTAGATGAGAAGGCTGGCAAGGTTGATAGAAGTATATTGGATATACATTATGTTAATGTGTACTTTACTAGTACTCCTAGTAGCACCAGGGTATTAGATACCGGTTCGGTTGCTAAGTGTTAGTAACTCGAAATAAAAGCTAGGAATAAACGGAGACTAGCTAAAGGTGAGCTGGCGATAAGTGTTGGAAGTTTTTCCCAAGCTTGATGTGATCAAGCATCGCACGCTCCCTCTACCATCGAGATAGGTGTTTGCGTTGAGCATAGATGTGATTGGATTACGTCTATCGCAATACAGTTATTCATTTAAGGAGAATAATGGTTACTCTGTTTATTTGAATAATACCTTCAATGGTCTTGCACCTAAAATGAATGTTTTTGAATCTCGATCGTAGTGATACACATGTTCATGCCAAAAGATATAGGATAGTAATGATAGTACCACCTACTTGTGGCACTGCCACGTAAGTCATATCGGTATAAAACGCATGAAGAAGCTCCATGTTGATGGATCTTTGGACTCACTCATTTTGAAAAGTTTGAGGCATGCGAACCATGTCTATTGGTGTATATGCATGAAGAAACTCCATGCAAATGGACCATTTGGACTCACTTGATTTTGAATCACTTGATACATGCAAATCATACCACATGGGCAAGATGACTGAAAGCCTCGTTTTCAGTAAAATGGAACTAGAAAGCAACTTGTTGGAAGTAATACATTTTGATGTGTGCAGTCCAATGAGTGCTGAGGCGTGTAGTGGATATCGTTGTGTTCTTACGTCACAGATGATTTGAGTAGATGTTGAGTACATTTACTTGATAAATCACGAGTCTGAATTATTGAAAGGTTCAAGTAATTTCAGGGTGAAGTTGAAAGATCGTCGTGACAAGAGGATAAAAGATCTATGATATGATCATAGAGATGAATATCTGAATTACGAGTTTGGCACAGAATTAAGACATTGTGGAAATTGTTTCACAACTAATACAGCCTGGAACACCGTGGTGTGATGGTGTGTTCGAACATCATAACTGCACCCTATTGGATATGATGCATACCATGATGTCTCTTATCGAATTACCACGATAGTTTATGGGTTAGGCATTAGAGACAACCACATTCACTTTAAATAGGGAACCATGTAATTCCAATGAGATGACACCGTATGGACTATGGTTTAGAGAAACCTAAGCTGTCATTTCTTAAAAGTTTGGGGCTGCGACGCTTATGTGAAAAAGTTTCAGGCTGATAAGCTTGAACCCAAAGCGGATAAATGCATCTTCATAGGACACCCAAAACAGTTGGGTATACCTCCTGTCTCAGATCCGAAAGCAATAAGGGGTTATTTCTAGAATAGGGTCCTTTCACGAGGAAAAGTTTCTCTCTAAAGAATTGAGTGGGAGGATGGTGGAGACTTGATGAGGTTATTGAACCATCTCTTCAACTAGTGTGTGGCAGAGCACAGGGAGTTGTTCCTATGGCACCTACACCAATTGAAGTGGAAGCTTATGATAGTGATCATGAAACTTCAGATCAAGTCACTACCAAACCTTGTGGGATGACAAGGATGCGTACTACTTCAGAGTGGTACATAATCCTGTCTTGGAAGTCATGTTGCCAGACAACAATGAACCTACAAGCTATGGAGAAGCGATGGTGGGCCCAGATTCCGATAAATGGCTCGAGGCCATAAAATCCGAGATAGGATCCATGTATGAAAACAAAGTGTAGACTTTGGAAGAACTACTTGATGGTCGTAAGGCTGTTAGGTACATATGGATTTTAAAAGGAAGACGGACAATGATGGTAAGTATCACCATCAAGAAAGCTCGACTTGTCGTTAAGATGTTTTTCGACAAGTTCAAGGAGTTGACTGCGATGAGACTTTCTCACTCATAGCGATGCTAAGAGTCTGTTGGAATTATATTAGCAATTACTGCATTATTTGTGAAATCTTGCAGATAGGATGCCAAAAACCATTGTTTCCTCGACGATTTTTTAGGAAAGGTTGTATGCGATACAACTGGAAGGTTTTGTTAGTCCTGAAAGATGCTAATAAGTATGCAAAGATCCAGCAATCCTTCTGAGGACTGGAGTAAGCATCTCGGAGTTGGAATGTATGCTTTGATAAGATGATCAAAGTTTTGGGTGTATACAAAGTTTATGAGAAAGTTGTATTTCCAAAGAAGTGAGTGGGAGCACTATAGAATTTCTGATAAATATATGTTGTTGACATATTGTTGATCAGAAATGACGTAGAATTTCTGGAAAGCATATAGGGTTATTTTGAAAAGTGTTTTTCAATGGAAAACCTGGATTAGGCTACTTGAGTATTGAGCATTAAGATCTATAAGGATAGATCAAAATGCTTAATGGTACTTTCAAATGAGCACATACCTTGGCATGATCTTGAAGGTGTTCAAGATGGATCAGCCAAAGAAGGAGTTCTTGCCTGAGTTGTAAGGTATGAAGTTAAGACTTAAAGCTCGACCACGGCAGAATAGAGAGAAAGGACGAAGGTCATCCCCTATGCTTTAGACATAGGCTCTAAAGTATGCTATGCTGTGTACCGCACCTGAAGTGTGCCTTGCCATGAGTCAGTCAAGGGGTACAAGAGTGATCCAAGAATGGATCACAGGACAACGGTCAAAGTTATCCTTAGTAAATAGTGGACTAAGGAATTTTCTCGATTATGGAGGTGATAAAAGAGTTCATCGTAAAGGGTTACGCCGATGCAAACTTTGATACTAATCCAGATTATTCTAAGTTGTAAACTGGATTCGTATAGTAGAACAGTTATTTGGAATAGCTCCAAATAGAACGTGGTAGCTGCATTTGGGATATGACATAGAGATTTGTAAAGCACACACGGATTTGAAAGATTCAGACCCGTTGACTAAAACCTCTCTCACAAGCAAAACATGATCAAACCCAGAACTCATTGAGTCTTAATCACATGATGATGTGAACTAGTTTAGTGACACTAGTAAACTCTTTGGATGTTGATCACATGGTGATGTGACCTGTGAGTGTTAATCACATGACGATGTGAACTAGATTATTGACTCTAGTGCAAGTGGGAGACTGTTGGAAATATGCCCTAGAGGCAATAATAAATTGATTATTATTATATTTCCTTGTTCATGATAATCGTTTATTATCCATGCTATAATTGTATTGATAGGAAACTCAGATACATGTGTGGATACATAGACAACACCATGTCCCTAGTAAGCCTCTAGTTGACTAGCTCATTGATCAATAGATGGTTACGGTTTCCTGACCATGGACATTGGATGTCATTGATAACGGGATCACATCATTAGGAGAATGATGTGATGGACAAGACCCAATCCTAAGCCTAGCACAAGATCATGTAGTTCATATGCTAAAGCTTTTCTAATGTCAAGTATCATTTCCTTAGACCATGAGATTGTGCAACTCCCGGATACCGTAGGAGTGCTTTGGGTGTACCAAACGTCACAACGTAACTGGGTGGCTATAAAGGTACACTACGGGTATCTCCGAAAGTGTCTGTTGGGTTGGCACGAATCAAGACTGGGATTTGTCACTCGGTGTGACGGAGAGGTATCTCTAGGCCCACTCGGTAGGACATCATCATAATGTGCACAATGTGATCAAGGAGTTGATCACGAGATGATGTGTTATGGAATGAGTAAAAGAGACTTGCCGGTAACGAGATTGAACAAGGTATTGGGATACCGACGATCGAATCTCGGGCAAGTGTCGTACCGATAGACAAAGGGAATTGTATACGGGATTGATTAAGTCCTCGACATCGTGGTTCATCCGATGAGATCATCGTGGAGCATGTGGGAGCCAACATGGGTATCCAGATCCCGCTGTTGATTATTGACCGGAGAGTCATCTCGGTCATGTCTGCATGTCTCCCGAACCCGTAGGGTCTACACACTTAAGGTTCAGTGACACTAGGGTTATAGAGATATTAGTATGCGGTAACCCGAAAGTTGTTCGGAGTCCCGGATGAGATCCCGGACGTCACGAGGAGTTCCGGAATGGTCCGGAGGTAAAGAATTATATATAGGAAGTGCTATTTCGGCCATCGGGACAAGTTTCGGGATCACCGGTATTGTACCTGGACCACCGGAAGGGTCCCGGGGGCCCATCGGGTGGGGCCACCTGCCCCGGGGGGGCACATGGGCTGTAGGGGGTGCGCCTTGGCATATATGGGCCAAGGGCACCAGCCCCAAGAGGCCCATGCGCCAAGAGATGAGAGAAAGAAGAGTCCTAAAGGGGGAAGGCACCTCCGAGGTGCCTTGGGGAGGAGGGACTCCTCCCTGGCCGCACCCTTCCTTGGAGGAAGGACCAAGGCTGCGCCCCCCCTCTCCCTTGGCCCTATATATAGTGGGGGAAAGGGAGGGCAACAAAATCTAAGGCCTGGCGCCTCCCTCTCCCTCCCGTGACACATCTCCCTCCTCCCGCAGCGCTTAGCGAAGCCCTGTTGGAATCCCGCTACTTCCACCACCACGCCGTTGTGCTGCTGGATCTCCATTAATCTCTCCTCCCCCCTTGCTGGATCAAGAAGGAGGAGACGTCGCTTCTCCGTACGTGTGTTGAACGCGGAGGTGCCGTCCGTTCGGCGCTAGGATCATTGGTGATTTGGATCACGACGAGTATGACTCCATCAACCCCGTTCTCTTGAACGCTTCCGCGCGCGATCTACAAGGGTATGTAGATCCACTCCTCCCTCGTTGCTAGATGACTCCATAGATAGATCTTGGTGACACGTAGGAAAAATTTGAATTTATGCTACGTTCCCCAACACCTTCGTCCGAACAACTTACAGTGGGAAAGGTTGGGCCTGCGATACGACCGGGATAGACCAGGATAATTTTGTGCATGGCAGGTGGACCAGGATGGTCGACGTCCCACATGTCGACGAATGAAAGTATTCTTTCCGATATAGAGGACGAGCAACGAGTATTCATTATTTATTTTTTATGAAAGCTATTGTCTCCACTGTTACGACGGAGGAGTGTGAAACACGGCAGCCCAGTGAACTTGGCATGTGCACCACTCCCTCCTTCCTCATGTAATTCCCAGGTTACAGCTTTTTCTCACTTTCTCTCTATCTATGTCCTCTCAAATATTTTTTACCTTTCTTTTTTTAAGACACAATTGTTTTTATGCCTTTTTTAGAATTATTATTTCTATACCTAGGAGCATGTGTAGAGACGGGCTCTTGCAGTGCCCACTCCTTGACTTTGTCAATGCCTCTCTCTCCTCCACATAAGGAGTACTACTTGCTATGCATGCATGCGGCGGGCAGCTGGCGTCCTGAGGGGCCAGGGCGGTGAGAGCGGGCTCCGGAAGCGGTCCGGACTCTAGCATAATTTTGGTTTTTACAGTATTTCTTTCTCCATTGACAGGTAGGCCCGCGTAGATAGATAAAGAACACGAGCTGATGAGGCGCATGCGGACTGTTTGATTGGTCAACCAGACAAATACGGAGCTATACGCTGAGCTAGTGACCATATAATCACCATATCTCGTATACAATGATCAAAGTGAGCTACCAAGACAAGTTCGATGACCACCAATGCATTTTACTCGGTAATAAATGACCAGGATTGAAGGGGAATCCAAATTTGCTTCGTCTTCTGTCCTTGAGCTCTTGACAAACCAATGCACTATACGGTTGTCCGGCCACTCCACCCCAGAGCTCTCACCAAGCGTCGTTCATGCCACCGCGCCGCACACTAACCAGTAAGGCAGCGATGGCATCCTGCCGCGCCTAGTTCCTTGCCGCCCATGACCGCACACAAAATGGTAGGGAAGCGATGGCATCCCGCCGTGCCGAGTTCATCGCCGCTCGCGACCTCACAACTATGTGGGAGGAATTTGAAGATGCCAAGGCCGAATGGGCGGTAGAGCAAGAGGCAGCCAAAGCTGCACAGAGGGAGCGGAAAAGTCAGAAAGCACTCAAGAAAAGAGAGGCCCGCCGCCGCAAGAAAGAAAAGGACGCACGCGCTGCTGCGGAGAGGTCGGCGGAGATCCAAGCACGGTGGGGTGTCGCCGACAAAGCCGGAAAGGAGAACGACGGCGTCTGGCCAGCATGTGAGAAGTAGTAGTACTAGTAGTTAGGGTGTGTGTGTGTGTGTCTGAGTACGAGCATGTACCAGTACTACTAGTTACTACTGTAGTTTTTAGAGCAAATTACCAGTACATTAGCTTAGACTAAATGGAAAAATTCCTATCCTAAGCATCAAATGGCATCTCTTTCTCTATAGGAATTGAGATGCATGTCATCTCACTTCCTATGATTTTCATATTCCTATCCTATGAACGAAAGGAGGCCTCTGTTGTAGTAACTACTGTAGCTAGCGGTACTGCTGGTACAGTAGTTTTCTTCAAGAAGCAGAATTCAACGAAGTCATGATGGTTCCTTCGTCCAATCAACTTCAAAGTGGGAAGTGGGCCTGTGATTTGACGGCTCATTAGTCATTGTTACTGCGGCGCGACGACCTGGGTGACTCCCTTGGAGTTCTGCGTGCATGGTAAGTGGACCAGGATGGTCGACGTCCCACATGTTGGCGAACGGAGTAGTATTCTTTCCGATATCGAGGTATAGTATCACTGCTGATTGGTTCGCAAAAAAATTGTATCACTGCCGATTTATAATTATTTTTTATTTCTGATGAATGCTAGCGTTTCAACTCTTACGACGAAGGGTGCCAAACATGGCATGTGCTGGATGTCCCACACGTTAGCGAAAGGAGTGGGACATGAACAGCATGGTAGAGCCCAGGGTAAAAAAACAGCGTGGTAGAGCGTCTCCACTTCTTCCACTTCTGGGTCGGAGACCACACGTAGTAGTACTTAGTGGTATGAACGATTCAAAGTGCGACCTGGAGACAAAGACATGTTTTCTGCAAAAAAATGGAGACAAAGACATGTCTAGTTGGAAGGTCTCGAGGCATACACGTAAACAAATATAAAAGTTAATATGTGCTTCCAACTAATATAGTAGTAGTAGAGTACTTAGGCACGTACTCCATAACATCACCGTGCATTGCACGTACAACATTTAGTGGTAGTACGTAGTAAGAGACAAATGCCGCCCAAGAGTTCCCTTCTCGACCTACTTTTGGGTGTTTGGTAGAGTGTATGGAGGGTGCATGAGTCCACACTAGTTTAGCACAAATACACTAGAAGCATGCATGAAGAGAGCATGCTTGAAGAGGGGTGTTGAGTTGAGCATGCCTGAAGAGGGAACAACTATGCTGAGACGAGAACGCAACCAAACACACCCTATATGCCACGCATGTTCATACGATTTGTGCCTTTCTACTTCACTTACTGCGCTACATTACTTAGGTTCGTACGTCCACTCCTGGGTACATGTTCGTCTCGTAGTTCCAGTCCTACGTGTTCTTCATATAGATGGAATGATCCTTGCATAACACGTGCACCTTGATGCTAGATGTCTCGCATGTTGGCAAAAGGATGAACAAAGCTCACGTAAAAAAATAGAGTGGAAGAACATAGATTCCGGACGACCAAGAAGGAGCAAGGAACCTCGTGGTGGAGCGCCTGCACTCATAATATTTAATATTATTAAGCGATATAAAATTAACCAATCATCTCCACAATGGACTGGAAGAGTAAGAAACACGGCAACCAAGTGTAGTTACATCATACTAGTACATGGCTAACAAACGCTCTCACCATATTTCTTGGCTTCCGTGCGACACCTATCTCTAGTAATCCAGCAGCCTGTATCGCTTCTCCCTCCTCGTCTCTATCAAAGTGCGGCGGGCTGGCGTTTCTGCCGTCTATTGAGGTTGGTTAACTATCACATGTTAGCGACATGCCAAGAGCATTCTAAAAAAATTCCTTTCACGTTCCGTTTTCAAAAAGAAAAAAATCCTTTCACGTACGAATTTGCCTGTATGCTTTAAGCAAATTGCATGTCCTATACTGCTCCTGTTTGATACTCTAACTTAGCTAGAGATTAGACTAACTCATGACTAACCCTGAACTAACTGTAGCCAAAGAGGTGTTTGGGTGACAGGGTTAGTTTGACAATAAATGCACTTCATGGAGAGAGAAAAGTGATTTTTCAGTGGTCCCAATGAGAACTATCTCTAGTTAGCACCTCTTGGGTGGGATAGTTTTTTTAGTGGGTTCGGTGCAACTTGCTCCAATTTAAACCCTCATGCTTGGATAGTTTAGGGCTATTTGAGCCCCAACTAGCTCAAACTAACTCTAACACATGGATCCAAATAGGGCCTATGGCCAGTCTCGACGCGGAACAGTTGCGTGCACCAGGAAGCGGCGCTCTCTTGGCCGTCGCGCCACTTCAAAGCCGGCGCCAGTGAGAGGTCGCCTCCGCTCTGGCCGGGCATTAATGCGGCACTAACGCTCCAGGGCGACGCTGACCGTTTCACGCGGGAAGCGCGCGCTGGCAAGGGACTATAGGTTTTGAACCGTTTAGGTGTAGTACTGGTAGTTTGCAAAACTACTCAATTATTGCACTCGGTTTCCTAGGAAATTGTGGTAAAAAACTTTACTCCACAGCCCACTTACCTTCTCCTTCCTCTTCCACCGCCCGCGCACGTCCGCGGGAAGCGACCGGTCAACCCTTATATAGGAGTGCTAGCACAAAAAGATGCATGCATGGCCACTAAAATTTCCATATTAAAGCGCCGCTCCGGCGGGAGTATGGCGTATGTTGTTACCTTCTGCTGGCCCATGGCTACCGGGCGACGGCGACCAGAGAAGAGGCGGCGGGAGGGGAATGAATGCATCTACTGTTTGGGTTCGCCGTCCGGCTTAAATAAATGGGCAGCATCACGTGTACCCGCGGGTGCACAAATTGTAACATACGTGTCTGCTTAAGTGGGCGTCACGTAACTGGTGTGTGTGTAAGAGAGATTCTGCGAGACAGAGTGCGTGTGTGCCACTCTACTCTTCGGACATGTACTCAACCTTTTGCATCGGGATATAAGTATAATGGTATTTACTTTAGCTAGTGATTTACGTGGCCATGTTAACGTGGTTGTGTCAAAAAAATGTCACTTCCTGCTCATGATTTGCGTTATATAATTACAAGCAAGATTCTCGTGCATTGCACGGAACATCAATATGCATTTTTTTTACAGAACACCTGTTGTGATTGACCCATGCAGGAGTAATCCCATGTGTAAAAACTAATGATATCTCGAGAATTTTACTGGAAAACTGGTATCTCGAGAATGTCATCGAAAAAATGAAAGATGAGAGATAAGGCAAGGAGGAGTGGAGCGTCGTGGTGACTGGTAGTCGGAATGGGCGGATGCATGGGGATGGATGGCACCGGCAGGCGGCAGCGGCCACCATGCATGCTAGATTGTTCCAAAGACTTATTCCTTTTTTAATTGCTGAGCAATGAGGTTGCGGGAGATAATGATGTGGAGAGAGGTGCAGGTATCTTTTGTAAAATTATCATAGTTTGCTTTCTATCCTCAGATATAGATCATACGGTCTGTATTACAAGATGGCAGGCACACCATCACCACCAACTCATTTTTTATAAGGGTACAGATGATAAGTTTGCTGACTACTAAAGTAAAGTGGAATTTGTCCATGTTATGCAAGTAAATAAAGCTGATTGTTCATCATATGGGTAAGGTTGGATGAAGGGTGGTAGGAACAAATGCTCCGCCTAGAGCATGTGTGTGTGAGATGGAGTCTTAGTGTGTGTGTGTGTGTGGCGTGTGTGTGTGTGTGAGAGAGTGATGGAGTCTTAGTTTGTGTGTGTGTGAGAGAGAGAGAGAGAGATGGAGTCTTAGTGTGTGTGTTGGGGGGGTGCGTGCATGTGTGTGTGTGTGTGTCGCGGGGTCCTCTGTGGCGGATGTAATTTAGGTGTCCATGGCTTTCATCATAGAGAGGTGATGTGTATGGCAGAGGCCACCAACGATGGGGTGCGAGAGAGAAAATGCCCGTAGAGAGGGAAGAGAAGGTGTGTGCGCGTGAGAGGAGTCGACTTCGAGAGAACGTGTTTGTTCGAGAGACACCGAGGAAGACTACTATATATCGATGGTGCATGTAGGCGGGTATTAAACTAATGGATGGTCTTATTGGTTTTAGGGATATAGGGGAAGAGTGAGAGGCGGGGGGGTGGGGGTAGCTAGAAGGAGATTGTTAAGTGTGAGTGTGTGTTTTACCCATCCAGGCGGAAGTTATGTGCAAAAAAGAGGAGAACGATTCGATGTGGCGTTAGGATTGAGGGTAATTAAGTACGTATGGAGACGTAGAGACCTTGAATGTGCATGTGTGAGAGGTATACATGTATATATGGGATGTGTGTGTGTGCGCGCGCGCATGATCGAGATAAAAGAAAGAAGACATAAGTCATAAGATCAACGACATGGGAGAGACGGATCGGTATGACAATATGCATGCATGTGAGAATGCATGGAAGAAGTCCTGACAATTGAGCATGTGTTTTTATCTTTAAGAGATAGTGGCGTGGGCTGGAGCATGCATCTATGGCGAGCAGAGGGAGTGAGGCGCAACGATTGTGCAAAAGAGACCAACCTATAAATGCATATGTAGGGAGAGACATATATAGTGTGGGTGATAGGAAGCAAGACTCCGTGCGAGAAAGAAATGTTGACGGAGAAACTGCAGATAGATACAGAGATGGAGATGCTAGCTAGAGGGACATCCGCTAGTTTGGGTGTTGGAGATGACCGTCGGGTGGTTCAAAGGGTGAAGTTATATATGTGTGTGAGAGGGCACTTGACTGCATGTAGAGAGAAACATATGTAGTGTGCGTGATAGGAATCAAGAGTGAGGGCGAGAAAGAAGGTTGATGGAGAAACAGATAAATAGAAAGATAAAGATGCTAGCTAGTGTGCGTTAGAGATAGGAGTATAGTGGATCAGAAGGTTGGGTTATGTGTGTGGGTGTGAGAGAGATAGAGAGAGGGTGCGTGTGAGTCACATACAAACAGATATCAGAGAGAAATGAGATCCAGAGAGACGAAGTTTTGTGTCTGCGAGAGAGAAAGATATTTCACAACGAGAGTGATAGCTAGAGAGACATATGAGGGAACGCAACATATCTCTAGGGAGAGATGGTGTGTGTGAGCGGCATACAAGAGAACAATGGAGAAATATGAGACCCTGGGAGACAGAGTTTGTGTTTGTGTGTGAGAAAGAGATATTGAAGAGGAGGAGTCGTAGGTTCTCATATCTAAGGAGCGAAAGACATCTCTGTATGAGGGGTGTGCGAGTGGCACGCATGGGAATAGTAGAGAGAAATGAGACCCCGGGAGAAAAGTTTTGTGTATGTGTGAGAGAAAGAGATTCCACATGGAGAATCATAGTTAGAGACACATAGCAGGGAGCGAGATATACTTAGAGAGAGATAGAGTGATGAAGGTCGAGGGAGAGAGTACCGTCAGTGTGTTACGAAGATAAAAGATCATTGTCGACATACAGGTAGCACGAGAGATACCTGAGAGACGATGAACGCGTATAGGTCTAGAGAGATAGTCCTATATAAGCATGAGTGATAGCTATATGAGACGAATATCTGGATTAAAGGGGATTCAAATATTTAAACTGGAGATCACGACATCGATAATATCATAACGCAAATTGGTGTATCAAATATGCATATTCATTTGAATTTGGGCACACGTGTAATGTTATATAGTTTATCAATATTGGTGATCCATAGATTCTTCAATTACAAACAGTGCATGGTTTATATGCAATTAATGTCTAAACGGGATTACACTATATGTTGCGTGTGTGAAACACATTATACATGTTTGAGAAGTAAAAAAACGCATGAAACACACATTAATTGGAGATAGTTAGCGAGGAATGCATACATTGGATTTCAACATAAAGTGGTTTCAAATATTTGAAAATCCAAATTGATGGATACAACCTTATGAATCTGAGATCATGCCATTTGTAAACCATATTTATGTATAAATGGTGTTGTGCTTTTGAAAGTATATATAAAAAAATGATGTATATAGAATGTAATTCCAATTGAAAATGGATCCCGCCCGAAAAAAAATAGAATACAAACGGGATTCGAATTGAGTTGGCACGGTAAACATGCACTCTGCAAAATTTGAACGAAGCGGGGAAAGTCGCAGTAACCGCCCGAAACCAAAATCTGCGAGATGGAAATCACTACTGCCTATCCCTGCCACGCAAAGCCTATATGCTGGATTTCTATAGGTTTCGATAGGGGTAGGTTTGTAATTTCACCCAAACGTGACGTAACCGCCTCTCACCCGGATTCATACACGGTGGGCGCCAAAACACAGTGTGTCCTCAGCCGAAATCGACTCCCTCCCCGATTCATATTCATACACGATGGGCGCCAAAAACAAACTCTCGTCGGCAAATATTCGGTGTATGCGAGATTATCGTCCTATCCCCAATCGACTAGTGTCGCTGTGATGTAGTAGAAATTTGAAACGGGGGCTAAGTTTGTAAATTTCCTCGCATTTGAGACAAGCGCGCCCTGAATACATGGTTCCCCCCTTCCTCTCTACCTCCCTTTTCCCCATTCGTACTCCATTGGCGCCAAAACACCCTCTCCACCCACCCTCCTCCGTCTGCCGCCGTCCGCCACCCCATCCACCGCCGTCCTCCTCCACCATGCCGGAGCTGATACCCCGACGCCGCCGTGCATTACGAGAGATCGACCTCTCTCATCCACGGCTTCGGACCGGGATCCTTGCATCCCGTCCTCTCGCTTCATCCCCGTTGTCGTCCACCTTGCCGGCGCCACTCCTATGACCGTCTCGTCCACCGCGCCCCGCCGCGACCATCTACCCTCCTAGATCTGCTTCCACACCACCGACAGCCATCGCTACCGCAGCACCGTCAAATTCTTAGCAAATGCGTACACGGTGCCGTACCAGAGGCGGTACTCTTTCGTATCTGCTCAACTTATTTATCGCAGCAAGAAAATAGATCGCCACTGCTTTACTCTGATTTCTTGTCTTGGTTGCGAAGTTGCCTTTGCCCGGTTTGCACCTTCAGATCCGCCATGGCACGCTCAATACCATACTCCCAAAGCTCATGGTTTTCCCCTTTTATATTCCACACTAGTTAAATCACAGTAGACTAAATTTCAAAATTGGGTCAGTCGATTTTTCAGAGCTCGCCGGAGTTCGCCGGTGTGATCGAAGGGGCTCGGGTGGGGATGGTGGTTTTGGGGGGAGGTGGTGGGGCCTCGTCGAACGAAGAAAACTCGACGCGGGTGGGGGCGAGGGTGGGGGTGGGGGTGGCGGAGGAACACAGGCGGTGGGGCCGGTGGTTCGGCCGGCGGCCCGTGCGGTGTTCTGTATGGGAAGCACAGTATGTTCCTTGTTAGGAAGGGGAGCAGGGACATCTGCAGTCAACAGCTGATAGAGCTGGCCTGTACGTGATCGATAGGCTTTGAATTACTAGCGGCAATACAACACCGTAATTTCCAGCCAGTTCCACTTTCCCTATTTATATATCCTGGTTATGGTGTACCCCTGTTATGTACACTATGATCTGCCTAGTTGTTGTGTGCTCTTGTTATCATGGTTTGGCAATAAACTCTCTATACAGTATATTATGAACCTATCATCTGCCAGCTATCCTTACTTCTGGAGCCTATTTTTTGTGTACTTGTGCCAGATTATATAAATGCACACACCATATTACAGCACACATGAGATCTCTCATCAGAATCCACTGATAGCACACAAGTGTTTACAAGGGTGCCCCTATATTAGAATATCATCTGCATTACAAAGATAATCTCACAACTATTTATGTTTTCATGGTTCTCAGATATCATACGCAATTACAGTGAATATCAGAATCCGCGCATCAGAAGAATATAGTGGAACACTGCAATGACTTACAAAATTGGCACCAAGGCATTGAGTGCCATTCTAGAAGCAATGAAACTCATACGCTCCCCACCTGTTGATTCTTGTTCAGAATATCATCCTAATGACTATTCTAACCTCGAGGAGTCAAAGGCAGATGGCCTGTCCTGTTCACCATCAAGGTGCCTGTTCTAATTTGGCAAGGTTTTATTGATTGCGCGTATCTTGCATATGTTGTCTTGCATTTCTTCTACTTTGTTGCACCGCCATCTGCTTAGTTTACTCATCATATATGTCGAGATGCCATGCCCATCCATTATCAATACATATTCCATCTGTCATCGTACCATGTTTTTCCACTCAAATGCTTACATTAGTGTAGAATATATCCAATGCCAATGTTTTTATCAATTGTTCGCTCCAAATTATCTGATCTGTATGAATGGTTACATTAGTGTAGAATATATCCAATTCCAATGTTTTTTTAGCTCTGCATTGTTCTTGTAAGTACATGTTGTCCTTTATCAGTGTACTTATAATGACAGGTAGGTGTTCATGTACCATGACTCTGCAACTTATTTTCCTTTGCCCTCCATTTTCTACACATCAGATCTATATTTACTCTTACCATAAGGTTGGTACTGAAGAAGTTTAGCTGTGCATTGCTCTTGGCTGTACCTTTTTCCTGTATCGCTGCACTTACATTTATAGCTACTTGGTTATGTAGCATCACTCTTCAT